>NC_054384.1:68299523-68646998 GCF_017654675.1 Xenopus laevis
GGATCACCAGTTCTATCTTATATTACAAAGAGTATTCAATATATTAGAGCAGATGTCCCCAACCTTTTTTTACCCATGAGCCACATTTGAATGTAGAAAAAAATGTTGAAGAGCAACACAAGAATGCAAAAAGATCCTGAGGGTGCCAAATATGGGCTGTGATTTTGGGGCAGATTTATAAAGGGTTGAATTTCGAAGCAATGGGAGTTTTTTTGCACTCTCATAACTTCGAAATTCAAATTAAAAAAGACCAATCGAAATTCATCAAAAAATCAAAGTTTTTTTTTTTTGGCTGAATAGGTCCTTTTTTTTAATAAATAGGTCAGTTTTCATTAGAGTTTGAATCATATGAATCAAAGTAACAGCTCATTCGATCAAATTCGATTCAAAGTTTTTCCAAAAAAACCTTTTTCAAAGTCCACCAATTGACTCCAAATAGGTTCTTGGAGGTCCCCCATAGGCTAAAACATTCGGCATGCCAAAAATTCGGTAGGTTTTAGATGGCGAAGGGTCAAAGTTGAATTTTTAAAGAGATAGTACATGAAACACTTTGATATTCGAATTTTTGAATTGTTTTCAAATTTTAATCAATTTGGACTATTCCCTCGAAAGCTCGAAATTTGATTTTTTTTTTCACTCAGACCTTTATATTGCATAGCAACGATCTCCAATAGCAGGTCCCAGCAATAACTAAGGTGCATATGTATACCCTCATAGCACATGTATCTTTTCACATCAACAATTGTGCTAATATTTTTGTTCCAATATGTTTTTCAAATGCTAATTTAAAGGCATGCTCACAACCCAAGAAAACTAACAAAACCTCATTAACTCAACATTAACTAATGGCAACCATGAAGTGAATAAAGTGGATTCAAACACAGAAGATTTAGCTTTGCAAAATAAATGCGAAAAAAAAATTTGCAGGCGAAAATAGAATAGTGGCGTGCATAAAAATTGTTGTGCATCAAAATTATATGGATGGCCATTTACTTTAATGCATTTGGACAAAATAGGCAGGCATATAAAAATTGTCGCGGGTGTCGAAATTGACGAGCGTCAAGATAATTTTGACGCCCATTGACTTCAATGCGGGAGATTTTCACATTTTTCAGCGAAGCGAAATGGGACAAATTTCGCCCATCAATTTAGGTCAGTAAAGTAAATTGTAGGAGTTGTAGTTCATCAACTAAGACATCAGTATTATAACTCACCTCCCAAAATTTGAATACCCACATATAACCACACTCCCCATTTTACCCTTACAATGCCCTATCATGTCCCGATGTATTGGTTTGAAGCTCTAAGGGGCACATATACTAAGGGTCGAAGTGAATTTTCGAATTCAAAAACTTCGAATTTCGAAGTAATTTTTGGGTACTTTGACCATCGAATAGGCCAAAATTCGATTTGAATTGAAAAAACTTTGACTATTCGACCATTCAAAAATCTAAGTACTGTCTCTTTAAAAAACTTCGACTTTGACACTTCACCACCATAAACCTGCCGAATTGCTATGTTAGCCTATGGGGACCTCCTAGAACCTATAGCCAACATTTGGCAAAGTTTTTAGAAGTCAAAGTTTTTTTTTGAAAATTGATCGATCAATGAAATCGTTCGAGTTGAAGGATTTAACCGATCGATCAGACGATTTTACTTCGATCGCTTATGGCCATTTTCAAAAAAAAATCTTTGATTTTGAATATCGTACTACTGCAATTCGTTGGTCGAATTTCAAAGTTTTTTCACTTCGAAATTCGACCCTTAGTTAATTTGGCCCTTAATGTTTAACATATAAACCTAGATGTTTATAAGGCACTCAAATAAAATAGAAGCTGTAATTCTGTTTCTCAAAACTAATGGCACAAAGTGTAGGTGACTTTTGACAAAGAAATCAATGGTTATTCTACAAAAAAGGATGGCAAGTTCACTTTAACATTTATGCAATGCATAAGACACCTGAGTACTGGTTTAGTCCCAGTTCTAATGCTGCATAATGTTAACACTTACACGGGTTCTGCTACTGATTGAGTAAATGAAATTAAGGGAAAAACAGATGTTTGTAATTAAATGTTTGTGCTGTTGAATGCAATTATTTCCATATCCATCTGCACAGTTTATTTGGCTGCCTCGTGGTTATGTGATACTGCACACAGGGACCCTTCCAAACATTATTGGAACATATTAGAGGAGTGTATATTTTTAGCTTTTTTTTCCAGTCTAGATTTCATTATTTCCATTCCACCTGCAAAATACAAAATCATCTGTTAACAGTACTCTTATATGCATTAGGACATTCAAATGTTATGGTATTTAATTATACTGTACCCTGTTAAGTTGGTCAAACATATTTTATTTTTAGTGGCAGGTTCAACCAGAATGCCAAATATTTGGTCTTGGCTAGCCAAGTGGTGGTTTATATCAGGGGAAAGTTTTTGGTTCTCAGAAAAATTATTAGATCACAGGTAAGAATATACAGTTCAGTTGGATCTATACTATATACACAACCCTATGTGGTTTG
This sequence comes from Xenopus laevis, assembly GCF_017654675.1. Classification (NCBI taxonomy): domain Eukaryota; kingdom Metazoa; phylum Chordata; class Amphibia; order Anura; family Pipidae; genus Xenopus; species Xenopus laevis. The sequence goes on from NC_054384.1 coordinate 68,302,045, forward strand.
TGGTTGAAAGGCTCAATTTCTGTATAGGTCCAATAAAAGATCAGTATAGATAGAAAATTGGATCCTTACATGGGCCAATAGACAGGTCTCTATGTGGTCATATTTAATTTGCAATCTTACCACTTATATATTGTTCTTCTCTCGACAGCTTTCATCTGCTTTGCTTTTTGATGCAGTTTATGGAATAGTTAGTGCAGTACAAGAACTAAACCGAAGTCAGGAGATTGGAGTAAAGTCTCTGTCTTGTGGTTCTTCCCAAATCTGGCAACATGGCACAAGCCTCATGAACTACTTAAGAATGGTGAGAAAGGGCGGGATCTTCTAACTTTCACATTTTTTATACTATTCAAAGGGATTCTGACATAATTTTCTGGTGTAGTTTTTATTACTTAATTACACTGTGTACATTGAATGGTGTCGTTTGTATTTCTAAATTACTCTGTGTACATTGAAAATAATTCATTCTGCCATTTAAAATTTTATTCTTGAACCAATAAATGTATTTTTTTAGTTGTAATATCTGTGTGTAGGCAGCCATCTTAGTGCATTGTGCCTGATTCTGTGCTCTTAAAAAGAACCAAGGATTAGCTTTTAGATAAGCTATTGTTTCTTCTACTTAGGTATGGGTGGTGGCATATGCGGAGATTAGTTGCCAAGCCATACATTTTCGATACTGAATGAGACTAATCTCCTCAAAATACCTTTCCACCGGCAAGAATGTGAATCTCTGGTTAGATGGCATGTGCATCACTTCATTTTCCAAAATCATCTGACATTTCCTTGTGAGGCAACTTCAGGCAACTTTGGAAAACTGAAGCGATGCTTATGCCATCCCACTGGTGATTCATATTCTTGCCAGAAGGCATTTCAGGGAGAAATGCCCGCAGTAGCATGATTTATTGCTTAGCAACTAATCTCCCTGTGTGCCACCACCCTAACTGAATGACTCATGGCCTATTGAGTGGCATTTTAAGAAATGTAGGTACCCATGGGCTGTTACTGTATTACCTTCTCATTGCTCTGTTTATAGGCTGCTGGGGAGGAAAGGAGGGTTGGTGATATTCCAACTTGCAAAAGTAAAGAATGTTTACCCGAGAAAAGTTCACATGGCTGGGGGCACCTGGGAAACCAAGAACACATCTAGCCCCATGTCAAATTTCAAAATTAAGAAAATGGATTTCATTGCAGGATTCTGCATTTAACTTGAATTCCTCTTTAATGTAAACATTAGTTTGTGCACAACATATCTGTTTTTTTCAACACACGTTGGCCTTTTTAGTCTGCTGTAATACTAGAAACCTTTAATACCTGTTTTTGGTATTTCATATGTTGGGGCTCATTTAGTAATGCTAGGAAAATTTACATAGATGCAGTAGTCTATAGTAACCAATTCGCTGGTTAATGTAATTCCTTATTAACCCTACCACACTATGAGAAATGAAAGCACATTTCTGCCTTGGGTGGCTGCCCCATTGTGAATGTGCCCAAATATTATCATATGACTAATGTATCTTAGCAGCAATACTGTATGATTATATGAAGTTAGAAGAAGGTAAACCAAATTTTGTCCTGCTGCCCTTGACCTTCTCAGTAGGCTATCTCTGAAGAATTCAATGTATATACGAAACACTGTTTCTAAGTAGGGATGGGTGAATTTGACCCGTTTCTTTTCGCCAAAAATTCGCCGTAGGCCAAATGTCGCAGACGACCATTAAAGTCTATGGGCAACAAATTATGTTTGTTGCGCGTCTTTTTTTTGTCCCACAACACCATACAAGTCTATGGGCGTCATTTCCGTGGCGAAACAAGGCGAAAAAATTTGCCCATGCCTATTTCTAAGCCGACAAGTCAATGAGGAAGTTTAGAGAAAGGGAGCTTTGTATTGCCAGTGGGTTTCTGTGATTCTCTCTCTCCTGCACAGGTAGAGTTGGAAGGTCTCACTGGCCATGTGGAATTCAATAGCAAAGGACAACGGTCAAACTATGATATGAAGATCCTGCAGTACACAAGGACTGGCTTTCAGGAGGTAAGAAACAATAGAATATATTCAAGAAATGTTAATTACTGGATTTTTTGTTGGATGTATGTGAAAATGTGTTTGAAGAATTATCGAGGAGGCTTGGGGTCCCATTACACTACAACATACTGGGCCCAAGTTAATATTAAGCTGCAAACTTTGCTATGCCAAGAGGACATGTTCAGACATCCTCAACAAGGAGCATTTAATAGCACTGCTTCTTTCCATTACAGCATTTTGTCACTATATGTATCAGAGGTTATTGAAAGCTTTCAAACACCAAATAAAATATTGTGACTAATATTGAGAAGGTTGGTTTAGGAATTTGCATTCTTTAAAAAAAAAGAACTAAGAACTACCAGGCATTGTGCCCAGTCTGTGCTTGTCTCTTTACACATCCTAGAATTATAGCATTAGACTATTTGAAAATGCAATCATTAGACACTTGGCTGTGGGGCTTGCAAATGCCAAGAAATCAAACCACATAGCTTTCGTACTGGAAGGACATAAAGTGGTAAATATTAAATGAGTTTCACAACTTTGCAAATGTTAATGTTGTACTATTTCGGAACTTTCTATGACTAGCTGGGATATTACCCTTAAAATGTGGCTGAAAATGTAAGGGCTGCCTGCAAGGAATATAATTGTAAGAGGTACAGAAATAATGGCTCTCTGGTTCTTTATAAGAGCCACTATATGTTCAGGATATGCCTCTCGCTAACTGGTAGAAACCCTCAGTTACTGCTGGGACTGAGGTTTACTGCTTGGGTTCTAGTATGTAGAGAATAGACTAGATTTGAGAACTGAGCCCACATCAATGTAAAGATTCGGCAAGAGGTATTTAATTATGGAAAGGTCATCCTGAGCTCTCTCACCATGCATATTGGTTATGGATAGTACTTGTACCACAAGCCAACCTTCACTGAGTTTCTTTGGGCTTACTGTGGGAATTTTGAGCTTAGGTAGAGTGGCTACTTACATAGAAAGTAGATTTATATACTGTTTGTAATATGATTAACTAGGGCATAAAATGTAAACAAACAAAACACTCTTTTGGACATATGGGGGCCGATTCACAAAGGGTCGAATATCGAGGGTTAATTAACCCTCGATATTTGACTGGGAATTAAAATCCTTCGACTTCGAACATCGAAGTCGAAGGAGTTTAGCGCAAATAGTGCGATCGAGCGATCGAAGGATTATTCCTTCGATCGAACGATAAAATCCTTCGAATCAAACGATTCGAAGGATTTTAATCCAACGATCGAAGGAATATCCTTCGATTAAAAAAACTTAGGAAAGCCTATGGGGACCTTCCCCATAGGCTAACATTGAGTTCGGTAGGTTTTAGATGGCGAACTAGGGGGTCGAAGTTTTTTCTTAAAGAGACAGTACTTCGACTATCGAATGGTCGAATGGTCGAACGATTTTTAGTTCGAATAGTTTGATTCGAGTCGTAGTCGTAGTCGAAGGTCGTAGTAGCCCATTCGATGGTCGAAGTAGCCCAAAAAACACTTTGAAATTCGAAGTTTTTTTACTTCGAATCCTTCACTCGAAGTTAGTGAATCGGCCCCTTGATGTACAACTAGAAGTCACAATACCTATCCTATTCTGAAGCACAAACAACTGTACCTATGAATAGTAAGTGGCAATGTGTCAAGTGCAAAATACATGTTGGTTTTCTCCTGTTTTTGGACTTTGCACTCTTCCCCACATTCTGTAAATAAAGTATTTTTTGCCTTAGTTAAAGGACATTTAAAACTTAAGAAAGATCACCTAAAATTTGTATTAATCTATCCTTAGTAAATGCCCCTTTAATTCACATTCACATTACCTTGCAGCCAACAGGACACTGGGAAAAAACCTGGTAGGCCCCCGGGAAAAAACCTGGTGGGCCCCCCCCGGCCCAGACCTACTCCTTGTCGCTTACCTCGCTCCCTGATCCCAGTTCTCTTGCAACCTGCAGGAAACTGCATGTGCGTTTTTGGGAATCAGTTGTTCTTTGTGAGACATCTATTGTTTACCATGTCACTTCATATAATTCAAGCTGACATGAGCAAACTGATTTGCATACAATTAGGGGGTTATTTATTAAGATCTGAATTTTTCAAGTTGGCTTTTAAAGGGGAAAATACATTTTTTTCGGGGAAAAAAGTATTCCAACTCAGACCTGCCGAGAACATGTAAAAGACAATGGCAGATGGCCCGTTAACAGTTTGCAGATTTTCTGAGATCCGATGGGTTTCCGAAAAAATCGTAGCTTTTGTTTGTTTTATGAAAAAAATCTTAGGTTTTGATCACAAAAGCCAAAAAAATACCCCCCTCGAACAATGTAGGTCTCTATAAAAAATGTATTGCATAAAACAGCTTATATGTAAAACCCTGCTTCATGTAAATAAACCATTTTCATAATGATATACTTTTTTATTAGTATGTGCCATTGGGTAATCATAAATAGAAAATTACAGTTAGATCTGTAGTATTTCTGGTCAGGTGATCTCGGAGGCAGCACACAGACCATCACAAAATGGTGGTTCAAGGCAAGAGATGTAAAAGGGCAAGATTTACTTAAATATATATACCAGTTTGGTAAGATTTGTTGCTTAAATTTTGGGGGTCATTTTTTCCTTTAATAAATAGGGGGGGGAGTCTGTGCAGATTGGGTCGGGGTGGTTTTCAGAAAAAAGTGAGAAGACTTCAGAAATTGATAAATTGCCCCCTTAGTGTTGTGTTAAACACAAAGTAAACCTGAGCCCAATTAGATGTTGCTAGTGTATTAAGTAAGATCAGTTTTGCCTTTATTTTTTATACTTAACAATCTGATTACTTTAGGTACAGCTCATTTATTGCAATGTGATAAAGAGTGAACAAAATCAACTGTGCAAAAATATATAATATTTGGTGTACAATTTGTTGTACATCACAATGTAGACATAAGGCCTCACTTGCTTCATTATTATTTTGTTTTCTGCATTTATAAATCACTCACGTTAGCCACCAGCACTTTACAGATATTGTCCCTACCACATTACAGCGTTGCGAAATAGGTTGGCGCTATATAAATACATGTTAATAATGTAAATAATAATACCTCATTGGGCTTCTGCAGGCATGGAGAAAAGCCACATTTTGGATACAGATTACACCTGCAAAGAACTGTACAATATTGCTGTGTCTAAGCTTTCCCTTTTGTTACAAGACTTCCTTGTTTTCCCAATATAGGGAATTCTCTGCTATTTCATAGATCTGAGTTAGAGAGCTTGGAATTGGAATTATTCTTCTAACTTTGGAATCAATGGAGGGAAAGAGCAGAGAAATATTTCCTGCAGTAGGAAAACAGCAGGGACACGAGATATTAACGGCTTGCTTAGTTCTGTAATAGGCAAAGCAGGTGCTTAGCCAGGCTTGAATTAATGTATCATTTATGCACTTTATCTGCTCAGCACAAAATATACCACTGCTGCGTTATATGATGAAGAATGTTCAGAGAGAAAAATAAGAGGTAAAAGATCAAATGAACTTGTCTGGATGTGATAAATGAAGAAATAGGAGGAATTATAGAGAAAGGTTACTAGAGGAACAATAATATGGAGCCTTATAAAATGGTGCAGAAGGAGCAATCAGAATAAATATATATGTATAAACCAAAATTAATATTGCATTGGAAGGGTTACAAACAACAGAAACAATTACAAAATGAATATAAGGTCAAAGGAGAGTAGAATAACTCAGTCTTAAAAGACACAGCAGAATATCAATCTTTAGATAAAGTAGGTGATTGGTAAAATTGGCTATAATAGGAAAGTTAGCAGAATTGACTAGTTGATGTTAAATGTGCAATTGTCACAATATTTGTATCATCATCAACTATTTACAGTTTATGGCACCAGTAAGTTTTCCAGGATTACATTAAAGGGGACCCGTCACCCAAAAAAATTATTCAAAATCCTATTTTATCACATTAGTCAAGCAAAATGAAATTTAATTACACAATATTAATTATTTGAATCTTGTTTCCATCTGTCTGGGAATTCCTAATTATAGCAAGCAGGCAGGAGCCATTTTGTGGGCACTGTTATTAAGGCAAGCCTTCCATCATCTCAGAATCTTGTTTGTGCACCAGAATGGGGGACCTGATGTCCATCCCCATGCACTGACTACACAATTAAATGGTAAAGAGAAGGGGGGAATGTGTGGAGAGCAGTGAAATCTAGGAAGTGCTGAATGGATAGTGAGATTAATTGTCTTCCCCATCTCTATGCCTAGGCATAGAGAAGTGGTAGATACTATTTGATTGACAGCTGACATTGACCGAATGACTGAATGACCATGAGCTGTAATCTGCCTAAAATGAACAAAATATAAGGCATAACTCTTGGCATCAGGTTGTCTCTTTTTGATGCTACAGGTATGGGATCTATTATCTGGAATGCATAGGACCCAATAAACCCACTGAAATTGTTTTGCCACCAATGTATGCAGCTTAGTTAGAATCAAATACAAGGTATTTTTTAAGGGAAATCATTAAAAAATGGATTTTTACAGTAGATGGCCTTGCCATAATTAGGAGCTTTCTGGATAAGGGATTTCAAGATACCTGTATACATTTGCAGCTAAGACAGACATACAAATGAATAAATTACACAAACCCGATCTTCTCTCAGTGGGCAGGAGCATTTGAAATTTCTCATTACAGCTGCCAAGGCTGATTCTAATCCGAGCAGGCTGCTGGCAGTTTCACCTGTCAAATTATGGCTATGGTTTGAAACACTGCGTAATCTTGCAGCTGTAAGGCAAGGAAAAGGGATTTCTTTAGAATTGTTTTAAAGTCAGACTTATTAAATGTTAAAATTACAGATCTGGGGTTTTTAGCTTGATGCAGGCATCATGGAGTGCTCCAGAAATCTCACAGCAGAACACATTACCTTTCCTTGCTTATTCCCAACTATGCCCAGAAACCAATTATTTTACAGAATTATTTTACAGAATTATTACCCAGGTATTTCAGCAGTGGATGCATTATTTCACAGTGCCAGAGAAATAACTGTACAAATTTCAGTTTGTTGGAACTGGCCAAAGTTAAATAACTATTAGGTTTGCCTTGGATTAAAGGAGTTGGATGTTGCACTATGGATCACAGTATTGTACAGTTCAAAAAGAGCAGGAGCAAGTGTTTATGTTCAAGGATTATCTGAATGGCCCTAATGCTTCCATTACCTGAATGAGATCTAGGGGCAGATTCACTAAAGGGTGAATTATCTCCAGCAACGGCTTCGCACACATGGCACCACTTCGCCAGGTGCAAATTCGCTACCACTATGCTAATTCACTAAAATGCTAGTTTGCGCCCTGGGCGCCGAATGCTGTCAACGTTTCGCATTTTATAGTGAAGATGCGATATCGTTCATATGTACCTATCAAAAATTCGCTAGTGATCTTGCGCTTAGGTCAATTTGCATACGGCGGGTAATTTAAAGTTGTATGGAGGTCTTTATTATAAATATTGGTGCAAAAGCTTGAAGTTACCACTTTTTCTTACAAATGTCCAAGGAACCTTAATAAAGACAAGAGAATTAATGTTATACCCTACACATAAAAGTCAGGACTTTTGCAGGCAATTCTGCTTAAAAAAAGCAAAAGTCGCCAGCGTTTTTCAAACTTTGATGCATTTTCGGCAGCACAGGATATGATGTAAGTGACAGAAGATTGAGGAAGATCTAGCTGCTTTATAGTATTTTGCCTGGTCTGAGGTGGCAAAGTCAACTCTGGAGTAAGAGGTAACGTTCAGTAAAATCCACACAATACGCCCGGGGATAGGGTCCAAAACTGCACTAGCGATGGCCTGTTTCTCTAGCGAATTGACACTTGCGCCTATTAGTGAATTGGCAATGTCCCTGCAGGTGGGAATGCTAGGGAATTGTCGCTAGCTTTAGCCACTTCGCACTTTAGTAAATCTGCCCCATGGATTTTAGAATCTCCTCTGGGACAGGGACTGAATGATAATCACTTTCTGTAAAGTGCTGAGTAACATGTTAGCACCAGCATATAATACCAGAGAGTGTGTTATTGAGGTATTAAGGGATCTATTAATAAACATTCCAAATAATAAAATCAGCTGTTTTCATGAAATACCCTTTTAAATATTTTTAAAACACAAGTGCATTTGGACCAATTAGGACCAATTTTAACCGGAAGGTCACATTTTTGACCATTATTAAAATATTTCAGCTGCCTTTCCACTAAAACACAACACATTAATAACTACAGAGCAATTTAAACTCAAGGTTAATAGTTAAATGGCAGTGACTGTTAACTTTGAAATATACTGTAAGGTGGCAAAATTGTCCCACGCAGTTGAGGAATGTTCAGTACAGACCGTGCATTCCATGGAACCAGAGTGATCTGTAGGTGAATCAGATTTAAAAGAATTAGCCTCTGAATGGTAGATAAAGCTGTGCATGCCCCCTATTCAGTTTTATTAGATAACCAGGAATTCTCTGATAAAGGAAATGAAATGGTTGTTTAATCAAAGTGTCTATCACTGTTGTGGTCTTCATAGTGATTTGATATCCTTTTTTTAAAATTATTAAAAATAGTGTTCATGTAACATATAGCCCCTGATATATTTATCTGTATGCTCTAGTATATATGGCTGCAAGAGTATTGCATTGAGTGATATTTCTAGTACCCACACCAATCTCTCTCAATCAATATTTAATATCCCATCTCTGTAGAAAGCATTATCCCTTATTTACACTCATTGGAAATTTGTTTAAACAAACAAGGGTTCAGCAATCCTATACCTACTCTATGCCATTTGGTTCAGATTTTCTCCTTGCCAACACAATTAATATATACAACCTGGTCTTGTTAACCTGGTCTTTCAGTTTGCATTTCCAGCAATCTGGTTATTTGGATCAAAATGATCCTAGCAACAATACATTGATTTGAATAAGAGACGGTAATATGAATACGAGAGGGCCTTAATAGAAAGATGAGTAATAAAAAGTAGCAATAACAATAAAAAGTTGCTTAGAATTAGCCATTCTATAACATACTAAAAGTTAACTTGTTAACTTTTGGTGAACCACCAATTTAAAACAACTTAAAGTACAATAACTTTCTTCTCCATACAAAAAGTGGAGGTGAAAAACTTTTTACAGAACACTTTAGAAGCTCCTATATACAGAAATGTCAAACTTACGAGAAACCAATGCTCATCTTAAGGGTAATGGCAGATATATCACTTTGTTGCTGGAGGCAAGTCACCTCTCAAGTGAGCGGCGAAGCACCTGCAAATGTCTACAGAAAGCATCCAAATGAGACATAATCATATCATCGTGACATTTTCCAAATTTCTGTATACAGGAGCTTCTGAAGTTCTATAAAACTCCTTAGGAGTTTTACCCACAGTGGCTTGGTTCTAATGCATTTAAATATATGTCTGACGGAAATAATTGCTTCTAAATACATTTCTTTAAAATGCAAGTTAAAAAATATTATTTGATATATTTTGTGTTGTGACAAATAGCAAAAAAATCACCAAAGCCCATATATCTTTATACAGTTACAATTTACCTATCTATATAAACAGCTAGATAAGGTTCTTATCAGCCATTGCACTTACCTTATAATTTTGAACAACAATTAATTTTTTTCTCCGTAATAATAAAACAGTACCTAGTACTTGTTTCTAACGAATATACCATTAATCCTTATTGGAGGCAAGTCAATCCTATTGGTTTTATTTAATGTTTAAATGATTATTAGAAGACTTAAGGTATGGTGATCCAAATTATGAAAACACTCCTTAACTGTCCCGAGCATTCTAGATAACAGGTCCCATACCCCCAATATCATCCACTTCACTATTAATTTCAGGAAGGTAGGTGTCTAGACTCTAATGGAGGAATGTAATATGGTTCGTTAGCGACCGTGTTTGTGTCCTTTTTGACCGATTACAGACCTCAATGACTTCCTTGCAAAGTTCGTGACCAAATGGCTTTTGCGAACATTTGAAATGTATGTAATAAAATTTTGCAACTATGAATCGATTTTTGTGATTAAATATTTAATAAAACTCCACAGCAAGGGGCACATTTACTAAGGGTCGAATATCGAGGGTTAATTAACCCTCGATATTCGACCATCGAAGTAAAATCCTTCGACTTCGAATATCGAAGTCAAAGGATTTACCGCAAATACTTCGATCGATCGATTAAATCCTTCGAATCGGATGAATCAAAGGATTTTAATTCATCGATTGAACGATTTTCCTTCGATCAGAAATTGCTAAGAAACCTTATGGGGAAGGTCCCCATAGGCTAACATTGGTGCTCGATAGGTTTAAAGTGGCGAATTAGGTAGCCAACGTTTTTTTTTAAAGAGACAGTACTTCGTTCGATTCGAAGTCGTAATCGAAGGTCGAAGTTGCCTATTCGATGGTCAAAGTACCCAAATTCAAAGTTTTTTTACTTTGAAATCCTTCACTCCAGCTTAGTAAATGTGCCCCCAAGTGTTAACGCTAACTTTGCTTAATGATGTAATATTCGCCAAAGAATGACTTTACATTGCGAACAGCGCCAAACATTCCCAAAACGCCATTTTCATTTTTAATTACATTCCCCCTTTATACTGCATAGATGGAGAGCAAGGGAAAGATGTTCTTGCAACAAAAGCAAAAATAAAAATAAAATTCTTGATTATGAAGACGAAAGTTGATATGAACTTTTTCTGATATCCTCTGCTGTTGACAATTAATATTGATTTACAATTCACTTGCATAACTGCCAGATTTCCCTTCGCTCAAGCAAATTTTTTTTCTAACCATTTAACCTATTTTAAGGTCATTCCCTATTTACTTGTGGGAAAAATGCATAATAATGGAAGAATATAGTAAGTAGAATAAAAGACTAGGAGAATAAAGAGGTTGAGTGAGGAAAGGAGGAATAACAGTTTGGAAAGTGGGCCAATGGTCTAAGCTTTTCTGGCGGGCCCAGGGTCTATGGTTTTCTGGTGGCCCCTGGCATTCTAGTCTTTGTGTCTTTACCACAATATTGGCCCTATGGGAACATCACTGCTGGGCACTGAAGCCAACCAGGCTCTTGCTATGCTACCAGCCAAATTTATTTATTTGTTCATGCTGCACTGCAAGTATCGTTTCAACATAAGGAACAGAGGTACATGGTCTCCAAGGCATAATTTAAGTATAAAAAACTGTTGTAATAATGAAATGTATATACTACTTGCTTGAAGGCAATGTGTAATGTTGCATAATATTTGCAACAAATGTTTTCAAGATCTGTTAGGAAAATGATAAGCACCACTTGTACTTGAATGGTGGAATCAGTTTCCTGATAGTTATGGCACTATTCGTGTTTACTATCTCATTTTTTGGCTATAATTCTAGATATACACGAGTAAGGATCAGAGCCACTAACCAGTAATGAATTACTTTTTTTCAAAATGGCTCAGTAATATTTCCAGATATTACTGCTCTGCCTGTGGCCAATTTAAAGCACGAAAGCACACATCCTGGAACATGGGTATAGGTTAAGCAGAATGCTAGCTCTAGTGAGCAGGAACCAAACCACCCTACTCCCCCATGATCAGCAAAATTAAAAAATCTGATGTAGATCTCACTACAGACCCAAAAGAAATCAAGTAAATTATGGTGTCCTACAATATGTTTCCTACTCTGGCAGACAAATACCAATGTATTCTAGAGCAACGATGACAATAGTTTAAATACTGGAAGCAGGTAAAGCTGCAGGGTCAGATGGGCTACTAATAGAATTCTACAAAACCCATGCTTCCACACTTGCCCCCTCAGTTGCTAGAAACCTTTAACCATGAACTAGAAACAAATGCTTCCTGCCTCTATGTGTGAGGCCACAATTGTCCTGGTAAAGACCGTGCACTCCCTTCTCTTAATCCTTATTAACCACAGATGTTAAAATATTGTGCAAAACAATAGCAAGAAGTCTGGGAAAAGTGATAACACAAATAGTCACAGATTAATTTGTCAATAGACCATAGTAACCTAGGCCAAAGGGCAGTGGCTTCACTAGCTCTAGCTAAAGCCTTTGACATGGTCGAATGGGCCTACCTACAGAAAGTTTTATAGGCCTTTGGAGTGAGACTTTATTTAACTTCCCTAATCCAACTTCTTTGTAGAGCCCCAGTGGCTTCCCTCAGACTCAACTCCTCTCAAACATCCAACTTGGTTCTCTCAAAGGGTACCCGGCAGGGGTACTCGCTGTCCCCTCACCTGGTCCCTGGTGTACCTGGCTGACACCCAGAATTCCCTGTCAGTGATTCTGGTATTAGCAACAGAATTTGATAAAATTTCAGGCCTCAAATTAACCCCTTCCTTCACCGTCAACTCTTATATTGACTGACCCCATGAAAGACCCAAGCTGCTCTCTCAATGTTCTACTCCCGATGGTAAAAATCGCTCTACCAATCTCAACATACTACAACCTCAACATAGCCCCCTTACTACAATGGGCTCAGGCCAAATTTCAGGCATGGCAACATCTCCCCCTAGGGCCCACTGGACACATACAACTTATCAAGATGATTGTTGCCCCAAAAATGTTATATGTCTTTTGGCATGCAGCCTGCATAGTGCAGAAAAACGTCTTCAAGGACCTGGCATCATTATTTCGGCAGTTTATATGGGACAAATCTAAAAGTAGATTAACAACTGTGCAGAGGCCCAAAGGAGATGGAGGTATGGCCCTTCTGGATATGTATCTTTACTATGTGTCAGCCCAACAAATTAGAATTAGAATTAGAAATTAAATTAGAATACTGAAATACATCCTACCTGGGGATGCATTCTACCAGCTGTGGCAAACTGTGTTACACACTGATTTTCCCACATTTTATGCCATACTGGCCACAACCCAGAGTAAGCTCAAAATAAACCCAACCCAATCATGACCTCACAAAAATGTATCTTAAGTTGGGTTAATCAGTTGTCCCGACCCTCAACCTTCGACCCGCAAACCCCTCTGTGTCTAAAAAGCAAATTGGCCCTTCTAAACAAAACTACCCCCCAAAAGAATGGCTTGAAGCAGGAGTGTTTACAGTGGGACAGATATGGTCAGAACAGGGTATAACATTATTTAACACACTGAAAGAATCATACGCCATTCCTAATTTGCACTATACAGAATAATCAAGACTAATGGTCTCTGCGTAACTACCTCCCCTGTAATGGAGATCTTCCAAACAGACGGTGCTAGACACACAATATTTCTCGTTTAAAAAGAGGTGCAGAATTCCATACTTCAGAAAACCCTGCTAAAAGTTAGGAACCAGTGGGATCACAGCAAATGACACAACCCGCCCAGAAAATAGTACGTAAAATACTTTTCCAGGCCCATAGAATAATTTCCCAGCACTGGAAATCACCTACCCCCTCCCCAGGAAAAAATCTGTATAGACTATGTGCAACATTGAACAATTAATAGCTAAGTGTCATGGAAACTCTGAACAGCATGTGAAGGTTTGGCAACTGTGGATTATGGAAAATGTATAACTAAGGTTATCACATTGAAACTGAATGTTAAAGTTGAAATTGTGATTGGACATTGTTGCACACTCTGCTGTTGTGAAAATGTTTTGATATTTCCTTGCGTGTAACTTTGACTCTTAATAAACTTACCTGAAGGGAAAAAAAAACAATAAAAAAAGATAATAAGGCTTATCTGATGCCAACTATATAGATATGGGTGTGGGATCTATTATCTGGAAAGCTCTGAAATATGGGCTTAAGTAAACAATTCTTGATTTTTTTAAATGATTTTCATTTAATCTGTAATAATAAAACTGTACATTATCTTTGATGGTAACTAAACTGGTATATATACATGGTGGTGGAAAAACAATCCTTTGGGTTCATTTTTCACTAGCCTCACTAGTGATATCAGTTCCAGAAAGACTCCTTATTCCATGGAAAGACTTCTTATCCAGATATTCCATATATCTCATTTGTGTACTGTACCTTAAATTTCTAAACTACATAAAATATAAAACCCAAATATTAACACGTGTTTAAAGAATTAATGGAACTAAAATAAAAGGGAACATTATGAGAAGATGCTATACCGTTAACACTTGACATAGTCCATTGCCATCTTTATGTATTATGTGCTTATTAGGCCTAATGAATAGAAGGAATATTTGTAAAATATTGTGTACTCTTAATTGGAAAATATTCTCTGCAACATCTTAACAGATGGTGAAAAAAAATCCTTGCTGGGTAACTAACACATCTAAATCAGAATATAAAGTGGAAATAGCAGGCAGCTCACACCCTTTGCTAACGCCCAAGATACACTGTAGCTAGAGCATTACAACTGGGGCTGCTCTGCTGAGAGCCTTCCTTTGAAACTAAATTGATTTTGTAGTTTGCATTTTAATGAGCACAGGGAACAAGGATAGATATTGGTTTTAAACAGACAGAGATGTGGGATGCTACAATAACGCGGCCCTTGTATTTAATGAGCAAAATATCTAAACTGATTACAAAAATATAAGATCACTGCATCATAATTTTTTCCAGTGATCATAACATTTTCAATAATACTAAATAATTTTAATGCAGGGTTAAATTGCACTTCTGATTCAGGATTGCTTCCAAACTGTGGACATTTGCATAAAATAAATGCGTTTTCAATAGCTACAGTTGTTTGTCTAGCATATTCTAAATATAAGAATATTTAATTTACTTTGCATATTTTTGACCTGTATGTTCAGTAGATGATGCTGTAAACATATTGGATCAGGGGAACTGGGTGGGGAGGGGGCTACTAATTGAAGGCTTCATATTGAAAATTAATTACTGTATAAAAATGTATATAATAGTTGGCCTCTTTTTGGGAGCACTATATTCATTATTGGGGAGCCTAATTATTTATTTACAAACTGAAAAAGGGGAAGATTGAGATATTATAATTTATAAATCAGGCAGAAACTTCCAAGAAAAGTTTGCTATTTTCTTGACCCTTTCAGTATAATAAAAATAATCCTCACTATTTTAATTCCATCAAGGCACATACAAAAAAAAAAGTGTTTGCTAATATTGATGTGTCCGCCTTTAGACTTCAATGCAGTTTGTTCTAAACTTTACCGATTCTCATAACATTGACAGACTGAGAATGTCAGAGCAGCAGATGGTTAACACGTACCACAGGGCTTGTATGTTTTCTTCTCACTGTGAAACATCAGATTTTCTTAGTTTCTTGACTATCTGTAAATAAACAAAAATGAAAAAACTTTTGGCAAACAAAAATTTTTTTCTTCTGCATTACTAACAGCCATGGATTATACATGTATTTATTCATTTTGCTGTGAGGACAATGGTTAAACTGAGCCAGTATTCACTTCACATGTCCAACATGAATGCTGAATATGTTTCTGAACTACAATTCCCAGCATTCTACAAACAACTGAGCAGCTGTTAGGAGTTTAGGGGGATAACATCTTGGCTATTGAGATTTATGCAGCAGTTTGGCATTCATTTGGGGCTCCAGTCTTTCTGCATCACCTTTGACTTGTATTACTTATTGATTTAAGACTCAAGTTTGTTTGCAAGATGCATGTCAGGGCCTAACATTCTAATATTAACTGTTTTACATTTGGTAATGAGCAGGCAATTGGAAATGATACAATTTATTTGTTGTTTTTCTTCTAGATTGGAAAATGGCATGCCACAAATGGTCTCACCATGGATAAGAGATATTTTTCTCTCAATGCCTCAGACAGTCTGGTTAACAAGACTCTCATAGTCACAACTATCCTAGTGAGTCACATCTTTTGGTCTTTAGAATTGCATACACAATCAGAAAAATGCTATTATTAGCCCATAAATGTGATGAACCATACAATCATGTTTTCTAATTGATTTGAATCAGGTTCTGATTGTTCCGATTAATTGACTCAACAATACCCAATAGGGGTGCTGCATCAAATAAATCAGTAGAGGACAGAAATGGTAATTTACCTTCACACCACAGTGTACCAAGTGCAAATTCCCATTGCCTATATTTTTGACCCACAATGCAACATTTTTTTTACCATTATTTAAGTGTGAGTGTGGTCTCTAGGGAAAGAGTGACATATGCTCCCAATAATTTTAGTGCATCTACAATTAAAGTAGGCCACTGTGGAAATCCTGGAGCTCCTGAATTGTTTTAAAGGTGATGGTAGCTTCAGGGTTTTCACAGCAGCAGATTTTTCGTAGGCACACATTTTTTTGTTCTTTGCTGTAGCAATACAACCCTCTGCCTCTGGGCATGACATGTTAGTCAAGGTGAAAAAGAAAAAGAACACCCTACCCAAAGCTTTGTAATTGAGACCTTATGACTTTAGAAGACACTTTGCATTTCTACTTCTATTTGAAAGCACAAAGATACAGGCCAAGTGTTTTTTCATATAGGTCACAACAGTAAGTGTATATAATGTATGTATATGTAATGCCTTTTAGTAGAGTTGAGTCACAGTTAGTCAGTGGCATGCGTAATGTTTTTGGTGCTGCCTTGAACCCCAGTCATTGGCTACACTGCAGAAAAAGGAACACAAGGGATGATGAACCAAGTTTTTTTTTACCAATATGCATTCAAGAAAAAAAGGATGCAGGGTCAATTATGAAATTAGAAGATTTGGGTATAATTACATAACTTAATTATAGGGGGTTTTCTGCTTAGTTGTGCCTAGACCAGGGATATACATATACTATACAAGGCTTTATAGTTATTTTTTCTACATAAACTAGGGACAGTGGATTGCATATGACTCATGTTGTATGCTATTTTCCAGTCCTTCAGGTCTGGGTAATGACTCCATTTATATCTGTATTTTTCACATATATTGGTATGCTTTACTGTGAAAGGATTATCATACATAACGAAGACTGATGTTTCAGGGAAATAAGGAACAGTGTGGGACCAAATAGGAAAAGGATGGCAAATAATTAGTAGCACTTTCTAAATGACAGAGAAATGAGAATGGCTTGGGGTGATGCTAAAGGATAGTAAGTTAGGCCAATGTCATACAAAGAACTTTACAGCCAGCATACTTTAGTCAGTGTAAAAATACTTAGACAGGCTATTCTTGACTGTAATAGTACATTTTGTAAAAGTGATTTAGCCTATATATGCACTCGGTGTGTTTTCCGTCTGAAAATAAGAGCAGCAGGAGTCTGTCTTGGTCCCCTTTCAGCTAGGTGAGATTGCTGTGGGTAAAAAGCAGCTTTAGTGTGTTTGTTTGACACTGAACATTGGACCCCCTACATGGCCCCACAACGCTAGAGGTAAGATTTGCCAGAACTCCCAAGTCATTTTTCAACAAAGCTCATTAAAAAGTGCAAAGAATGCTTTTCTGTTTTTATTCACATAAATATTTATTACAGTTTACTAGAAATGAGCACAACATCCAGCTGTAGTAACAAAAAATTTACAAACACACTGTGCTAGAAATAATGGCTAAAGAGTACACACAGTTCTACACTCCAGAAACCCAGTTTTGTATCATTTTACCTGCAAGCTCTGACTTTACTCACGTTAATTACTGAAATTATTATCCCAATTCTCAGCATATTAGGTGACTGGCAAGGGGTATATTTTTACAGAATACATAGTAAATGGATATTGTGAGGATTTGTTTAATCTGGTAGTTGCAGACTGAAGACAGACAGGACACCAAACTGCAGTTTAAAGCTGTTTTCTTTCTTCACTTTATTATAAACACTTCAGCTTTTTAGCTAGACCATTTGGAAAAAGCTAAATTTTGTTACATTTTGTGTGAAAGATGAACAACCCTGGTCCCTCACTCCTTGAGGTCTATGAGGGTTTTCTCCAACCAAACACATTGGAACAAGGAAGCAGACACCCTTGCCAGAAAATGAGAATTACCCAGACGTTTTGGGGGAAAAACTTTATCAAGCAGAATTTTCATTGATAAATGCTTTTCTCATTCTCTGGCAAGGGTGTCCTTGTACTGCTTGGCATTCGAGTTACAATTTGGTGGTATGTAATCCTAAAATACATAACAATGTGTTTTATGCTTGATATACAGTATACTAATTGTATGGAGTACTTTGTGTATGCATTCTGAATATATTATATATAAACAATCTCTTTACAATACCATCTGTGTGAATGTATAATTCATTGAGTGCAAGCCCCTTGGTTTTCTTTCACAGTACCCTCTCAGGTCCCTTGGCTCTCCTTGGCTCTCCTTGGCTCTCTTTCAGTAGCCTTTCAGCTACATAGACCCATGCTTCTCCTCCAGATACACAAGAGAACCTATAGTTGTGGGAGCACACTCCTTTTTTTACCTACTAACAGCCACCCTGAGCTACCACTTAATTACCTGACTGAGAAGGAGAGTTAACACTTGTTCCATTAGACCTCCCTTTGCATCCCATATAATGCACCTAAAATAAACATACAACAAAAAGTAGTGTTCGCCAACCACCCTGTCAGTATCATAAGAAACCATCATATTTATTAAGGAGTGAGGTGGATCTCTATAAACAAAACACAATTGCAGCTTGATACTCACAATGAAAACCTAAAGTTTGCTTAGTTACAAAAGGTCACATTTTTGTGTTCATGGATAGGATAAAAATTAAATTAAAGGGTTTTTTTAGCTTGTTTCTCGCAACAAAAATTCAGCCTGTGGCAGGGATCATTATAAAGGTACAAGTAACTGCAACGGCCTGTGCCAGGAGGGAATTACAGTGAGAGAATACATAGCTTTACTGTACATAGACATTGTTATTGATCACTTCCATCTTATTTTGCTGTAGTACTTTCTTAAAATCACTGTAAATGGCACAAGTTGAAAAACTGCATTGGCATTTCTAGTGGTTACAATTTCTGTTCCCTAATGCATATTTTCAAGCACTGAAATTTAGTAAGACAAACACATACAAAAAACTATCAAGCCCTGAGTTATTGAATAAAAATCACTTGACCTATCCGCAGGTTTGGAAATTTATAATGTACAACTTGACTATTATTAAAGCAAAACGTAAAACACTACCTTTGAAGTGGGCTTTTTCATTTTTACTTATAGCAAACCCATTCAGATAGCAAGACCAGTCATTAGAAGTAGTCATACAGTAACACAGTAGGTTAGGTTGAAAAAAGACACACGTCCATCAAGCCCTGGCAATTAAAACTTAACCTTTATTATGAGATACACTTAAAATAAATCACTGATACACAAAAAATCAAAGTGCCAACAACTAGGCACACTCACTGCATTTCTTATTTCATTGCAGTGTAGGATCATACCCTGAAAAATACACAATTCAAAACCTGCCAATGGTGGATGTGGATACAGTACATTTTAGTGGCCACTTAAGTTAATTACCGAGTTAAAGTGATCGTTCAATCAAACTATTTGAGGTAAATCCTTCGACTTCGATATTCGAAGTCGAAGGATTTCCATTCGGCAGTCGAATATTGAGGGTTAATTAACCCTCGATATTCGACCATAAGTAAATTTGCCCCTAAAAGTTACCTATAGGTCATGTTGATGTTTTTTTGTTGAGAGGTTTGTTTTGTATGTAATTGTTAGTTGAAGTTCCTAAACCTGACTGGTTTGCCAACTTGACTGTCCCATCTCAGCCTGTAAGTTAAAGTTTCTAATGCTAACGGACTCCTGCTGCACAAATATGGCAGCCCCCTCATACAGAAACATGGGGGATCAGACAGGTAATGTAAACGCATGGTGCAAATACTTTATGGCAAAGTTATAAGTAGCTTTCAAAGGCAATATTATGATAGATGTATGTGCCTAGTTTCACTCAGCTGACCCCTACCCTTCCATTTTTGGCCATTTAGTTAATCCTGCCAGTCTAAATTGGGAACAGATGGGTGCTAGCCAACCCAACTGTACACCTATACAGCCCTACGTGTTTTGCCGCATTACTGGCTTCATCAAGGGAATAAGAGTCATGCGTGTCTTTCTCAACTTTAAAAAAGCTTTCCTTGGCATCCTGAGTGCAACCTTGTGTGTGACTTAAGTTATTAACTTAAGTGGCCACTGAAATGTACCTACGTCCACCAGTTGCAGGTTTTGAATTGTGTATCTTTTGGGGTATGATCCAGCACTGCAATGAAATATGAAATGCAGCGAGTATGTCCAGTTGTTGGCAAAGTGTATCTCATAATAAAGATAAAGCTTTAATTGCCAGGACTGCTTCTAATGACTGGTCTATCTATCTGAAAAGGCTCTCTTCAAAGTTAGTGCTTTACTTTTTACTTTAATAATGTTCAAGTTATTTATCAAGACATATACATCTATACATAATTACAGCCATCACTAACAACCTAAAAAAGGGAGCAGCTCAGTGTTTAATTTTTTCTCTTTAAGGTACTAGGGCTCATTTACCATTACAGTTGCCACTACTGCATCAAAGACACTCTTTGCACCACATTTCTGTATATTTGCACTTTGAACCAATGCACCTATCCCACCTACTATTCCAAATCTCATACAAGCACATTGATTGCCCTGGGGAATCCAAGAACTACCACCACTTGAAAGTGGCAGTAGATCCGTGATTCACACTATGGCCTGTGTCAATACTTACAACATTGTTGTTACAAAACATTGTAGACATCTTTTTGACACAAGGTGCTGGACAAGTCCATTGTACCCGATTACCATCAGAACTCAAGTGCAATTGCGTGTGATTTGATGCATCGGGCTGTGTCAGGTGACTCAGTAGGAATTATGCTGGGGTAAAAACATAGTAAATTGCATTCAAAACTGCACATTTCACTTGTCTATCTGCATGTGTACTGTCTGTGAATCCACTCAAGGTTGTTAGTTGTTAGTTAGTGTTAATGTGGTATGTTAAAAATACTCCCCTTTTTGACGGGAACTTCCAAATATAAATCTGTAATAGTGAAAGTGATGGATTCTAGGACTTTTTGGTAAAAACCTGTGCAATATAAATAGCAAATTTATCAAGGTGTGTATAATTTTACACCATGCAAATGCCAGATTAGATGCCGTTATTTTCCATTGTTTCTGGCGAAAATCACTCTGGGACATATTTATTATGTTGTGTAAAAAACAGTGGCATAATACACCACATGGGCAGGCTTCACTGAAACAGACTTCTGCCAGAAACTATGTAGAAAAATCTGACAAATCTGGCGTTCACACAGTGTAAAATTACACACACATCTTGATAAACTCGCCATTTATTTGACATAGCTTTTTACACCATTTTTTACGCAGCATAATAAATATGGCCCTAAAAAAACATGAAAAAAATTTACGCCATTTTTTACCAGGCAAAGTCTGGCGATGTGTGGTATATTACAGCATCATGCTGTTTTTTTACACAACATAATAAATATGCCCTATGAACCTAATGGGGAGGGGGGGGACTGGTCCCAGGCTGATCACAGACTATCATGGTTTCATTTTAATCTGCAAAATCATGCATGACCGTGTTAAAAATACACATTTTTATTTGTATATTGTATACTGTTTCTTTTTGTACAAACAACTCTACCCTGGACAATTTATTATGAGAAAAGTCACAGTTACAGCTAGAAGCAACAGCTGAAGGAATTGTGTGTAATACAGCAAAGCCCTTAGAAAAAGAACAATGCACTTTATTAAACTATCAGGGGAAAAAAAATAATTAGTGCAGAATGAGTTTTTGTAGTACGGGTATAGAATGTATTATCCATAATTCTTGGGATCTGGAGGTTTCAGGATAAGGGATCTTTTTGTTTTGCTGGAGCTCAAAATCTTAAGTCTACTTTAAAACCAATTGTGTTGACGCCAATATGAATTCATGCGACCATACACGGGCCGATAAAAGATGCAGATAGACCGAGTCGGCAGTTTATTGGCCCGTGTATGGGGGACCCCGACGGGCTTCCCCAATTGAGATCTGTCCGAAAGTCGGCCAGATCTCGATCGGATGGGACTAAAAATCCCGTCGGATCGCGCCCGCATCTGTTCATTGATGCGGTCCAGCGATCCGACCGCCCGTTCGTGTTCTCTAGGATCCGATCGTTGGGCCCTAGGGCCCACGATCGGATCAGCCCGATATTGCCCACCTCAAGATGGGCATATCGGAGAGAGATCTGCTCGTTTGGCAACATAGCCAAACGAGCGGATCTCTTCATGTATGGCCAAGTACAAGTACAAGGCACTGTTTTATAATGACAAAGAAAAAGAAAATTGTTTCAGAAATGTGCTTAAAACTGAGCTTTCTGGATAATGGGTTTCCAGATAAGGGATCCAATACCTGTATTTATCTTACATGATACAGCTGCATAGCAAAATATGCTACTTACCAGAAATATTAGGAGAAAGATAATGACCATACCCAGTTTTTTTTTGCAGGAAAATCCATACCTCATGTTAAAAGCAAACCACCTGGAATTAGAGGGTAACGACCGGTATGAAGGTTTTTGTGTGGACATGCTAAAGGAGCTTGCTACCATCCTACGATTTAATTACAAGATCCGACTGGTTGCTGATGGTGTTTATGGTGTCCCAGAGCTGAATGGCACTTGGACTGGCATGGTTGGAGAGCTAATTTCCAGGGTAAGCAAAATACAAGAGGACTGGATAAATATTCTTGGTAAAATTTGTGTGTATGTTTATACACTGGTCAAAAAATTTGTGTGTGTGTGTATACACACTGGTCATTTGTAAGAGTTGAACTATGCTACAATAGAAAAGGCAATATGTTGCAAAGGTTCCACATGCTTTATGGTTTATTTTACACACACAATGCATATAGATATTATTTTCAACATGAAACATACTATATTACTCCAGTTTACACCTAATACTTATGGCAGATGACTTTTGACAAGCACTTAAGCATATATTTTATATTTCACATTTTTAATTATATTTTACATTCATAACCTCTTTTATTCTCTCTGCTCTCTCCACAAACGTATCCATTAAATACATTTTGCAACAAGAAATATTGCTTTTTCTTCTAATAATTTCAAATCATATTCCTTTCCATCCGAAAATATCTGACACATAAAAAATGCAGACCAGTGGTTCACAGAAAAGCTTGTATTCCTTGATCAAGGTAAAATAGGTTCATGTATCATCCTTACTGTTGCTAAGCGTAGTGATTGAAAACACTTTACATCCTTCAGTGCACTTAACCCAGCTTGCTGACCTGGTACTGCTGTGAGAATCCCCATGTTTGTTACGTGGCAACCAATATTGTCCAATTTTTTTGCTGGAGCATAAAGGCCAGAAATAGTAAAGAGAGAAGCTACATTAGAAAAAATAATCTTTATATGAATAGATGCATAGTGGTTTCATTGAGATGTATTTTTGCTATAGATTCATTTTACAAAAATCTAAGACAGCGCTGGTTCAGTTTTCAGTTTTAGACTTGCCAACACTAAAGCAGCTACTGACTCTCTGGCTGAACCCAAAAGAAAGGGAATCTTTCCTACATCAATGCAATGCCACAGTGCACTAGCACTTAAAGAATCACACACAGATGTTATTTAAACTGATCACCAAAAATTACTAATTTCTAACACCAAAGATTTTCAGTGCAGTTGCTTCAGATTTATGTCAAAGTGCAATTATGGGGCACATTTACTAAGGGTCGAATTTCGAAGTGGTAAAACTTCTAAATTCGACCATCGAATTGTAGAAATTTGATAGTCAAAGTTTTTTTTGGATTAAATTTAGCCGTTTTCGATCGAATTCAAATCGAACGATTCGAACAATTTAATCGATCGATCGAACGATTTTTTTTAAAAAAAATTTGACTTCTAAAAACTTAGCCGAATACTGGCTATGGGTTCTAGGAGGTCAATTTATTTTGATGCAGGCAAATTTTTTCGGGTGAATTTTCACGGGCGTTTCGCGAATTTATCGCGCCTGGCGAATAAATTCGCCCATCACTAATGTTGTCCCATTATGATCTACATCCATAATAGCATTGTTAGCATTCTGTTCCATGGAAAATAATACTTAAATATTCATGTCATGAGATAATTTATATTGCTATATTTAAGAAACATCTATTTCTTAAGTAACCTGAACAGAATAAATAGCTGAATGAAATGAATGAAACAGAAGGGTAGTTTAGTCAAGCTGTTTGTTGACAGTCTTTAGATCTACTGATCACCAACTAGAGGTCCACTGGTAGTTCCCTATCTAACTTTTGGACACCACTGGGCTAGGGCCACATGATTGTGATCTCTGCATGTCGACAATCCGCTCCCCCACTGCTCCTACTCTGCCTGCATCAGGAAGAATTGTCTTCACTCAGGTGCAGGCAGACATGGTGAATTATGCCACCGAAGTGCAACATTTTGCATTTAATGCCGAAACCCGATCTGCCTGCAGAAGACAAGGGGACCAGCCTGTGGAAAATGCTTATCATCTGGCCCTAGCCTTAAGCAGTTTGTTTACACCATTGGTCCGCAACCTTTTTTACCTGTGAGTCACATTTAAATATAAAAAGAGTTGGGGAGCAACACAAACATGTAAAAGTCCATTGGGTTGCCAAATAAGGGCTGTGATTGGCTATTTGATAGCCCCTATGTGGACTGGCAGCCTACAGATTGCTCTACTTGGCACTATATAGTTTACTATACCAGTTTTTATGCAATTAAAACTTGCTTTCAAGCTTGGAATTCAAAAATAAGCACCTACTTTGATGACTCTGAGAGCAACATCCAACGGGTTGGAGAGCAACATGTTGTTCACAAGCTACTGGTTGAGGATCACTGGTTTATACATATAAGTTATTCCAGAAACATTTTGTTTGATAGAGACTCAAGGCATGAATATCTTGATTCATATTTTCATAGCCATAGAGTTTCCATAAATTTATGCTAACATAAGTATTTCCTGTAGTAAGCAACATTCTCTATGAAGATTTTAGGATTTAGTGTCACTTTTGCCTTTGTAATTATTAAGTAGTCAATTCGGTCTAATAATATAATGGATACTTTTTATTGTGAAATCCTCTAACAGGTCACATTATTTGCTCCAGATTTTAAAGGGCCATAAAACCGGTCTTCTGATCTCTGGGGTTCTCTATTCTTTTGTCCCATATTAATTAACATTTATGATCCCTTCCTCCACTGTACGTGGCTTTCCTAAAGTTTTTTCTAGAAGCTCCTTTGTATACAGAATAAACATGGCACCATCTCTTAATGTAATCAGTACCAAATACAAAAAAGGATGTAGCTCCATGAAAATTGCATAATAACCCACACAAACTTTTTCAGAGGCAGACATCTTCCCAGCTTCCAATCTAATAGGGAGGATAGACGCATCAAAAATTAAAGCTGGTGTTTATGTCTTGAGACTGAAATAGAATTTGTGATCTAGGGAATTTTGCAGAAATACCAAGGTGGATTTGTATTGCATCCTTACACAATATTTTGAAATGTAAATCAAAAGAAAGAGGCAGAACAATTCTTTGACAGCTCACTGAGGATTTAAACTGCATTTTTCACTGTATTTTTACATTGAATAGGTGGAGAACACTAAAGCCTGCATTTCAGTATCATCCTGATAAAACATTTTAGGGACAATAAATGAAGGATATCCGGAAGATGTACATTTACAATAAAAAAAATTTAAAAAAGTAATATTGGATTCATTGAAGGAGATAAAATGAAAACTGAGAAACATGTAAAACATGTGTGGACAGGACACCAGTTAGTAGAAAAGTGTACATTATCTGGTGTCAAGTATTTAACCTTGTTGATGGGATATTAATACTGAAAAAACTAAAAATAAATTTGCTTTTATGACATCTCACAATGAAGCATACTGTATATACTGTATCACTACCTGTGATAGCCAGGGATATACTTTTGCTAAAATATTTAAATAATTTAAATAATTACATTTATTTAATGTCCATGTTATTTGCCATACAGCATAGAGAAAAATATAATGCTCTATGGCATATAACTGATCATTAAACACTCTACAAATTGTCCTTTACTGTATATAGACCATGATTACAACATTTTTGGCGTACACACTCGGTACAATTGAACCAGTAAGTGTTTTTAATAGTCATTTATTACATTTAGTTGACATTTTTGATGTGTTTGCCTTCCTGGATTTTACTTTTCCAAGCTAGTAAACCTTTAAATACACAAATAATTCCTCTGACATTTCTCTAAATGAACACTTTCCTGCAATTTGAAGCCTGTTTACTCTGGTCTCCTGAGATGGAGAAAATTAAAGTTTGTCAGAGATTCCATCAATTTGTATGAATTTGTACCCGTAATGTTTAGTATCCCAATACGTGTATGCTTTATAAATACTGATTAATAATATATATATGAAAGATATTATTGCATAAATTAGTAAAATGACTAAGTATGGTAACTATCTTGTGTTAATATTTTTACCACATCAGTTTTTACTAATAAAAAGGGCAGTTCACAAATAGTACACCACAAATAATATTTGAGATGCTTTCAAGGGAGCTCTATATAAACAAATTCTATGTGAAAAAAATGTATTTAATGTATTTCTCTTTCTTGAGAACCTTAAAATGAGTAGGAAGTAGACTGAGTTTAGACTGAGTAGACTAAATTTATCTCAATATCGGCTGCTACAAACTCCAATCTAACCCGCTCGGGTTTTTAACGCTTATTTATTATTACATTTTCCCAAAAATTTGCTTTGCGGGAAAAGCTCAGATAATCACGATTTTTTTCATGAACTTTCCCCGAAACCTCCGAAGTTTTTACCCGAAAGCTCCGAAAACATCGTGAAATTGCCCAAAACCCCCGACGCAACCAAAAATCAATGGGACTGTTCCCATTGACTTTTATGCAACCTCGACAGGTTTGAGATGCCGTGTTTTTATATTCTGGCTTTTTAGCCCTTGGGGTTTAATAAATTCCGAAAAATTTGTGATTTTTTTAAAAGTCCGATTTTATAAAAAAACTGACTCTGTCTATGGTCTGATTCAACAGAGAATTTTATTAAGATCTGGGGCTTGCATTTGTGGAATATATTAATATACAGGACATATTTCCTGGGAAGGTTACTAAGATTAAGTTTGCATAAAAATATAGAGAGATCAAAACTTATGTCTATTTACTAGGAGGTAAAATATACAAACGAGATATCATACAAATGTCTTGTGCATGAAAGGGATTAGCAAGTTCATAATGGTAGTATATATCAGAGGAAGAGAAGTACTGTAACAAGTATCTTTAAACTGGGGAGCTCCGGTGTAATGAAAAGAATTAAAAAGTTAGTGCTTACTAGCAGACTGGCTGGATAAAAAAAGGATAAAAATCTCATTTATTTTGTTACAAAGTATGTGTTGTTAAGTGGTGTTCAAGTGTGGTTCAATTTTGCTCAAGGGCTAAATAACAAAAATGGGTTATAGAAAGAATTCTAAAATGTTTCTGAAAAACTGCAGCTAAAAAAAACTGTTACACAAAGGATTTCTGGAAATGTAAACTTAGATGGCTGAGATTAGAATATATGAAAGTAAACAAGGGTCCAGGCCTAGAGGATATTTTTTAAGGTTCTAAAATAGTTCAGCTCCATGATTGCCACACCACTCCATTTAATATTCCAGGATTCTTTAATGTTTCGCAAAAAAAGAGGTCCCCACACTGTCTGTCCACACTGTCTGAAAACTAAATAGGCTTGTTTGTTTGACATTGGTGGTAGAAAAGCTTTTGTGGTTTGTAATAAGGCATAAAATACTAGATTGTATTTTAAATCACAATACCTTGAGTTTGTGTCTCGTAGTTTTATGTGCAATAGCACTTGCCAGACTAACTGAACTGCCTATGTAGAGGTTAGCAGAAACCATGACATTGGGGTGGCAGTGATCTACTTAGATTTTGCTGAAGCCTTTGGTACAGTATCACAAAGAAAGTTACTGATTAAATTAAGTAATATTGGCAATATTGGAACATACAATGTGTACCTGGTTACAAAGTTGTGAATTGGGCTTGTGTATTTTATTGAAAACTGCAGAAATCATAAACTAGAAGTAAATTAGAAAAGTCCATATAGGTGGTTCAAATTATTCAAGATAAAAGCTTGATATGTCTATGCTGCTCTTCTTTGCCACAAGGAATGTCCTTATTGATGAAAAATAACATATTAATGAAACATTTAAAAGTATATAATGGAATCAGGAAAAAATCTGAATATTGAAAATGGCATTGCAAGTTCCCTCTATACTTCCCTTTACTTTTATTGCTCATATGGTGAAATAATGCTGTCTTTAATGTATATTCAAATGGAAATGTAAAACACATGCAGTCATTTTGGGATTACATACACTTTAATCATACTCCTTTGCAGATACAGTACCTTTGTGCCTGGTAGAACTAATACACACTTTTGAATGTTTTCGAACATTATTACATGTAAGAAATATGTATAATTATACTTATGTATAGTACATGCATCTTAGCACTCAGTGGAGAAGATTAGCAAATTTTCACCACCAAAAGCAAGTAATACAAAGCTTTATGAGGAAACGCAACGGCAGATTTACATAGGGTCGAATATCGAGGGTTGATTAACCCTTGATATTCGACAGTCAAAGTTAAAGTCGAAGGATTTACCGCAATTTGTTCAATCGAATGATCAAACGAAAAATCGTTTGATCGAACAATTAAATCCTTCAAATCGAACGTTTCGAAGGATTTTAATCCATCGATCGAACGATTTTTCTACGACCAGAAATTTGTTAGAAAGCCTATGGGGACCTTTCCCATAGGCTAACATTGATGTTCGGTAGGTTTTAGGTGGTGAAGTAGGGGGTCGAAGTTTTTTTTAAAGAGACAGTACTTCGACTATGGAATGGTCAAATAGTCGAACGGTTTTTAGTTGGAATTGTTCCATTCGAAGGTCGAAGTAGCCAATTCAATGGTCGAAGTAGCCAAAAAAACACTTCGAAATTCGAAGTTTTTTGCATTCGAATCCTTCACTCGAGCTAAGTAAATGTTCCCCCAAATGTTCCAGTCACTGCCTCCCATGGCTCTTATTGAACTGAATATGCACAAAGTGTAGCTGTGAGTTGCAAAAAGTGACTGCTTAAAGGAATTGTTCAGTGTAAAAATAAAAACTGGGTAAATAGGATTTGCTAAATAAATAATGTTACTAATATAGTTAGCCAAAAATGTAATGTATAAAGTGACGAGATGTCTAATTTAATAGCGAGAACACTACTTCCTGATTTGCAGCTCTCTTGGTTTACACTGATTGGTTACCAGGCAGTAACCAATCAGTGACTTGAGGGGGGGGCACATGGGTCATAACTGTTTGCTTTTGAATCTGAGCTGCATGGTAAGGATCCATTGCAAACTGAACAGTTTGAACACTGAACAGTTATGTCCCATGTGCCCCCCCCTTGAAGTCGTTGACTTACTTAGGGCCAGATTTATCAAGGGTCGAATTTCGAATTGAAAAAACTTTGAAATTCTAATTCAAAAAGACCAGCCGAAATTAAATTGAAGTTGTTTTGGTCGAATAGGTCAGTTTTCGATCGAATAGGTCCGTATTCAGCCAAATTCGAATTGTTTGAATCGAAGGAATAGTGTATTCGATCGAATTTGATTCAAAGTTTTTCCCAAAAAAACCTTTGATTTTTCAAAGTCCACCAATTGACTCCAAATAGGTTCTAGGAGGTCCCCCATAGGTTTTAGATGTGGAATGGCCGAAGTCTAATTTTTATAGAGACAGTACATGATAAATTTCAATACTTAAATTTTCGAATTTGTTGTAAATTTGAATTTGGACTATTCCCTAGTCGAAGTACACAAAAATAGCTCAAAATTTAAATTTTTTCAAATTGCAAAGTCAACCTTTGATAAATCTGCCCCTTAGAGTTAGAGAGCTGTAAAACAGGAAGCTGTATTCTGTTCTGTTATGTTAGACATCTGCTCACTCCAACCTTTATACATTATATTTTTGGCTAGCTAACTATATTAGAAACATTTTTATTTTGCACATACTATCTATTTACCCAGTTTTTATTTTTACACTGAACTGTTCCTTTAAGATAGCAAGTTTATTGCAGAATCCTGCAAGTATACATGGCCTTTACGCATTTTTGGACTTGGTTCCCGAAACGCGTAAGGCCATGTATACTTGCAGGATTCTGCAATAAACTTGCCATTTTACCGGAGTGCCGTCTTTTTTTGGATTTGCTACGTGAGTTGGCGTTGGGGACGCTGTGGACAGAGCACCTGGTCACAAGTGAACAGTTTGGGATAGTCAGTTTGGAGCGGTTCCTTGCGTGTGAGAGGTGTTCCTTTAAGATAAATAAGTTAGAAGTTGGGGAGCACAGTCCATCCACCGCTCAGGACGGTGTGCAGGGTCAAATAATGATTAATAATACAAAAAGGAGAAAAAGAAATGACCCATCTCATTGCACCTTCCCATCCATATGTTGTATATACTCGAGTGAAGTGAAACTTAAAACTTAACTTTTAATTGAGCAATAAAAAACTATGTCTAGACAGCAACATTAAAACACTGGTTTGATAGGGGGCTGATAGACTGATAAGCCAGGGGTAGGAAGGGTGAAATCACCTGGGAGTGACGGTTGGTTGGAGCGAATCAATAAATAATGTCAATTGTTTTATCATTGATCATATTGTATACCTACAAAGTCTCCCAAGTATTAACCCCCAGCAGGCCACCCCTTCTCCCACCTCAGGATCCCTCCCTTCAGGTGTTCGGTTAACCTGCTGAATAATTGTGGTATAGAGGCCTAGGTTCCAAACGATTTTTTCTTACAATGCCTAAATGCTAACCATCTCAATATCAAGCTCACACACACCATCAGCAAGGAAAGCATCGACTTCCTTGACATCACGATCATAATTAGGGAGGATGGTACTATTGGCACTGACCTATATCGCAAAGCTACTGCGACCAATTCCATCCTTCACTTCCAGAGCCATCATCCAATGGCCACAAAAAGAGGAATCCCGGTGGGCGAATTCCTTAGGTTACGCCGTAATTGCTCTGATTTTGGTCTTTTTCGGCAAAGGGCAAGTGAATTAACGGAACGCCTGGTACAAAGAGGATACTCAAAGAATGTTATACACAAAGCCTATACTAGAGCAGCTAGGACACCTAGAGACTCCCTATTGGAGTCACGCAAACGTAATTCGCAGAACAACAGTCAACCTATCAGATTCATAGGTACTTTCTGTAAACAATGGCCCGCCATTGATTCAGTTCTAAAAAAACACTGGCATATTTTACACACAGATCCGGTCCTTTCCACAAAAGTGGGACCCCGACCCCTGACCTGCTGTAGACGGGCACCGAATCTTAGAGATCGGTTGGTAAAGAGCCATTTTTCCAAACAATCCAGGATAATGGTTAATGGAACATCTACATGTGGCAAATGTAAAGTGTGTAGATATATGCACAATCAGAATCCAGTGGTTGACAGATTTGGCAAAAGCCATAAGATTACTGACAATTTCACATGTAATACTAATAATATCATTTACATGCTGACTTGCCCTTGTAACAAAATATACATCGGTAAAACCAATAGAGCTTTCAAAAAGAGACTGATGGAGCATATTCTTAGCATTGATAATGCATTGGATCTAATGAAAGCCCACAAAAAATTACCACCGGTAAGTCGTCATTTTCTTGAGGCCCATAATCACTCTAGCTTTGGCTTGAGAGCAATGGGCCTCTCGAGAGTGACATTAGGCATAAGAGGTGGAGACCTTGAATCAGCTCTTCTATCTAGAGAGAGCGAGTGGATATTTCTGATGAATGCGCTGAGCCCCAATGGTCTTAATGAGAGCATTACAATGAATATATTTATCTAACAGCTCTAGGAACCATTACCCTACAATTTAGAGTTTTTGCAATAACCGTAAGATCACATTGGCTTTGTTAGCCTCTAATTTTACATTGGCTACGTTGCTATTATAACTTGGCCTCAACTGTAATATTGATAACACATTACACTTATTGGGAGAAGCTAAAGCATACTTGCAGGACTGCATAGGTTAATATGGACATCAAGTATCAATTCGTTAGGTCATACTTTCCTTTATTTTTTATACATATCTGTCTGCTTTTGGCAACAAGGTATCGCACAATGTTTCCAATTTGGTATCAAAATTGTAGGGGACACATTGTTGCGCTTAGCCCAGCGCATGTAGTACTCTGGGCAGAAGGAATGGATGACCCGTGTAAAGTGGCAATCGTGTATATAATCTTTTCTGACAGTACCTGTCAATTTTCCCCTGTGACACCCAGTATGTCTATTCGCTGCTGGGGCGCGACGCAGACTGCATGACTGAGCTTTCCGATTGGCTCATTCAAATCTGTACCGGTTGTTTCGCGGTTATAAATATAAGTGCAGTGTCGGCTCTCCCCATATGCCTTTGATAAAGCCCGCAAACTGCCGGGTGAAACACGTGTCAGGCGCAATTTTAGCTTTTGGTTAGGTAGGCGTCTGATAGGGACAACGTATCTATAGCTGGGGAAAACGGATTGGGAGGGGACTTTTGGAGGGTGAAGGGGTTGGTCATCAGACGATTCGTGGGGTAGAGAATTTGCTACCAATATCCTGATATTTCTGGTTACCTAATAATCGTTTGGAACCTAGGCCTCTATACCACAATTATTCAGCAAGTTAACCGAACACCTGAAGGGAGGGATCCTGAGGTGGGAGAAGGGGTGGCCTGCTGGGGGTTAATACTTGGGAGACTTTGTAGGTATACAATATGATCAATGATAAAACAATTGACATTATTTATTGATTCGCTCCAACCAACCGTCACTCCCAGGTGATTTCACCCTTCCTACCCCTGGCTTATCAGTCTATCAGCCCCCTATCGAACCAGTGTTTTAATGTTGCTGTCTAGACATAGTTTTTTATTGCTCAATTAAAAGTTAAGTTTTAAGTTTCACTTCACTCGAGTATATACAACATATGGATGGGAAGGTGCAATGAGATGGGTCATTTCTTTTTCTCCTTTTTGTGTTCCTTTAAGATATCCTACAGCAGACCCAGAATCTACATATTGCCAGTCTGGGCCAGTAAGCCTGCTCCATATCAATCCATAATTTGGCTTGGGTTGATAAGTTGAATACTATGCAGGAATGGCCAATGTATAGACACATTTAGGTTGAGGAGACATGAACTACTTTCTGTCTTTGTAAAAGTGAATTGCTACAGACAATTTAACTGTAATTTAGCAATTAGTCTACTAATGCCTTCATACTATGCTATCAATTCAATGAAAAATATATGAAAGCTAAACACTACTCATAAAAGCTTAGTCACAGGAGACAAATTATGATTGGGAGAGAGAGAAGAACTAGGAGGAAGAGGGTGGGCGTGTTCTGACAAATGAAATTACATGATTGAATGTATTGGAATCAAGTATAGAGCAGAAAGTCATGCAGGTGAAATCTAGATTTCCCCAATTGAATAGTTGCTTGCTGTTCATTTGTATGCCTAGCAGGCTAAGAGATTTCATTCAGCTCTGGATTGAATGTAGTCAGTTACTGTATGTATGTGCTATGAGGGCTAGGTTAATTAAATGTATTACTGTTCTGAATATTAACGATATCCTAAGCAGGATCACAAAGCCAGCCACTGATATATGTATCCATGCAATTAAGATTCATTTTGCTATGGGTGCTTTTGTCATGCAGTATAGCTCTGGGTAGTTATACGATTGAACAGCAGAATAATGATACACTTGCTTGGTTAGAATCCATGTGCAGAGAGGACACTCTGTGTGTACAGTATATTCATAATAAAAGATATCTGGCATTCTTAGATAAAGGACTCTGTATGCTGCCTTATTAGCAGAGACAAGGCATTCTTGTGCTTATTCTGCATCAAGATACGGTATTGTCTAAATTCTGATTGCTGTGAAAGAAATGAGACTTCAACTGTGATCTATTTGAAAAATAATATTTAGAGGTGTGAAGTAAATTAGCCATTTGGTCGGGATATTAAATCAGTTTATATTTGCTTGGTTTAGTCACAAAAATATTTAGCCAAATCTGACCAATTTGATCACATTGTGAAGAAGGACAATAATCCAAAGACTATAAGAAAAAGAAGGCTATTTAAAAAATTGCTTAAAATTAGCCATTCTACAACATACTAAAAGATAGCTAAAGGTGAACCATGTCTTTAATGCCTGCCTTTGACT
Source organism: Xenopus laevis (assembly GCF_017654675.1). Lineage (NCBI taxonomy): Eukaryota > Metazoa > Chordata > Amphibia > Anura > Pipidae > Xenopus > Xenopus laevis. The sequence goes on from NC_054384.1 coordinate 68,336,275, forward strand.
TCTGATGAGCATTTTCTCATCAGTAATGAGAAACAGTACTGCATCTGGCAGGAGTTGGTACAGAAAAAGAAGAGCCGAGGTGCACTGGGAGCAGAAAACAGAATGCTGTGGATCACCCTCTCCTCCTCCAATCCCTTCATTCGCTTGGCCTTCGTGACAGGCCCTGTCCTGATTCTCTTCGTACCTCACTAATCATTCCTTCAGTGTCTCCTACAATGGAGTAGCATCTTCTCCCTTACCTCTTTCTGTTGGGGTTCCTCAAGGTTCTGTCCTGTGCCCCTTATTATTCTCCCTCTATACTTCCTCCCTCTGCAAACTAATCAACACGTATGGCTTCCAATACCACCTCTATGCTGACAATACTTAAATGTATCAGCCCATCTCCCCAGGCCCAGTGCCTCTGGGTTATCCTAGATTAATACATGTCACTAAGGAACATATACTAAATACGATACTTATGATAATTTATCACCAAAGATGCCGCCAAAATTCACTCTCTCGTCATATCACGTCTAGACTGCTTTAACTCTCTATTGATTGTCCTTCCCTGCCAGAGACTATTACTTCTCCAGTCCATAATGAACACTGCCGCCAGGCTTATACACCTCAGCAATCGCTCCTCCTCTGCCATGCCACTCTGACAATCCCTACACTGGCTTCCGCTACCTTTCAGAATAAAATTCAAATTAATGACCCTGACATTCAAAGCACTTCATAACTCTGCCCCTCCCTACATCTCTGAATTTATCTCTATAGACTAATCCCAACCTCCTTAGTACGCTCTCCATTGATCTGCTACTCAACTCTTACCTAATTACCTCCTCACACGCTCACATTCAAGACTTTGCAAGTACTGCACCCCTCCTCTGGAATTCTCTGTATGATATTTCCCCAACTTTTCTGCTTTCAAGAAATCTCATAAAACTCACTTATTTAGATAAGCCTAGCCTCACTCTGCTTAACTACCAAATGCAACACCACAGACAGTACTACATCTCTCACCCACTTAATTCTGATCTTGCCCACTCCCATACCTTGTGTCGTATTCCCTTCCCTTTAGATTGTAAGCCCCTTTGCACAGGGCCTTCCTCACCTTTTGTACCTGTATTGGTTGTGATGTATGTACCTTCATATGGTCTGCATATGTAATTCATGTGATTTAGCTGTGTAAAAACATTTACTTTACACCACTGCAATATATGTTGGTGCTCTACAAATACATGTTAATAATAATAATAATAATACTTTGCACCTGCTCTTTGCACGTTGCCATAGTACTGTGTACTATCTGTCTGTTGTTACATTGTGTTTTTGTGACTTTAAAAAATGCCTAAGAGCAGAAACCAAAGCCTCATAAGTATTTGTTTCACACAGCTAAAAGTAGGGTGTCAGTCCTATGATGCTCAGCATGTTTCTTTTACATTGTTTTGAGGCAAACATCCCTCCCAGTAACAATGTATAAATTTAGCTTTTCTGTGGGGGTTTAGTTCATTACTCATGTGAAGCAAAATAATAGCTAAGAACCTTTGGGAGACAAAAATAGTTGTAATTAAATAGTGTGCAGCCCCCAGGCATTTTGTTGTTCAATATAGATTTAAGCATTCCAGCACATGGCTACTCCATAGGAGTGGAAAACACGAACAATTGATCAAGACCTATTTGGCTGGACCACAGACACAAGGCAGAATAAGATCAATTAGAGAATGCATTGCCATCCAAATGGTGCTGTGCACAGCATACATGGGATTTAATGCCTGTGGCTATAGAAGCCATGCCTAGCAATCAGTGTTTGAACCCAAGAATTGCTTTCAAATGCAGTCTTTTTAAATACTGTCTGTTTTCACAGATCCTGCTGCTGTATTCAAGGTGATCCTGGTATCCCACATTAAGCAATACTGACAACCTCTTACTTTTTAATCTGAATTGCATATTGGGTTTGCTTAATTGTGTTACAAATCTTACTATGAATGAGTATTGAATGAAATAAACAAGAATAGGAGTGTTCCAGATATTTCTATCTTTATAGTACAGGTATGGGATCTGTTATGCGGAAAATGAAAGCTCTGAATTACGGAAAGGCCATCTCCCATAGACTCCATTTTATCCAATTAATCCAAATTTTTTAAAATGATTTCCTTTTTCTCTGTAATAATAAAAGAGTACCTTGTACTTGATCCAAACTAAGATATACTGTAATTAATCATTATTGGAAGCAAACCCAGACTATTGGATTTATTTAATGCTTAAATGATTTTCTAGTAGACTTAAGGTATGAAGATCCAAATTACAGAAAGATCCATTAGCCGGAAAAACCCAGGTCCGGAGCATGCTGGATAACTGGTCCCATACTTGTATATATCTTCCATTACCAGATCCTGGAATTATTTTTTCACTAACCAATTCCCATTTTGTTTTCCTGTTAGCCGTGGATACATTTGTATGTGTGCTGCAATCATACTCCTATATAGCCAATGACGGCATGGCTCCCAGTACACTGACCTGATGTCTCTATTTCTCTGCAGAAAGCAGATTTGGCTGTTGCAGGCCTCACAATTACAGCAGAAAGAGAGAAAGTGATTGATTTCTCCAAACCATTCATGACTTTAGGAATCAGCATCTTGTACCGCGTTCATATGGTAAGCCTCCTGATTGCATCTCCTCTCTGGAATCATTAGGCATATTTGCATGCTAAATCTTACACACTGATTGCACACAATAATGATGTTTGCAAATCTGCTGCTTTCATAATTAAATTGCATGGTGTTATACTGATATTGCAGCTAGGAAGATTGGACACAAATGACATGTCCAGGTTCTGAAAAAGGGACAGCTTTTTATATGCAATAAGTAGACTTTATAGACAGATTTATTACCAGTTCTTATAAAATAATTATGTATAGATACAAGGATTTCTCTGTATAATGTTGAAGAAAGGAAATGCAAGTAAACCAGGAAGGCAGGTGCAATCTCATAGCTTTGGCTCCTGAATTAACAAAGCAAATAAAAATTTCATTTTGCTTCAATGAATGCATAAAAAGGGCTGGCAGGCCCAGCTGTCGAGAATTTCAACAACTGCCGTTAGATGAAGTGACCATCGCTACTTTTGAGAGTGGAAATTATTGGGAGTTACAGGCTGAATTCTGCTCAAGTCTCTGATATTTCAAGAGAGAACAATGGCATAAGGGAGGCTTGCATGACAAGGAAAAATTACCTGCTTTATTTAAGGACTCAATATTGTAAGGTGGATGCCTTTTTCTCCAGGCTGGGTTTTTTTAACCAGCACACAGCTTTGACCAATGATCATGTGATATAAAGCATCTATCATGTGTATCTAAACAGTTACAGTTACTAAATCCATGCCCTTTAATGGTTTAAGATGAAGAACTAAAATAAATTACAGAGTTTAAGACTACTTCTGTCCCAACATATAACAATGATTTTTCTTTTTTGAAATGAGCAATAAGACCTCTGCCAGCGTCAGCATGACCTAAATTATCAGCATATTCATCATAATCTGTATGGTCATTCCATCAGATTTAACCCAAGTTGGCAGTTTTAACTGTCTCTGTCATTTCTCCTCTATGTCTTTTGTGCTGTAAAATAATCGGTTATAGATTTCTGCCACCACTAGTTCCTAATAGGGGCCCTGTGTGCAGAGCACGACAGAGTCATTTTTTTCAATCGACTTTAATGGATGAATGTGAAGAAGAGAAGCTGATTGAAGAGAATACAATACTTGGAAATACATGGCAAGGAAGGGGGTCATTTAACGCTTTCACTAGTATAGTTCCCTAATAAGTTCTCTGAAATATATTTTTTTAACACTGGCTATTTGAATGAAATTAATGTGATTTCCACAGCAGTAACCTGGATTCCAATTCAGCTAATATATATATATATATATATATATATATATATATATATATATATATATATATATATATATATATATATATATATATAATCAAACAGAATGGAATGCACAACCATTAGTATGCAGAAACCTGGGTGCTAGTCTGAGAAGTATGTAGACAAAATGCAGGGATTGACAGCACTCCAAGGAAATACATCAAGTCAATAAGTCTTTCCCTGACGAAGGCTTCTGTGCGGAGCCGAAACGTTGGATCACCAATAAATCTCCACTTTCATTTGAATTATTGACTTGATGTATTTCCTTGGAGTGCTGTCAATCCCTGCATTTTGTATATATTTATATATATATATATATATATATATATATATATATATATATATGTGTGTGTGTGTAGGTATGGGATCTGTTATCCGGAAACCCGTTATCCAGAAAATTTCCAAATTATGGAATGAATGGGGGGATATTTACTAAAGGGCGAAAATTCGCTGGTGTAATTTCGCCAAGGAGATAGACTCTGGCGCAACTTCGCACTCTTACGCCAGGCAAATTTTCAGTCTGGCGAAAGAGCCGTACTACTCAAATTCACTACGTTTTTTATTTTACTGACTGTTATCTCTATCGCCAGACTTGCCTTCGCCAGCTCAGACCAGGAAAAGCCCAATAGAGTAGATAAGAGTTCCTCAAAAAAAGTCCCAAAAAACGCTGATGTTTTTTCCTATTTAAAGGGTGATAGACTGAAAAAGATCGTAAATTTTTTTTGTGAGTACCCTCCTTCCCCCGTACATTTGCTAACATATGGCACCTAAACTATACTGTGGGCACATGTGTAGGGCAATATAACAACTTTATATAATTTTATTAAGGTTCCCTGGCCTTGTGTAGTGTAATGTATTTGCTGCAGCATATACGGCCATTGTACTTTAACTGCACGCCATATGCTAATTAGCCAACGCTAGCGTAACTTCGAACTGCTGAGCAGAATTGTGGTGGCGGAATTTCGCCAGCGTTCGGTACCCTGTGCGCAACTTCGTGAATTAGCGTTGTCCAGGCAAATTGGAAAGTGTTGCGGTGTGCACAAAGCCAGCGCTGGCGAATTTTCGCCGGTTAGTGAATTTGCCCCATAAACTCCATTATAACCTTTTTCTCTGTAATAATAAAACAGTAGCTTGTACTTTATACCAACTAAGATATAATTAATCCTTATTGGAAGCAAAACCAGCCTATTGGGTTTACTTAATGTTTACATTATTTTCTAGTAGACAAGGTATGAAGATCCAAATTACCGAAAGACAGAAAGATCCATTATCTGGAAAAGCCCAGGTCCCAAGCATTCTGGATAACAGGTCCCATACGTGTGTGTGTGTGTATATATATATATATATATATATATATATAGATAGATACAGTATATCTCCTAGCTCCTAACCCCAGCTAATACTGCATTGTTATGTGTTCATTGTTCTGCACTGTGTATTCACGGCCACATGGCTCTTTTGTTTTATTACAGGGAAGGAAGCCTGGCTATTTCTCTTTCCTTGATCCTTTCTCTCCTGGTGTGTGGCTCTTCATGCTTCTTGCCTATTTAGCTGTCAGCTGTGTGCTGTTCCTGGTAGCTCGGTAATTTTTTCACATTGACTTACTGTCACCATCTAGTGTAGATTTGATGAAAAGCATGCAGAGATAAATCTACAACACACTAAAGTCCCGCCACTTTTTACCTTTACCTGCCTCACCATCACACTTTGGTTATGTTTACTTTATGGCAGTAAAACTTTTGAACTTGATTTATTAAAAAAGGTAAATAAATTAGGTTAAATATTTTTAGTGAATGTTTTCATCTTGTAAAGGAATTCATTTTGTTTGTATGACTCATAATCCCATAAATGTGGCTCAAATGATGATTGTTTACCAATTGTTCAAAAAATATATTTTATTATTTTGCAAAAAAAGAAACCTTTACCTAATACTATATATACTCATTGAAATGGGCCTCTACCTTCACAAACCAAGGTGGGCATCAGAGGTCCTATACGTTATAACTTTATTAACCCACCACTGCCTGGTGATGCATGTAAATTCTAACTTGCAATTTGAAACTATGTTGTCTTCATTCATTTTCACCCAGCCTCTCATCTTTTGTAATGTACCTGTAACATTAAGAGGCAGATTTATCAAGGGTTGAATAGTAAAATAAAATTTTCGAGTATCAAGAGTCACACATTTGAATTTTAATCCCCCATTCGAATGTAAATATGAATGTGAGATTTATCCCACCTCCACCATGGAAACAGTCCTAACTTGAATATTTGCCACCTAAAACCTGCCGAGTTCATGCACAAGTCAATGTCAGAGGTCCATTGAGCCATCTGGAGATGTTAATAGCCTTCTTGACATTTGAGGGTTTTTTTCAGGAGAAAAACTCGATTTGTATAGTCAAATGGCAAAAAATATGGTAATGGATTTTTTTTTAAATTAAAGCAATGTCATTTCAGAATATAATTTCAAGTCCAATGTAAAGGGGTGCTTCACCTTTATTACAGTTTTGAAATATAAACAGATAGTCATTTAAATAATGTTTTCAAAATAGCTACCGGCAAAGGTAGTCCTGCATAGATCCTTAGTTCTTTCCTCATTGCCCAAGCCAGCGGGATCGACAACACTCTGTGCGTATAAGGTCATGTCCACATCAGAATTAAGTTACAAAACTGCAGCACGAAATGGAGGATGTACAGGTATAGATCGCTACTGCACATGCTCAATTAATTTGCCTAACTGTGATCTGATTGGCTGACTCAATTCTGCCAATCAGATTAATGAATAACAGGAACACCAAAGAAGGGGCGTGTCCAGTAGCAATGGTTGCCTGCACCTCCCTCCAATGTAAGTCTGCCTGGAAGTAAAAAAGTAAAGCATTTCTTTTTCTATAATACTCACCACTCATGTTTCTAACAATTCACACAGAATGCTTTTGCAGGTTTTCTTGCCAATATTTAGTTTAATTTGCAAGATAGTTCTTGAAAAAACCCAACCCACCCAACACTTTCTGACACAACAATTACAGTATGATAACTGTTTTTGCATACAGTCTTATTTCTTTCAGATTATTAAACAATGCAGTCTGAGAAAAAAAATCACTCATAAACTCTCAATCAGCAATATATGATTTCTAAGGCACATAAAGACAGCATTTTTGTTTAATTGAAGGCAATTTATTATAAGGCCACACAAATTCAGAATTTATAATCTCTCCTGATATTTATCTCTAATGTTAGTAAACATGCCCCTTAGTTTGGAGTCTCACAATGAAGTCTGGCTAGCCAAACTTGCTACACTGAGTAGTAGTAACAATAGCATATCTGAAAGCAGTACCATTGTGAAGTGGTGGCTCTTTCTGAAAGCACAGGATCAGGCAAAGTGGCCTGAGATGGCTACCCACACACCAATATTATAGCTAAAAAAATACATTTATTGGTTTAAGAATACATTAAATGGTAGAATGAATTACTTTCAATGAACTCAGTGTAATTTAGTGTTAAAAACTATACCATAAAAATCATGGCAGATGGGTCTGGCTGCCCTATTAGGTTTTTGTAATAGGTTGTGAAGCAAGGGACTCCTAGGGTCTGTACATCTGTATTAACGGCATCTTCTGAAAAATCTATAAACTTCAATGTCAATCAATGTAATTGACAACATATTGGAAGTTGGTGGTACTTTTGCTGCATTCTATGTAAAATAGGTGTAAGGGTCAGTACCAATGTACCGCATTGTTGCTTTGGGTTAAAAATGAGTAAAGTACAAGAAATGTTATTCCAAAGCACAAATGAAGGGTTAGGGGTCCGTTTACTAAAGTGCGTTAAAAATATTCGCACAATATATAGACAGAATTTTCGCCAAATATGTTATCGCCAGTTTACTAACCTGCGGTAAATATCAATTTGCGAATTTTCTTGCGCAAGAATAATTGTTCGCCAGTTATCGCATTCGCTGAAAATAACGCTACGTACACATTAACGCATGGTTTACTAAACAGCGAAATGTGCTAAAGACAAAATTAACGCCAGAATATTCGCAAACTTTTACCGACACCTATGTAGTGGTGTAAAAGTATTTTTTTCGCCAGAAAATTCTCAAGGGGCAGGAAATATCCCATAATACTGTTTTTTTTTACCCATCATTCTTTGCTGACAGGAGAGAGAGATCTGTAGCTATTGCTGACAGGATGTTTTGGCTTCTGCTTCTATCTGTTGCAACAGCAGCAGTTTCAGCTCAGAGTCGTATTATTGGCAGCGGCATCACAGTCCAAGGATTCGTCAGCCTCTACACTTTTTTGGTTTCATTGTGATTGGCTACATTAAACTGTGCATTTCTATGAAGCAAAGAGATTGACTGGTATCATTTCTTGTTCCTATGATTCTATTGGCAGAAGGGTTTATATGATGCAGACATGTTTGATTGGTGTTACTCTGGTGATGTTGTTGGATGGTATAATCATCAGTCAATAAAGTTTATGAGTTTTGAAGATGCATTTCTAGCCATAAATGTCACAGTAAAAATTGCCATAATAACCGCCATAAAACAAGACTATTTTATAGCATAAATATTCGCAAAAACGTGATTTTTCGCCAGAAAATTCGCAACTCGCTAAAATTACCGCTAACGTAAGATGGTTCCTTAACGTAGTTACGGCAAGTGATCACAATGACTTCTGAGTGCATTGCTGTATAGTAAACTTAGTCGCTGCGAAGTAAAAATATTCTCAGCGATAACATGTGGAAACTTAAAGTCAGATTTACCGCACTTCACTTTAGTAAACGGACCCCTTAGTGTTGACGCTACTGTTTTCTTAATATCTCAATATCAATGTTAAGGATCCTGTTGCTGCCTCCTCAGATGACAATGTGTATTGTAACAGGTCCTCAATGATCTTTAACATAAAAATATAAAGACGGGTGCCAACCTGCAGTGTAATACTGTGGATAATTAATTTATAATGTACAAGAGCCATGAATATCCTGTGAATTATATCCTTATAAAAAAGGCTTAGTAATGTTATCAGTTAAAATCAGTGCACATGACTCACTGAAATGTGTATTATAATAAATAAAATAACCCCTGTTGAAAAATATAAGGATGTACGAAGTCACCTTGCAGTTTCAAGGCCTTCAGCTTAATGTTTTTATGTAGTCACGGGATGCCTCTATGACTTATAATATCCTTTTACAAAAGGGGGTCCTTTATTCACTATATCAACCAAGATACATTTTCACCCACATATTGTGCATGCATACAAGCATATCAAAGTTGCAGACCTAAACTCTCTGCCAAAACACAAAAGAGTGCACAGATCTGTGCCAGGTACTTTGTAGTGGCCAAATGTCTACCAGGATTCCAAGTCCAAGCTTCCAACAAACACATTTCGTCTGTACAATTCAACTTCCTCCTGGTTCACAGACTGTACAAATTATGCTCAAATTATTTGTCTAGTTTCTCCAGAGTTATTTCCATATACTGTATTACAAATTCTTTATATCTATGAGCACAGAAATGAATAGCATAAGCTTTTTATCAGATCCCAATTTCTTGCCAGTTCCCAGGTGGATCCAGAGAAATGTTCAATCGGGGTATGAATAAATACATGAAGTATAAGCTTTTGCTGGACTGGGTAGGGAATGCTTATTTTAAGTATTTAAATGAATAGTCATTGAGCTTGTAGAAGCCTTTAAATTCAAATTATTTTTACCCTGCTTCTAAAACCAACTACCGAAAAAATGCCTTGTAGAAAAGCTAGATTTCTTTCTTTTAATCACTAAATTGCATTTAGTCACTTTTTCATCTGAACCTTAATTAGATATGTTTCTTTAAAGGAATGTTGGTAATTAGATGTGTATATTGCCCACTGGTGTGTTTTGAAGGAATGTTTCCTGTTTACACATATTCATTTAACTAACTTACTTTTAATGTGGTTAATTGGAAAAGAAGATAACCAGCAATGTATAATATGACCATACAAGGATCATCAAAGAGGTTATGGGTAAAGAATTCCAACAATTCAAAAACCAAGCATACATATTTTCTAGAATAATGATGAGACACTAATTGGCTATCATGGATTACTTTTTCTGCTGTGGCTATATTCCACTGATAACACATTTTATATGATAATGAATAATGCGGGGAAGCACTTAGATTTGAAAACCTTGGCAAATACCTTCCAACTAAGCTCAAAGTGTTAAAGAAAAACTAACAACTCATTATTTTAAATAGTCTTTTCATTTTATGACCAGCCCAGAGTATCAGTATCAACCAGTGAAGTTGGCTATAATGTTCAGTTATTTAGTATGTAGGGATTCACTGAATAGCAGCGGATGCAAGTCTGAAATTAGCTACCCCAGTTCTTACCCTTGGGTCATTGGGTTGTTGTAAAGGACAAGGAAATCTGTGATCCAGCAATATTTAGGAAAACTTGTTAACTTTGCCCATTTTAAATTTACTTAATCTAACTGTGTACTGGACACATTTGCAAATTCAGTGTATTTCGGGGTCACGGATAGCACATGTGTTATTTCTCATCAGGGTGCTCACTATGTGGCCAAAATATTAAGGGGTATATTTTTCGAAGAGTGAAGTTAATAGTGAAGTTCTGCCACTAGAGTGAAATTCCGCCACTTTCCAATGGGATTTTTAAAGGCGTATTTATCAAAGGGTGAACTTTCACTTTCACCCATTGATAAATATGTCTTTCAAAATCCCATAGAAATGAATTGTGAGCTGCGGAATTTCTTTCTTTGATAAATTTACCCCAAAGGAGGCAATCCAATGGAGGAGAGAAAAACATCCCATTGGGATTTCATCGGTTGTGCTAATGGGTAGTTTCTATAATGACATAAAACTGCTTTAGCTTTACCTTTATGGGGCAAATTTCTTACCTCCGAAATTGTGCCAGCGATGGCTTCGCTGACATCGCAACACTTCGCCAGGCGTAGATTTGCCAGGACAACGCTAATTCACTAAGATCCAAAGTTATCTCCAGGGTTCCGAATGCTTACGAAGTTGCGCTATCGATAATACGATAGGAGTTCGAAGGTACGCAGGTGATGATGCCTAATTAGCATATGGCTTGGAGTTAAAGTACAATGGACATATATGTTGCAGTAACTACATTACACTACACAAGGCCAGGGAACCATAATAAAATAAAATTGAGTTGTTATATTGCCCTACACATGTGCCCACTGTATAGTTTATGTGCCATATGTTAAGAAATGTAGGGGGGAAGGAGGGAACCCAAAACAAAAAAAAAATATGATCTTTTTCAGCCTGTCACCCTGTAAAAAGTAAAAGACCCCAGCGTTTTTTTCGCCTGGACTGAGGTGGCAAAGGCAAGTCTGGCACAAGAGGTAATGTTCAGTAAAATCCGCATCTTAGTGAATTTGTGTAGTTACGTCCATTTGCCAGAGCGAAAATTTGCCTGGCGTTAGTGTGCGAAGTATCACTAAAGTCTATTTCCTTCGCTAGTGAATTTACGTCTATAAGTAAATCGGCGATGTCCCGAAATGATGTCACGCTGGCAAATTTTTGCCAGCGTTAGTCACTTCGCCCTTTAGTAAATTTGCCTATGTGCCTTATATGCTATGCACAAAAAATACATTCCATTTCATATTTAAACATGAATTCCATTAGTCCTTTTGCATTATCATATGTTTATATGACCAAATAATTTGTAGACAATAAATTGGTGTCTCCCATGTATCTAATGCTAAAAGCAGAGCACTAATTAAAAAGACAACTAACATACATTCACTATATACAGAGAACATAATTCCTTAGTCTCTGTCTTTTTTAAAAACTTTATCTTCAGAATAAATGCATTTTATTAAACAATGAAGTAAAGCGGGTTGTATAAAAGTCTTTACCAATTCGTAGCTTACTTAAAAATGCAGCCAGTATAAAGCAGCTGGTTGCAATATGCAGTGTTGTGAGTGTAGTGTTATGCCATCAGTAATGGTGGTCCATTTATAGCATCATTAATGTAACCATGGATCCAAGATGAAGGCAAAATGTTGGATAAATTGGAGACTATGATATGTTTTAAAGGAAGTGAATCACAATAGATGACGAATCACAATCAAATAAAATTGCAAGATTACCTGAGGTTAAATAACAGGAGGTATAAATCCAATTCTTTATATATTCCATAAAGTGTTTATTAGATGGAGTTGTGCAAGAGGGCATATTTGAAATCTTTGGAAGCTGTATGCTTCTATGATTGGAATCCTCAATCTAGCATTCTAGAAAATGTTATAGGAAAAAAACTTTTTTTCAAAATGAATCAGTTAATAGTGCTGCTCCAGCAGAATTCTGAACTGAAATCCATTTCTCAAAAGAGCAAACAGATTTTTATATATTCAATTTTGAAATCTGACATGGGGCTAGACATATTGTCAATTTCCCAGCTGCCCCAAGTCATGTGATTTGTGCTCTGATAAATTTCAATCACTCTTTGCTGCTGTACTGCAAGTTGGAGTGATATCACCCCCTCCCCTTTCCCCCCCCCAGCAGCCAAACAAAAGAACAATGGGAAGGTAACCAGATAGCAGCTCCCTAACACAAGATAACAGCTGCCTGGTAGATCTAAGAACAACACTCAATAGTAAAAACCCATGTCTCACTGAGACACATTCAGTTACATTGAGAAGGTAAAACGGCAGCCTGCCTGAAAGCATTTCTCTCCTAAAGTGCAGGCACAAGTCACATGACCAGGGGCAGCTGGCAAATTGACAAAATGTCTAGCCCCAAGTCAGATTTCAAAATTGAATATAAAAAAATCTGTTTGCTCTTTTGAGAAATAGATTTCAGTGCAGAATTCTGCTGGAGTAGCACTATTAACTGATGCGTTTTGAAAAAAAAAAATTTCCGATGACAGGATCCCTTTAATAATGTAATAGTTGATCGTATTCATCTCTAATGTTTTTTTGACCTCTCTGTACCAGATCATTGTGTTAGTGCCCCACTAGTGTATCTAGAAGCAAAGAGAGCAACTTATGAGATAATAATGAGACATGAATTGGTTGTCATGGAACCTATATACATTGTTTTTAATGATTATATGAGTATATTTACTTTCTTCTAATTAGTCTACCTTTCAAACAGCACTGAATGTTGTTCAAAGAAAGTGAAATTAATTTGTTTACACTTGCAAGTATATGTTACCTGGCTAACAAGGTTTGGTCTTTTTTATTTTGGCAGTTTAACTCCATATGAATGGTACAGTCCCCACCCATGTGCACAGGGAAGGTGCAATCTTTTAGTGAATCAATACTCCCTTGGGAACAGCCTTTGGTTTCCTGTAGGGGGATTTATGCAGCAGGGATCTACAATTGCACCAAGAGCTCTGTCTACCCGCTGCGTCAGTGGTGTCTGGTGAGTTGGCCATGCAGCTTTTGCATTCAACTTATTTGCAAATTCAAACTTTATTGCTGTTCTATTTTGCCTGTACAAAATGCATGAAAACATTTTTATTAACTACTGAATAAATATTCAGGAATAGGATCTGTTATCCAGAATGCCCACGGATTTTCTAAAAGGATCTTTTTTCCATAATTTGGTCCACCATAACTAATTCTATAAAAAAAAACATTTAGACACTAAAAAGGATTTTTTTGGCACCAATTTGGTGGATTAAGGAGGACAAAAGTGCTGTACTGGATCCGACTGTGATGTGGCAGCACTGAATTAATGGAGGCGGCCACAAGTCTCTATGCAATTCATTCATGGTGGAAGGAGTGCAAAGTGCAATGACAACTGTTTTTCACACTTTGCACCCGTCCTTCCATATGAGAGGAAGGCTGCAAAGGAAGGAAACATGAAAGGCTATATTAAACAGACGTGTTAGGCAAAGTTTTGTGCTATATATCAGCAAAATTGTGAATACAAGAATTGCATCCTATTTGATTTGCTGCTTGAAATTGGACAGAGATTTACTAGACAGTAACATTAACCTATAGTAGATGTAGAGCAACTAATAAAGTTCAGCACTAAGTGCTAAATTTGTGTAGGATCTCAGGTGAAGCAAAGCTGAAAGTCCCAGCCTTATCGGAGGTACTGGCTCGCAGTAACATAAAAACATCATTCAAAAGTATACTGAAAAAAAATATAGGCCCATCAACATCAACTTTTCACAAACACCTATGTATACAGTGCACACTGGCATACTTGTTAACCTCTAAAGTGATAGCAAACCCTGTTAAGCCAATTAAGACAGTCATTCAATCCTGAAGTTTACATAATTCAAAACTATATACAGTGTATATGTATTACAGTACCTGCACACATTAATACATTACATTAGTACATTAGTAAGCTTTATTCACTATGGTTACTGGACAAAGGGAAATTATTTTAGGTTCAATTAAAAGGGTGGTTCACCTTTAAGGCAACTTTTATTGTGTTATAGAATGGCAAATTCGAAGCAACTTTTCAATTGGTTTTCATTATTTATTTTTTATAGTTTTATAGCTATTTGCCTTTTTGGCAGCTTTCAAATGGTCGTTGCTGACTCCCTTCTAAAAAAACAAATGCTCTGTAAGGCTACAAATATATTGTTATTGTTACTTTTTATTACTGATCCTTTTATTCGGGCCCTTTCCTATTCATATTCCAGTCTCTTATTCAAATCAATGCATGGTTGCTTGGGTAATCTGGACCCTAGTTACCAGATTGCTCAAGATGCAAATTGAAAAGCTGCTGAACAAAAAGCTAAATAACCTACAAATAAAAAATGAAAACCAATTGCAAAATGTCTCAGAATATCACTCTCTACATCATACTAAAAGATATCTCAAAGGTGAACCCATTTAAAGGTTATCCAATCCTTTAAGAAGACATTATACATTATAATCTGTACTGGTTAACCATATTAAAAAAAAATGGACAGCAAGCAAAAAAAAAAAAAAAACCCCAGAACATTTTTAGGCATTGAAGGTTTTCATCAACTAATCAGGTCTTTAAATGAGTGTTGTGAATATTGAAAATATGCTGTATTGAACTTGCTGAAAGTGATTTTATGTGCACTTACTTTTAGCTGTTAGCAATATTAGCAGTTTTTTCAGATCAGCAGCTCTGTCTCAGGCGGCAGGACTAAATGAATTCTGCTCTGTTTCCCCAGCTCAGCACAAGTTTCTTAGTTCCCCAAAAGTTTATTATGAGGTCTTGCCAGTGATCTGACATGACCCTGACGCATTCACTTGAACGCTTGATTTTTAGAAGGACGTCACATGGTAAAATGAGTGTAGAAAGCAGAGTAAAATAAATGGCAAATTTATAAAGCTGTGTATTTTCTTTTATGTCACACAATTGCCATGTATATTGTGGTTATTTTTAAACTGTTAGATTTATGGTGTAACCCATGTAAGTCAATGGGAAAAATTTAAGTCGTAAGTAAATACCTGTGCCATTTTACTTGGGGATCAGTTGATGATGTATTTGGTTGCCCATTTTATTATTTATTTTTCATCTAATTTCAGGGAAGCCCAAAACAGAGCAGGCTTTATACTCACACCATTTATATGGCACATTACTTAAATAACACCAAGACTGAAAATACATTATTTATTTCCATACAGGTGGGCATTTACCCTGATCATTATTTCATCGTATACAGCCAATCTCGCTGCATTTCTCACTGTGCAAAGAATGGATGTCCCCATTGAATCAGTAGATGATCTGGCAGACCAGACCACAATCGAATATGGAACAATTCATGGCGGCTCCAGCATGACCTTCTTCCAAGTAAATGTCTTTTTAGAGATGGTTGGGAGCACATATTGTGAACTCATCTTGTGAAGTAGAAGCAAGTGCCATTAAGAATGCTACACAAATATATATATCCAGCCAACTATAACATAGCCTGTGCATTAGATTTGCCGAGCTGGTTTCAGGCCAACATGCATTTGCTCACTTCATATATTTCCTCCTTATCTAGTTTTGATAAAGTTATAAAAAGGCCACTTTATACCTTTATCTCTTTGTCTCCCTTTGTATTTGCCTGATTAAATATAAATACACAAATGTATAAATACTTTGGTTTTTCTTTTAGCCCCCAAAATTACATATTGAATCACAAGTTAAGGTCCAATTAAGGCATAAATGTACATTATCTGTTCTACAAGATACACCTGTGAGCCCATATTTAGCAGTAATTTGTCAGTTCTCAATATTCTATACGATAGAGACAGTAAAAACATGTATTGTATACTTTTGGGATTCCCAAATTCTTCATGAAAGATTCGGCCGAATACCGAACCAAATCTGAACCTTATATGCAAATTAGGGTAAGGAAAGCTTAAATAGAATCACGAGCTGGACGCGCAGTTTAAAAATTTTAACTTCCTTGTTTCTGTGATGATTTTTAGGATTCAGTTCTGTCAGGCACTAGGATTCTGCCGAATCCAACGGAAAAGAAACAAATCCTGGATTTGGTGTATTCCTACATTTTAATTTAAGGTCTAATTGGCCATAAACCTTTTAGGTAAAAAAATGCAGTCCTGAGGGCTGATCAGCTTCCACCCTTTAAAGGAGAGTTGGGTGGCTTTCTTAGTTTGAAGTACCTTTCTTATATTCAAATGTTAATACATATTATCCATATTATTTAATAATATTTCCCTCAGGTACCAATGCACAACTGAAAGGGTGCTACATATATAAGCACAGGCCCAAACTGGCAATAGAATAGTTCAATTAGCAGATTGGTAGGGTATAGATGCAATCAAAAAACAGCCAGCAGGTCTTGATAAAAGCAAAAAAAACTTTACTTAGTAGTCCAGCATTTGGATCACAGTGACTTTTCTAAAAAAAAAACAGTGAGTCTAGGAGACACTGTAAACATTTACTTGTTACGGCAACTGTGAAAAAAGAATACAGGGTCGAGTCTGTGAATACACCATGATAAATGGTGCCACCAAAGTGTTAGAATATTTGGTGTGCAGTACTACTTAGTATAAGGGATGCACCGAATCCAGGATTCAGTGAGGGCTCAGCCTTTTTCAACAGGATTCCAATTTGGCCTATCCAAGTGTCTGGGTGAACCAAACCCATTTAATCATGTGACTTTTCGTCATACAAACAATGAAGTCAATAAAAAAGTGGTTCATTTCAGCAGAAACAGTGCTTTTCCTCAGAGTCAAACCAACAGACCCTACCCTACCAACACCCAACCAAGACCCTACAAACACATAAATACCCAAACAGTTACCCAAACTGTATACAGTAACCCGCGTAACCCCTGTGCACAAATGTGACCAGAAAAGGAAGACATAGTAACCAGATTTAGATTTTGAAGTTAATAGCAATGGGCCCAGGTGGAGTAACCCACTGGATATTAAAGGAAACCCCCCCTTGTGGTAAGTCCCCACTGGCCCCCCTCCCTGCCTCCCTCCTACACATTCTTACCCCTGAATTCTGACCCCTCTAGAAGGAGTGAGCACAGTGGAGCTCACGGGTGCCATCTTCTTCTCTTCTGTAATCTTTGTGAATTGGTGTATTGGTGCATGCACAGTTAGAGCAATCTACTGTGCATGCACCGAAAGAGACAGAAATTGCTGAAGGGGAGGAAGAAGACACGAAGATTACCTAAGAGAAGAAGATGGCACCCTTGCACTCAGCTGCGCTCACTCTGCATGTACGGTCACTATTTCTAGAGGAGTCAGAATTCAGGGGTAAGAGGCAGGGAGGGGGACCAGCCAAGGGGTGCCAGTGGGGACTTATCACAATGGGGGGGTTTACTTCTCCTTTAAGGCAGCTTGCCAGCATCTATTATTATACTACAGGGACAGTGGATAATCTTAACTGCACCTTATTAAATGCATTAAAAATGGTTCTAGATCAATGGAGCATGACTCAAAATTCTATGTACAGTATACTGGCCTATATTTTTTATGTTCTTAATTTTGATATTGAGAATTGTGATTGAAACTGGAAGTCAAACTTACATTGAACTTCTATGAGATACATACATTGACAGACTCTCTGGCCTGTTTTTTTACTTAACTATATTTACTTCCTACCTGATAATCTTTTGTAGTTAACTGGCTAGCATTAATACTGGGAATTATTTCTTGTGCTCCTGATGACAGTAAGGCCTTAAGCATTTAGCCTTTGAAATTCTTTAGGGACTTATGGGCAGAAATCCAAGCTAGAGTTGGCAGCAAGGTCAGAACAGAACTGATTATGTAGTATGGCGGTACAGGGATAAGGCAGAAGAGAAATCCATAAACAGGCAAGAACCGGTACACATGAGATAAACAGAAGCCTAGTCAATAGCAAGCTATGAGTGATAAAGAATACAGATATATAGACATGGACAGGAGGCAAGCTGCAGATCAAAGCAAAAACATCAGGGTGAAAGCAAAAAGGCAACAATCTAGCAGGAGCTATGATCACAAAATACATTTCAAAGTAACTTATAAAGAGTTATGGCAGAGAACACCCACCAGTTATTAACAGTATAAATATTCCAGGATATCATTACTGAAAAGAGCAATGCAGAGCGCAGAAATCTTTATCAGTCTAATGACTTCTGCTGATACTGAATATTTGTTTTTAATTTGGGTTTATTTTATTTCTTTGAACAGTACACATGGGTCATTAATGCTTCTTGTACTTAAACCTCTTTCTGTGGACTCTAGAGAGTAAAAAATATATATCCCACTACCTTGCAAGGAGCAGTAATAATTTGTACATAGTTAACTACACCCCCTCTGTGAACTGTGATTTCTGTACTTTAACAACCAAAAAAAAGGAGTTTATTATGCAGATTGGAATAAATCACCCACTCATCTTTTACAGAGAAAAACGGGGGCACATTTATCAAGGGTCGAATTGAAAATTAGAATTTTCTAATTTTTTTTATCGTCAAAACTGTCGAATTCGACTAGGGAATAGGGATGTAGCGAACGTCGGAAAAAAAGTTCGCGAACATATTCGCGAACTTGCGCAAAAACGCGAGCGGTTCGCGAACGGTTCGCGAACCCCATAGACTTCAATGGGAAGGCGAACTTTAACATCTAGAAAAGACATTTCTGGCCAGAAAAATGATTTTAAAGTTGTTTAAAGGGTGCAACGACCTGGACAGTGGCATGCCAGAGGGGGATCAAGGGCAAAAATGTATCTGAAAAATCTGCCTGTGTGTGCTTGGAAGAGATAGTGTAGGGGGAGAGCTGTTAGTGATTTCAGGGACAGATGATAGTAAGTTTGCTGGCTAGTAATCTGCTTGATACTGCTCTGTATTGGAGGGACAGAAGTCTGCAGGGATTTGAGGGACATTTTAGCTTAGGTAGCTTTGCTGGCTAGTAATCTGCTGTTCTCTTTAAACAACTGCCATACGTTGACCTTGTAGGCATTGTTTGCCCAGTTTTTTTGGACGCAGCCACTGAAGCACAGTTGCCAGAAAAAATATGCCATATAAATGCTGAAAATAGTCATTTTTCGCCATACGTTGACCTTGTAGACATTGTTTGCCCAGTTTTTTTGGACGCAGCCACTGAAGCACAGTTGCCAGAAAAATTATGCCATATAAATGCTGAAAATATAAATTTTTTTGGTTGCAGCCACTGAAGCACAGAGGCCAGAAAAATTATGCCATATAAATGCAGAAAATATGCATTTTTTTGGTCGCAGCCACTGAAGCACAGTTGACAGAAAAATTATGCCATATAAATGCTGAAAATATAAACTTTTTTGGTTGCAGCCACTGAAGCACAGAGGCCAGAAAAATTATGCCATATAAATGCAGAAAACATGCATTTTTTTGGTCGCAGCCACTGAAGCACAGTTGACAGAAAAATTATGCCATATAAATGCTGAAAATATAAATTTTTTTGGTTGCAGCCACTGAAGCACAGAGGCCAGAAAAATTATGCCATATAAATGCAGAAAATATGCATTTTTTTGGTCGCAGCCACTGAAGCACAGTTGCCAGAAAAAATATGCCATATAAATGCTGAAAATAGTCATTTTTTGCCATATACGTTGAGTCAACGTATGGCAAAAAATGACTATTTTCAGCATTTATATGGCATATTTTTTCTGGCCTCTGTGCTTCAGTGGCTGCGGCCAAAAAAACTGGGCAAACAATGCCTACAAGGTCAACGTCGTTGACCTTGTAGGCATTGTTTGCCCAGTTTTTTTGGCCGCAGCCACTGAAGCACAGAGGCCAGAAAAAATATGCCATATAAATGCTGAAAATAGTCATTTTTTTGGTCGCAGCCACTGAAGCACAGTTGCCAGAAAAATTATGCCATATAAATGCTGAAAATATAAATTTTTTTGGTTGCAGCCACTGAAGCACAGAGGCCAGAAAAATTATGCCATATAAATGCAGAAAATATGCATTTTTTTGGTTGCAGCCACTGAAGCACAGAGGCCAGAAAAATTATGCCATATAAATGCAGAAAATATGCATTTTTTTGGATGCAGCCACTGAAGCACAGTTGCCAGAAAAAATATGCCATATAAATGCTGAAAATAGTCATTTTTTGCCATACGTTGACCTTGTAGACATTGTTTGCCCAGTTTTTTTGGTTGCAGCCACTGAAGCACAGAGGCCAGAAAAAATTAAACCAGTAGGGTTTGCACCCTAGTTTGTAACGGTGGCGGAGGGAGGAGGAGGACGCTAAAGGACAGCTGTGTGTGGAGTCATGAGGCTTGAAGAGAAGGACAGCTGCATAGAAGTCAGAACAAGTCTTCCGGCGTGCAGTAACCCTCCGAGATCCACCCCTCATTCATTTTAATAAAGGTCAGGTAATCGACACTTTTGTGACCTAGGCGAGTTCTCTTCTCAGTTACAATCCCTCCTGCTGCACTGAAGGTCCTTTCTGAGAGCACACTTGAGGCTGGGCAAGACAAGAGGTTCATGGCAAATTGTGACAGCTCTGGCCACAGATCAAGCCTGCGCACCCAGTAGTCCAGGGGTTCATCGCTCCTCAGAGTGTCGATATCTGCAGTTAATGCCAGGTAGTCCGCTACCTGCCGGTCGAGGCGTTCTTTGAGGGTGGATCCAGAAGGGTTGTGGCGCTGCCTTGGACAGAAAAACATTTGCATGTCTGACGTTACAGACTGGCCAAAGGGCTTTGTCCTTGCAGGTGTGCTCGTGGCAGGATTACTGGCACCTCTGCCCCTGGAATGTTGATGAGTTCCTGAAGTGACATCACCCTTAAAAGCATTGTACAACATGTTTTGCAGGCTGGTTTGTAAATGCCGCATCTTTTCGGACTTGTGGTATGTTGGTAACATTTCTGACACTTTATGCTTGTACCGAGGGTCTAGTAGCGTTGCGACCCAGTACAGGTCCTTCTCCTTAAGCCTCTTGATACGGGGGTCCTTCAACAGGCATGACAGCATGAAAGACCCCATTCTCACAAGGTTGGATGCAGAGCTATCCATCTCCGCTTCCTCATTATCAAGGACTGCATCATCCACGGTCTCCTCCCCCCAGCCACGTACAAGACCAGGGGTCCCCAAAAGGTCACCACTAGCCCCCTGGGAAGCCTGCTCCTGTTGGTCCTCCTCCTCCTCCTCCACAAAGCCACCTTCCTCCTCTGACTCCACTTCTGGCACCTCTCCCTGCGTTGCAGCAGGTGCCTGGGTTCGTTCTGGTGATTCCGACCAGAAATCGTGCGCTTCCAGCTGCTCGTCACGCTGGTCTACAGCCTCATCTGTCACTCGTCGCACGGCACGCTCCAGGAAGAAAGCGAAGGGTATTAGGTCGCTGATGGTGCCTTCGGTGCGACTGACCATATTTGTCACCTCTTCAAAAGGTCGCATGAGCCTGCAGGCATCGCGCATAAGCACCCAGTAACGGGGGAAAAAAATCCCCAGCTGTGCAGATCCAGTCCTACCACCCAGTTCAAAAAGGTACTCGTTGACGGCCCTTTGTTGTTGCAGCAGACGTTCCAACATAAGGAGCGTTGAATTCCAGCGAGTCTGGCTGTCAGAAATCAAACGCCTGACTGGCATGTTGTAGCGCTGCTGAATGTCAGCAAGGCGTGCCATGGCTGTGTAGGAACGTCTGAAATGGGCCGACACCTTTCTGGACTGGGTGAGAACGTCCTGGAATCCTGGGTACTTGGAGACAAAACGTTGGACTATTAAATTTAACACATGTGCCATGCAGGGCACATGTGTTAAATTGCCTAGTCTCAACGCTGCCAACAGATTGCTTCCATTGTCACACACCACTTTTCCGATCTGCAGTTGGTGTGGGGTCAGCCACCGATCGGCCTGTGACTGCAGAGATGACAGGAGTACAGATCCGGTATGGTTTTTGCTTTCCAGGCACGTCATCCCCAAGACAGCGTGACAACGGCGTACCTGGCACGTCGAATAGCCTAGGGGGAGCTGGGGGTGCACAGGTGTGGAGGAGGAGAAGGAGGACCCAGCAGCAGAGTAAGAAGAAGAAGAAGACGAGGTAGAGAGCGATGGAGGAGTAGAGGTGGTGGCAGAACCGCGTGCAATCCGTGGCGGTGACACCAACTCCACTGTTGTTGTTGAGCTACCCATTCCCTGCTTCCCAGCCATTACCAAGTTCACCCAGTGGGCAGTGTAGGTGACATACCTGCCCTGACCATGCTTGGAGGACCATGCGTCAGTAGTCATATGGACCTTTGGCCCAACACTAAGTGACAGAGATGCGGTAACTTGGCTCTGCACATGTTGGTACAGGTGTGGTATTCCCTTTTTAGAAAAAAAATTGCGGCTGGGTACCTTCCACTGCGGTGTCCCAATTGCTACAAATTTGCGGAAGGCCTCAGAGTCCACCAGCTGGTATGGTAAAAGCTGGCGGGCTAAGAGTGCAGACAAGCCAGCTGTCAGACGCCGGGCAAGGGGGTGACAGTCAGACATTGGCTTCTTACGCTCAAACATGGCCTTCACAGAAACTTGGCTGGTGGCAGATGACTGGGAATGGGAACAGGTGGTCAAGGTGGAAGGCGGAGTGGAGGGTGGTTCAGACGGGTCAAGGAGAGCAGAGGTAGAGCAGTAAGATGCTGGACCAGAAGGAGTGTGGCTTTTAGTTTGCCTGTTGCCTTTGAGGTGTTGCTCCCAAAGTGCTTTGTGCTTGCCGCTCATGTGCCTTCGCATAGAAGTTGTACCTATGTGGCTGTTGGGCTTACCAAGGCTCAGTTTCTGACTGCACTCATTGCAAATTACAATGCTTTTGTCAGAGGCACACACATTAAAAAAATCCCACACTGCTGACTTTTTGGAAGTGTGCGATCTGGCGGTAACAGTAGAAGTTGGCGGAGTTGGCGGTATTGGCGGCAATGGCGGGTGCGTTGGCCGGCTGAACACAGGTGCCGATACATGTTGTTGCCCTGCTGATCCCTGCGGGCTGTCCTCCCTGCTTCTTCTAAGTCTTATTCTCCTACTGCCTCTCTGACTCTCCGTCTCTCCATCTGAACTACCCTCCTCTTGCTCTCTTCTACTAGGCACCCACAAAACATCAATCTCCTCATCATCATTCTCCTCAGATGCATCAATTTCTTCTGACACATCACAGAAGGAAGCAGCAGCGGGGACCTCCTCCTCATCACTCATTATGTCCATCTCTATCGTGTTCTCTGCCAGAATTAAATCTGGTGTAAGGTCCTCATCTCCTTCATCTTCTTCTGGCAATAATGGTTGCGCATTACTCAGTTCAAGAAACTCATTGGAAAATAACTCCTCTGACCCCAGTGAAGAAGGGGCACCGGTGGTGGAGGAAGTGTTACGTGGGGTGGCCATAGCAGTGGAGGATGAGGAGGATGTTGTGGTAAAGTTAGAAACGGTAGAGGATGGGGTGTGCTGTGTAAGCCAGTCAACTACCTCTTCAGCATTTTGGGAGTTCAGGGTCATTGGCTTTTTAAAACTGGGCAATTTGCTAGGGCCACAGGATTGCATAGCAGCACGGCCCCTAGCACGGCCTCTGCGTGGCGGCCTGCCTTTGCCTGGCATTATTTTTAAAAAAACAACAACAACAACAAAAACTCAGTTGGTTTTTCTGGAAACGATAATACACACAGCTAGATGGCGGGTTGAAGAAAACACTGTGCAAATAATGCCTACAAAGTCAACGTATACACTACTACAGCGGTGGATACGGATTACGTAAAATATATGAATGCTGCTTGAAAAAAAGTAACTCAAGTGGTTTTTCTAGAGACGATAATATTATCAATATTTAGACAAAATGTGAACAAGGTCACACAGCTCGATGGCGGGTTGAAGAAAACAGTGTGCAAATAATGCCTACAAGGTCAACGTATACACTACTACAGCGGTGGATACGGATTACGTAAAATATATGAATGCTGCTTGAAAAAAAGTAACTCAAGTGGTTTTTCTAGAGACGATAATATTATCAATATTTAGACAAAATGTGAACAAGCTCACACAGCTCGATGGCGGGTTGAAGAAAACAGTGTGCAAATAATGCCTACAAGGTCAACGTATACACTACTACAGCGGTGGATACGGATTACGTAAAATATATGAATGCTGCTTGAAAAAAAGTAACTCAAGTGGTTTTTCTAGAGACGATAATATTATCAATATTTAGACAAAATGTGAACAAGCTCACACAGCTCGATGGCGGGTTGAAGAAAACACTGTGCAAATAATGCCTACAAGGCCAACGTATACACTACTACAGCGGTGGATACGGATTACGTAAAATATATGAATGCTGCTTGAAAAAAGTGACTCCGGTGTTTTTTCTGGAGACGGTAATATTATGGATATTTAGACAGAATGGGAACAAGGTCACACAGCTCGATGGCGGGTTGAAGAAAACAGTGTGCAAATAATGCCTACAAGGCCAACGTATACACTACTACAGCGGTGGATACGGATTACGTAAAATATATGAATGCTGCTTGAAAAAAGTGACTCCGGTGTTTTTTCTGGAGACGGTAATATTATGGATATTTAGACAGAATGGGAACAAGGTCACACAGCTCGATGGCGGGTTGAAGAAAACAGTGTGCAAATAATGCCTACAAGGCCAACGTATACACTACTACAGCGGTGGATACGGATTACGTAAAATATATGAATGCTGCTTGAAAAAAGTGACTCCGGTGTTTTTTCTGGAGACGGTAATATTATGGATATTTAGACAGAATGTGAACAAGGTCACACAGCTAGATGGCGGGTTGAAGAAAACACTGTGCAAATAATGCCTACAAGGTCAACGTATACACTACTACAGCGGTGGATACGGATTACGTAAAATATATTATGGCTGCTTGAAAAA
This sequence comes from Xenopus laevis, assembly GCF_017654675.1. Classification (NCBI taxonomy): domain Eukaryota; kingdom Metazoa; phylum Chordata; class Amphibia; order Anura; family Pipidae; genus Xenopus; species Xenopus laevis. Next base: position 68,361,435 of record NC_054384.1, read on the forward strand.
AGTCACTCCGGTGTTTTTTCTGGAGACGGTAATATTATGGATATTTAGACAGAATGTGAACAAGGTCACACAGCTAGATGGCGGGTTGAAGAAAACACTGTGCAAATAATGCCTACAAGGTCAACGTATACACTACTACAGCCGTGGATACGGATTACGTAAAATATATTATGGCTGCTTGAAAAAAGTCACTCCGGTGTTTTTCTGGAGACGGTAATATTATGGATATTTAGACAGAATGTGAACAAGGTCACACAGCTAGGTGGCGGGTTGAAGAAAACACTGTGCAAATAATGCCTACAAGGTCAACGTATACACTACTACAGCGGTGGATACGGATTACGTAAAATATATTATGGCTGCTTGAAAAAAGTCACTCCGGTGTTTTTTCTGGAGACGGTAATATTATGGATATTTAGACAGAATGTGAACAAGGTCACACAGCTAGATGGCGGGTTGAAGAAAACACTGTGCAAATAATGCCTACAGGGCAAATAATGCCTAAAAGGTCAACTTATACACTACTACAGCGGTAGTAAAATAAAAAAAAGTAAAATAAAAAAAAAATGAATATTAAAAAAAAAAATTAAAGTTGGTGCTGCTGAACTACTAGGAGCAGCAGATTAGCACACCAGTCCCACTCCCCAACACTGCTAGACTAATAGCACTGGGCTCTTATAGTAGTAGTAGTAGTAGTAGTAGTAAAACAACAAAAAAATAAATAAAAGCAGTCCTTACAAGGACTACTGTTATTGCAGCAGTCAGCAGATGAGATCAGAAGCAGGACAGCTGCCCACTGCAGCTACATACAGAGCACTGCAGTAGAAGGTAGATTACTAGCCAGCAAAGCTACCTAAGCTTAAATGTCCCTCAAACCCCTGCAGACTTCTGTCCCTCCAATAACAGAGCAGTATCAAAACGATTACTAGCCAGCAAACTTTCAACTGTCCCTGAAATCACTAACAGGCAGCAGCTCTCTCCCTACACTATCTCTTCAGCACACACAGGCAGAGTGAAAAAACGCTGCAGGGCTTCGGTTTTTATAGGGAAGGGGAGTGGTCCAGGGGAGAGCTTCCTGATTGGCTGCCATGTACCTGCTGGTCTGGGGTGAGAGGGCAAAAAAAAGCGCCAACAATGGCGAACCAAAAATGGCGAACGTCGCGCGACGTTCGCGAACTTCCGGCGAGCGCGAACACCCGATGTTCGCGCGAACAAGTTCGCCGGCGAACAGTTCGCGACATCTCTACTAGGGAATTATCTAAACTCAATTTGAGTTTATTTAGTAATTCAAATTGCATTTTTGAGATTTATCAAATCTGGCCCTTAAAGAATTCAAATTTGACTATTCATCACTTAAAACCTGCCGAATTGCTCTATAAGTCAATGGGAGAGGTCCAGTGACCAATTTGGAGATGTTTGTAGCCTTCTTGACATTTTTGTCCGAGGTTTAGATATTCAATTTTTTTAATAAATAAACCCCTAGTTGAATTTCAAATATATTTGAATTCAAGGGAATTTAAAAAGACTCACATGAATTTGAAATTCAACCCCTGATAAATGTGCCTCTTAGGGGCAGATTTATCAAAGGTCAAAGTGAAAATTCTAATTAAAAAAAAAAATGTTGTTTTAGCCTATGGGGGACCTCCGAAAACAATTGGTAGACTTTGAAAAATCGAAGGGTTTTTTTGTGGAAAAACTTTGATTCATAAGATTCGAATTCAGACAAATTTGAATAAATAGTGACTATTCACCTGCAAAAAAAAAACTTACATTTTTTAAAATAAATTTCGGTTGGTCTTTTTGAATTTGAATTCAAAGTTTTTCAAATTCGGAATTCGACCCTTGATAAATGGGCCCATTACTGTATGGCTCTCTCTCTATTCTTTAAAGTGACTTGTGGCTCAAGATGCTTCTTTTGCATCGTTGTGTCGAGCGCCACTACTTCTGTGCTCCTTTTGTGAATTACATGAAGGGGATTTATCAAAGTCTGAATTTATCCCATTGACCTTTAAAAGGGGCAAAACACCACTTTTTCATGGGGAAAAAAAACTAGAATTTTTTGGGATTTATTAAATACAGAGGGTGTTAAAATTCCGAATAAAAAACTACTCTAACTCAGGACCTGTCAAATTCATGTAGAAGTCAATGGGAGAAGTCCCAAAGATCTGCGTTGGGTTCCATGCAATAATCCAAAGATTGGACAAAAATACGAAAAAGTTGTCGAGCGTCAAATCCAAAAAAATTGTATGATTCAAATTTGTTCATGTTTTTTTTTTCCTGCACAGGAAATTTCCAGGAAAATGTATTGATAAATAAGGGGAAAAAACCTATGTGTATTTGGTCCAAGTAGCTTTCAGAAGATAATGAGATATTTTTAGACTTTGATAAATAACCCCCAAAATGTGGCTTCTGATGCTGGGAAACTGTGGAGATACCACCACCCTGAAAGGTGGGGATAGCTCCAGGCTTCCCACAGTGGCCTACATCAAGTGAACTTGCACTTAAAGCATTTCATGCAGATGTCCCTTTGACACTTGGAGGCAATATAAGAAAACTTGAGCCTTCAGCTTCTACAACCCCACAAGAGTTCCTGAACTCTCACATGGTTTCTTCATTCAAATACCTTGGCTTCCTGCTGATCGCATGTTTTATTTCCTCAAGCAGGCTTTAAAAAGAATAAATAAATAAAAAGCTTGGTACATAAAACCTTCCATGATTTGCATTTTTTTGCCGGGGAAAAAAGCCTGATTGACAAGAAGCCAAGGTATTTAAATGAAGAAACCACACAAGAGTTTAGGGACTCTCACTTGGTTTTAATAGCCAATTTTAGTAGCATTTTTAAAAATTACATCTAATCACCAAAGAAAGAAGCCGTATTGTCTCTTTCATTTAAATTAGAGCAATAATGTTAAATGTTTACATATAAACTACTATACATATAATTGATTACAATATAATAAATAAATAAATAAAATAAATCCTTCCATGTGTAAGGTAGCTTAATTTATTCTACTTGTACTTATTGCTTGACCGGCTTGGTATATGTCCTCTGACAAGTAGAAGTCCTTGATCATTGCTGCTATTGAGAAGCTGAAACTTTAGGCTGGTGCAATCAGTTCAGTATATAAGAACACTTTTTAGCCATATTAATTTTTAGGGTTTAGTTCTCATTTAAAGGAATGACAATATCATGTAGTGTTGCCCTGCACTGGTGTGTTTGTTTCAGAAATACAACTGTAGTTTATATAAACAAGCTTCTATGTAGTCATGGATGCAGCCATTCATGCTCAGGATTAGTGATGGGCGAATTTGCACCGTTTAGCTTCGACAAAAAATTTGCGATTTTCATGAATTTTTGAACCCGACGTCCATTTTTTTGACACCGTTGAATTTTCGCCAGCAAATTTTCATGGCCATTTCACGAATTTATTATTTATTCTCGCCTGGCGAATAAATTCGCCCATCACTACTCAGGATACAAAATGGATAACAGACAAGTTATGAAGAATCCCACTGTATACTACATGGCTTATCTGTAGTGATGGGCGAATAAATTCACCTGGCTCTAACTTGCGGCGAATATACGATTTTCAAGATTTTTCAGTGAAAACATTCGAATTGCTTGATTTTTTCGTGAAAACGTTCGAATTGCACAAATTTTTCGTGAAAACGTTCGAATTTGATGACTTTTTCATGAAAACGTTCGAATTTCACGATTTTTTCGTGAACTTTCCGATCTCGCAAATTTTTCGGCGAAACGGGAGAAATTCACCCATCATTACTTATTTCTTATGTGCTTTGTATCCTGTGCCTTTTTAGCAATGAATGGCTACCTCATGGCCACAAAGCTTGTTTATATAAACTATTGTAGAGTTTCTGAATCAAACATCAATTTTAACAGTGAAGCACAACAGTGCATTATGTTTGCATTACTTTAAAATACTTACATTTTGGTGTTACTGTTTCTTTAATCTGTTTTGCTGCATACCCAGTGGTGCTATTATTGCGGGCACTGTGCTTAAATTAAAGAGACCCTGGAACAAGTTATATATACTTATTAATATTGCATTGTGTGATTTAGTGTTGTGTTGCATTTTCTATTCTCTATATTGTACTTAAAATTAATGTTAAAATGTTAAGAAAAAAATCTATTTTACTATGAGAATTATCATTTTATAATTACTTATTGTTTAGACCAGTATCCACCATTTAAACACACAGCAAATGCTGGAAATGTGAAATTACATCTGCTGCATTACTGACTGCTCTAATGTTTTACTGGGGATGTTAGGTTTACAATAATTTTTAGTACAAACTAATTTTTATAGATGAACCAACATTAAGGCAATTTTTATTTTGATTTTTTATTTTTGTTTTGTTTGTTGATGCAATTTTATAGTTTTCTTTCTTTTTAGGATCTTCACTTTTTATTTTAAAACGACTATTGGTTGCTAGGGAGATAAAAGGAGAACTAAAGCTTATCTAAAGAAGTAGAGCAGAAATATTGTACAGTATTTTCTGGGCCTTTATACCAGCCCAAGGCAGCCACACAGCCCTTTAGCCATAAAGATTTGTACCTTCAAAGATGTCCAAGTAGCTACCAGTTTTATTTTCTACTGATTTACTGCACATGCTCTGTGCTGCTGTCAATTCCTAAGCTTAGGGACCTACTCTCAATATACTATAAGTATAAATAATACACAATATATGACTGATTAATAAATAAGTCAGACTAGTGGTACATGGCAGCTCACAAAGCAGCCTAATTAGCATCCAAATTTAGTAATCAGCCTTGTAACATCAGCTTAAACTACAGGCAAACCTTATTTTCTTCTTGTTGATTTGTGACGACCCCTAAGCTTATCTTCTTAACAGCTGCCAAGACAGGGAAACTCCAGTGACAACTTTAAAGGCCTGGATGCAGCGCCGGATTTCTCGGGTGGGTACTAAACTCACCCCGCATCTCTAGTGCTCCCCATTAATCGTCCCTAGGGCTGCTACCAATTAGCCACCCTAGGCCCAGGCCTTTGTGGCCTCATCACAAATCCGGGCCTGTCTGGTTGAATTACTACTACAGCGATGCTGAACCTTTAATTTGGTTTAATAAGATCAGCATATAAAATATGGCTTTTCTAGTTCTCCTTTAACCCTTAGCAACCAAATGCCAGTTTCAATTGTAAGCCTGTTCCTCCATCTGTCTAGCTGTGGCCTTTTCAAAACCATGCATTCTGAGTATATATTGTGTCTAAAGACTTTCTTGCCGTTAATATTTTAGTACTATGCTCCCTAAGTATACTGCCTGCTTGAAACAAAGGCCAAAGCTGGCAAATAAGAGGGTGACATTTAACCAAAATGATATAATTTGTTATGTTGGGAAATGCTATTTAAGAGAGGGATAGAAGTGTTTGTTTATTTCAGTACAATAAATCTAACATTTAAACAACTGTATTGAGGCATGAATGGAAGTATGTAAGAAATCCAGAATGTTGTGAACATTTTATTTGATATTGTACATGTTGAAATGAAACATTACGGGGCAGATGTATTAAGGGTCGAATATCGTGGGTTAATTAACCCTCGATATTCGACTGGCGAATTAAAATCCTTCGACTTTGAATATCGAAGTCAAAGGATTTTGCGCAATTCGTTCGATCGAACGATTAAATCCTTTGAATCGAATGATTCCAAGGATTTTAATCCATCGATCGAAGGATTATCCTTCGATCAGAAAAAACTTGGAAAGCCTATGGGGACCTTCCCCATAGGCTAACATTGACTTTGGTAGCTTTTAGGTGGCGAACTAGGGGGTCGAAGTTTTTTCTTAAAGAGACAGTACTTTGACTATCGATTGGTCGAATAGTCGAACGATTTTTAGTTCGAATCGTTCGATTCGAAGTCGAAGGTCGTAGTCGAAGTAGCCAATCCGATGGTCGAAGTAGCCAAAAAAACATTTGAAAAACTATTTTTCCTCTATTCCTTCACTGTAACTTAGTGAATGGGCCCCTACATGTTTAAAATTATTGGCGAGATGTTATCTATAGTGGGCCTCTTCATTTGTAAATGGTTGTTGCTTTATGAAGTAGAATTCCTGCTAATTCCCTGTGTTTCATATATCCCATTTAGAATTCCCGTTATCAAACCTATCAGAGAATGTGGAATTATATGCATTCAAAGCAGCCCAGTGTATTTGTCAAGAGCACAGAGGAGGGAATTGCAAGGGTGTTGAACTCTAACTATGCCTTCCTGCTGGAATCCACTATGAACGAGTATTATAGGCAACGCAACTGTAACCTTACTCAGGTTGGTGGGCTGCTGGATACCAAGGGCTACGGCATTGGCATGCCAGTAGGTAAGATCTATATTTTTTTCAGCTTTTCTATTGACTAGCTAATTCTGTTTATATAGATGACAGATCTGTAGTTTGAAGGTTGCAGTAAATAAGGTGTGTAAGCATTTTTTAAGAAATAGTTCATATATACATCAGTGATAATCTATATGTAGAGCTGTTCTCTGCAGGACATTTTTCATAAAGGTAAGCTAAAGATAGATAATCTTTGACAACAAAAAAAGATTTCCATATCCTACAGTTTTATGTTATAGAAAAGACAGAGTTTTGAATTATCTCAGATACTTCTACTTTACCACTGCATATTTATCAGTCTAGATGGGTTTAGTCCAGAACTACACTAGGGGCAGATCTATTCATGTTCAGAAATGTTTCCGTGTTTCGTGCAATTGTGGCACATAAATAGCAGTTGTGTTCTGCAAATAGGTACAAGTATGGGACCTGTTATCCAGAATGCTTTCTGGATAATGAATCTTTCCGTAATCTCCATTTAAACTACAATTTGTAAAGATTTAATGAACGATGCAAATCAAACTTATGCTACCTAAAACCTATCAAGATTGCATAACAGTCAATGGGAAGTATATCTAAATCAGTCAACCAAGTTGCTAATTGGGTTACCCCCCCATGATTTTACATCATTCAGGATTTCTCAACTTGCTTGAAAATCAGTTTAATGTGTATCTTTGATTATTGTAGTGGAAAGAGCAGTTTTACCTTAAAGTTTGAAGAGAAAAATATGCTATTTGTATACCGTATATACTCGAGTATAAGCCGACCCAAGTATAAGCCGAAGTACCTAATTTTACCTACGAAAACTGGGAAAACTTATTGACTCTAGTATAAGCCTAAACACAACTACAGCCCAGTCTCCCAGCAGCGCACATTCCGCTAAAGCGACCCCCCCAGCGATCAACCGGACTTCTTTGCAAGGTTGATGGTGACAGAGAATTGCCAATTGCATTGTCCCACTGTCCCACTACCATGTGCAGAGGGTGCTGCGTATAACCAACAGAGGGCGCACTGTTATTCTTTCATATAACCAACAGAGGGCGCTGTGTGATATTGCAGTCTCTCCCTAAGCGAACTGTTGGTATAGGAATGATTAAAAGTGACTGCAATCTCAGCTACTGCCCGCTAACCCGTAGACTTTTTCAGCACATTTTGGATGCTGAAAAACTCGAGTATATACGGTACATTTTATTTTTGATATTTGTTTGGTAAAACAGAAGAACGAGAGATTTTAGTACAGTGATGCTTAAAAGTTTGTAAACATCGCTGTGGGGTGGGGTTCTCACTTGTAATTGTTCATAGAACTTGAATTCTTAGAGGTTTTCGAGATATTTGTATTTTGTTCGGATTGTTCAGCACTTTTTTTTTATCGTTCATACTTTTTATATTTTAACAACTTTTGTGGCATTCTTGGTTTTAGAGAAATAGGGGGAAATTTACTTACCTCTGCAAATCTGCCAGCGTTGCCTTTGCCGCAGTTCGCCGCTCTTCGCCAGACGTAGATTCGTCAGGGCTACGGAAATTCACAAATATCCGAAGTTGCGTCCAGGGAGCCAAAAGGTAGCGAAATTGCGCTAGTGTAAATTCGTTAGGCAAAGAGAAGTAGTGCTAGCGAAGGCTAATTTGCATACTGCGGCAAATTTAAAATTGAATGGACGTGTATGCTGCAGAGCATACATAACATTACACAAGCCCAGGGAAAGTGAATAAAAGTATATAGAGCTGTTCTAATGCCCTACACATGTGCCCACAGTATAGTTTAAGGTGCCATATGTTATCAAATGTAGGGGGGAAGGTGAGCACCCTAAAAAATATTTTCGATCTTTCTCAGCCTATAACCCAAAATACGCCAGCATTTTTTTGCAACTTCGCCAGGCGTTAGGGTGCGAATTTACGCTACTCTATCTAATTCGTTGCCGAATTTTCGCCAGGGCCACTGTTAGTGAATTGGCTAAGTGGCAAAATGACGTCCCTCTGGTGAATTTTAGCAAGCGTTAGCCACTTCGCCGTTTAGTAAATTTGCCCCATAGAGTTTAATTCATGGTTTCAAAAAGCTCACTAAAAATTCACTAAAATTCAACCTTTAATAAATGGGCCTCAACATCTCTCACATGTAGGAATATAGCAATAATAGTTATATACTTTATATAATGTTTCTAGGGATCCACCGAATCCAGGATTCTGCCTTTTTCAGCAGGAATCGGATTCGGCTAAATCCTTCTGCCCGGCCAAACCAAATCAGAATCCTAATTTGCGAAAGAAATCGCATGAATTTTTGTCTCAGAACAAGGAAATAAAAATTTTTTCTCCTTCACACCCTTAATTTGGATATGCGAATTAGGATTCGGATTTGGTTCAGGATTATGAAAAAAGTGCTGAACGACCTAAATAAATGTCTGAATATCTCGAACCTCTTAAAATTAGAGTTTTTGAATGATTTCAAGCAGCCCCTCACCCAAAAAAACTCTAAAAGTCTAAATAGTTAAAAAGAAAGTCCAATAATATCAGAAGTTTTGGTTTTGTATTAGAGTTTTTCATGGTTTTTACAATTTATAGATCTCCAATTTCTAGCGTTTTAAGATGGCCATAGATGTTGAGAATTTTAAAAGATCAGATCCTGATCGTGAGACCACAATCTTCTCAGAACAATCGTAAGATTGTACAAATTTACCATCAACTAAAAACACCAATTTGCCAGGAAAACAAGGGGAGCTGCCTGCTTGGCCCTGCAAACATAGATAGATTGCACTGGGACCGACAAAGATTTTTTGACCTGGCTGATCAATTTCCTGACAGATGTCGGCCGAAAATTCGCAAGATGTACGATTGTTCGAATACCACTAACCGCACGATAATTTCGAAGGATTGGTCGGGCTTCCCTAAAATCGGTCGTTCGGCAAGAAGAATCGTTGCGTCTATGGGGAGCTTTAGAGAGTGAAAACATGATTTGTGAAGAACTCACTCTGCAGCCTCTTTCTTCCCTCCTTAAATTCTCCTTGCCACTTTCTGTTTAAAAAAAAATATTTACCTATGAATGTAATGTACTGTATATCTAAATCACAAAGCACATATATGGTTTAGTATATTACAGATTGGTTCTCCAATCTAAGTCTTGTGTGTGATATAACTATTGAAAGTAAAACACTTTTGGACAATTCAATGCCCTGTAGGCTCTGCTTTCCGTGATGAGTTTGACCTTGCAATCCTTCAACTGCAAGAGAACAATTGTCTGGAGGACCTTAAGCGCAAATGGTGGGATGGAGGCAAATGCCCAAAGGAGGAGGACCACAGAGCAAAAGGTAACACAAGTCGCTCATCTCAGATATTTTTTTTTTTATTTTACACTTATGGCAAAAATTTAATTATTTATATTCTCAACTGCTATTCCTTTTATGATTTGAAGTTGGCCACAGGCATCCAGGACATCCAGGCATCCAGGACTTATTAAGAGATACTTATTAAGCTTTTGTTAGCTTTATTATAAAGTAGTAGAGCAGAACAGAAATCTGTAATTTCATTTCATTTGACTTGTCTGTTTTAATGATGGCAATGGTTCTCTGTAGTACAATGTATCTTGTGCCAATGTTCATATCAGTCATAATAGCCATATCTCTTTATAAGTGATGCAACAAATTAGTCACTCATGAAGTCGTATTTTCCCCTCTGTTAGCAAAAATTCCATAGCTTTAAAATTTTGAGAATTAGGAAGTAGCAAAGTTAAGATGGTAGCATGGTGGCAGAGCATTAATGCCACATTGTTGGCTTCTGTATCTGATAAGGCAACCACAGCTCTTTAACAGTGAAGATCTTTGCCTCTGAATATACTCCAGTAGCTCCCCATCTTCTTTTCTGCTGATTCAGTGCACATGTTCTGTGCTGCTGTCACTTACTGAGCTTAGGGACCCACTCACAATATACTGTGTATATACAGAATAGAAATGTCACAATATAAGGCTGATACTGTACCTACTTAATACAGAAAATGACAGCTCAGAAACCAGTGCAATTAACATCACAATGTAATAATCAGCCTTGTAGCATCATCTTATATTACAAACAGGGCCGCCATCAGGGGGGGACAGGGGGGACTGTTGTCCCGGGCCCGGATGTTTTGGGGAGTTAAGGGGGGCCCGGCCGTGCTGCACTTACTTGCATTTACTTGCACAGCCGGTCCCCTGCATCCGAGCTCCGATGACTTCTTCTTGTGTTCTGATTCGCCAGTGAAATGTAAGTCCCGGTAAAGCCACATTCTGATTGGTTGGGAGAAGTTTGAACCGCCCCTCTACTTTATCCAATCACCATGCGCCTTTACCGGGACTTACATTTCACTGGCGAATCAGAGCACAAGAAACTGAAGATACCGGCATCTGAACTCCCTGGCTAAGGTACGTGCAGTTTTTTTTTTCTTTTAACTTGTGGGAGCCCTGACCAATTGTTTTTTTAAATGTGTGGGAGCCCTCTGCTAGTTTTTTTTTTTTTTTTTTTTTTTTTTTTAAGATGTGTGGGGGCACTGGCTAATAGTTTTTTTTTTTTTTAAATGTGTGGGGGCCCTTTGCTATTTTTTTAAATGTGTGGGGGCCCTGGCTAAAAGTGTTTTAAAAAAAAAATATGTGGGGGCCCTGGCTAATTGTTTTTTTTTTTTAAATGTGTGGGGGCCCTTTGCTATTTATTTTTTTTTAAGATGTGTGGGGGCCCTGGCTAATTGTTTTTTTGTTGTAAAAAATGTGTGGGGGCCCTGGCTAATAGTTTTTTTTAAAAAAATGTGTGGGGGCCCTGGCTAATTGTTTTTTTTTTTAAATGTGTGGGGGCCCTTTGCTATTTTTTTAAATGTGTGGGGGCCCTGGCTAAAAGTGTTTTAAAAAAAAAAATATGTGGGGGCCCTGGCTAATTGTTTTTTTTTTTAAATGTGTGGGGGCCCTTTGCTATTTATTTTTTTTAAGATGTGTGGGGGCCCTGGCTAATTGTTTTTTTTTATTTTAATGTGTGGGGCCCTGGCCACCAATGTTTTTTTTCTTTAACCACCACCTGACCACCAAAACTTGTAGGAGGGGTCTGGGCACCAAAGTTATTTTTTAACTTGTAGGGGGGCACTTCATCTTTTAATGCCTGTGTGGCCTTCATACTGAGGGAGGGGTGGCGAGGGGGGGCCCCAGAAAATTTTGTTGTGCGGGGCCCCGTGATTTCTGATGGCAGCCCTGATTACAAACACACCTCATTTTCTGTTTATAAATTTGCAACTATCCGTAAACTTAGCTTCTCAACAGCTGTTCAGAGCCCACTGAGCATGTGAGTGTCATAGACACTTTGAAGTCCTGGATCCTTGTGCTATTGAGAAGTTGAAACTTTAGGTTTAGGAACAATAAATTCAGTATATAAAATATGGCATATTTAATGGTAATAATTTTAAGGGGGTCAGTTCTCCTTTAATTGACCAAGCTATGTATATGTTAGAAGACTCGACAGGCAGGCGGCACTTCTGAAATTAGGTTTATTGGAGTAACTGCTGTAAAAACCTCACACATTTCGGGAGTTATCCCTTAGTCATAGATTCAGTGCACTATGACTAAGGGATAACTCCCGAAATGCGTGAGGTTTTTACAGCAGTTACTCCAATAAACCCAATTTCAGAAGTGCTGTCTGCCGGTCGAGTCTTGTAGCGTTCAAAGTGGGGACACTGTTTGACTGAGCACCTGATTTGAGCGGAGAGCGGTGAGCAGTTGCGGTCTCTTTTTGTTCTTTTATGTATATGTTAGTGTGCATTATATAAATTATATATATATATATATATATATATATATATATATATATATATATATATATATATATATATATACATACACACTAAGGGGCAGATTTATCAAGGGTCAAAGTAAAACAATTAGAATTTTCGAGCTATTTTTGTGTACTTCGACTATCGAATAGGCCAAAATTTGATTCGAATTTTGAAAAAATTTGACTTATCGAATATCGAAATTTAATGTACTGAATGAAATGTACTGTCTCTTTAAAACTTCGACCATTCGCCATGTAACAACTGCCGAAGTCGAAGGATTTACCGCATTAAATCGATTCGAAGGATTTTAATCCATCGATAGACTGATTTTCCTTAGATCAGAAATTACTTAGAAAACTTATGGGGAAGGTCCTCATAGGCTAACATTGGTACTCACTAGGTTTTAGGTGGCGAAGTAGGTAGTCAAAGTTTTTTTTAAAGAAACAGTACTTCGACTGTCAAATGGTCGAATGGTCGAACGATTTTTACTTCGAATCGTTCGATTCAAAGTCGTAGTCAAAGGTCGAAGTAGCCAATTAGATGGTCGAAGTAGCCAAAAAAACCTTTGAAATTCGAAGTTTTTTTCATTCTAATCCTTCACTCGAGCTCAGTAGATGTGCCCCATAAAGTGTAAAAAAAAGCAGGTTTATTGAATCTGACGTTTCAGTTCCACATAGGAACTTTCATCAGGGAAAACAGAACACAGTGCACAGTGAAACACTTAAATCTGCAATTTGGCGCCAAGCTCTGTTGCTAGGCAACCCATATACAAAGTTAAACAAACCCGAGACTGAAAAAAGGTGTATGGTGCAGTGACCAATATAACACTTATCTCGTGACCAGACCTACTAATATATACACATCACAGTCAACGCGCCAAGGAACCATAACCCCATTATGCCTATACCTCAGAGACGGGGGCGTGTCTTGCGCCCCGTCCAGGGCCTATTTACACAGTTTTTATTTTTATACTGAACAATTCCTTTAATGAGTCATCCATGCTCAACATAGGCCAGTGTTTCCCTACGCTTGCTGTAAGATGGCGGGATGCTGTTGAAAAAGTGGTGGTGAAAATCAGAGGAGTAGTAGAAAGAAGATCAGTTTGAGAATGTTGCAGCGCCCTATCCAATTGAGAACACAGCAATTCCAATGAATAAACTCTGTCCAAAAGTCTGCCGAACATCTCACGGAGTTGTAACTCCGCTGTATCTGTTATTCCGTATGACTCTCAAAAATTGAGAGTACATAATGCCACGGGTTGTAGACCTAAGTATAATCCAGGAGCGCAAGATGTGACTCTGCGCCGTATGGCCGACCATGAATCGTACGTCTTTGTAACTGTTCATCTCAGCCTTGTTTCTGAGAGATGACTGTTTTTCTCACGTCATAACAGTCCTGTAAAAAAAAAGATTCGGGGGTCAACTGACTCTAGAGACATTGCACTCACGACTTCTTCATGCTCTCGCTTGGCGTCCAAGCGAGAACAAGTGGCCATGAGGGAACCTCCGTACTCCTCGCTCATCTTGCTACCCAGAAGTGCAATGAAAAATCGCTTTCGCTATATGAGAGTGCGATCGGAAATCAACACCTAAAGCTAACTCTATCCAAGTGCTGCTCTCACAAGAGGAGTGAGAATAACCCAAAGGAACATATAGCAGTGCATCTCTGCGTACTGCGTCTTCATCAATCATTACATGATCCCAAGCATTCTTATCAGTATCGTGGCAAAAGGACGGTGCCAATTGCAACTTATCTCAAGTCAGCTGTGCCGACTTTTGGAGGTAGAATAGTTTCTCAGATTTGAAAAAGTTCCTGGATAGTGTGAGTTCAAGGAGTTGAATCAAGAACTCAATAAGTACATCCCTGGGTGGAGCAGACAAAAGGGCTTTCTTGCAGGCTTGGACCCCCTGGCCATGAAGGATAACCGTGTAAATGCTCTTAACATCCATGGTTACCAATAAACTGTTAGGAGGAATAAGTGGTAATTCTTTCAAACATCTGATTACATGCCCGGAGTCCTGTGTATATGAGGGCATGGCATGTACAAGGGGCTGCAGATACTGGTCCACATATGAAGATTTTGACTGGCATAGAGAGCCTACTGCAGAGATGATCGGCCTTCCAGTCGGAGCAGATAAAGACTTGTGGACTTTTGGCAACACGTATTTTATGGGGGTAATATAGGTAACACAACATCCGGGGATATTGTGTTACTAAAAAGATAAATGTATTCTCATCAAGCCACCCGGCGTTCCTTGCCACCAGTAGAAAGTCTACAAGCTCTTTTTTAAATTTGTGGGTGGGATCCCCAAGGAGCAGCCTGTAAGTCTCACTGTCAGAAAGTTGAACCAGGATTTCGATTCTGTAGTATGAATAATCAAGTAGAATGATAGCCCACCCTCACAGTCATTTTACAAATGGTCCACAGTCACGTTATATCCTATCAGCGCCTGATACAATGACAAGTATAGTTAGCGCACAGTATTGGAGGAGTGTCAATTAACTCTTCACATATAATACCCCTGCACCTCTCTCTTTGTATTTGAAATTATATATCTCACATAATATCTATACTGTTGATTAACACGGACGCGTCCAGTGTAGCGATGGGGTCTTAATCGCACTGGCGTAGCTTGTGCCCCAACAACCTCAATCTGCATGTCAGCGCTACTCGAACGAGCTCTCTAAAGTCTTTCATCACACACAATTTGCCTTGTGCGTTCACAGAGCTATCAGTCCTGCGCGCAGAACGTTCCGGGCGTCACGAAGGGTGCGTGAGCATCCTCAGACAGTGCACAATTGGTTCCAAATCCCACACACTCTATGTCTACAGAGTGTTCACGTTCCACTATGATTATCACACATTACTCGACCCTGAGTATACTTCTCAGTTGAGATCTACTCGAACGTCAACTATCGCAAAACAGTTCTCGTTGCTTTCATTGCTTCTTTGCCAAAAAAATACATATGTGTAAAATAAATCACAAGCCAGCGCTTGGAATAATAGAATGTACTTTTATTTGTTATGGCTCCAACCCAAAGCTCCTAGCTTATAAAGGAAATGTACATCCCCTATTTCAGCACTGTATTTGTTAAAATACTTGTTCTACTATTATAGACCAGTCAAATTCTTCAAGAAAATAGAATGTACTTTATTGTTAAGGCGCCAACCAAAGCTCCTAGCTTATAAAGGGAAACATTACATCCCCTATTTCAGCACCATTGTTTTGTTTAAAAAAACTGCTCTACTATTATAGACCAGTTCAAGTTCTCAATTTAAAGTAAATACAGCAATTAAAATCAAGCACTTACGCTTATATATAGCTCAACATCACATTTCCAGTATACGCCTTTTTGAACAAAGCAAAATAAACTTATGTGTGAGTCACTTAACTAACAGATTCTTAATGGATGCCGGGGGGGTTAGGCACTGGCGTAGCTGCCGCACCCCCTCAGGGCCCCCCGGCAGCTCGTGCGCAATGAAATCTGCGCAGTTCCGGGCGTACGAAGGGGGGCG
This sequence comes from Xenopus laevis, assembly GCF_017654675.1. NCBI lineage: Eukaryota > Metazoa > Chordata > Amphibia > Anura > Pipidae > Xenopus > Xenopus laevis. The sequence continues at coordinate 68,377,083 of NC_054384.1, forward strand.
TAGTTACGTTACTGGGGTTAGGGGGTTCAAAGTTGCTCTTAGCCTGAAATTTAGGGATACGATTTACAGAACAGTTCTTAAAATATTCTTTCAGCTTGAGTTTTCTCTGAAATCTGTGGATATCAACTAGCAGATCATAGGCATCTGTTGTGGCACTAGGTACAAAAGAGAGGCCCTTGGATAGCAGGGAGATTTCACCGGGAGAGAGTATATGTTTGCTTAAATTAAAAATTATGTTCTCTTCCCCCTGGGTGGTTTTCCTCATCTATTTCTGCCCACCACGCCTTGTGTGTCCTCTCCGCCTTCTTTTTCTTTTACACTCTTTAATCTCGTAGCTACTCCTAAAAAAAAAGAACTGGGGTCCTGTTCTCAGGTGCTGTGTCTGAGTCGGTGGATTGGTCGGAGCTATCGACTGTGTGGAGTGATCCTTTTCACCTCTATTTTATATATTAAATAGAGCTGCAATGTGTATTTCAATGAGTATTTATAGCATGTAGAACATCATATTGACACATGACTGTATGGCAGGTAGGTTATGAAAACAGTAAATCATTTAAAAATTCCTTTTATAAATATGGAACAATAAAGACTTAGAGCATATATCTGTATTTTAGATGGAAAGCAAGCAAGGTCATGGTGTTCAATGCTATTTTTCTAAGACAGCATTATGTTTTTTTATATAGTAACAATGTTATTTTAATGTTAAAAAGGCCATTTGAGCATTAGAAACCTAGAAGAAAAAAGCTATTTATATGCACCAGTGGGCACACACAATCCCTGCAGTGCAGAGAAGGTAATATAGGTTGTTCCAAATATTTTAACTGTAGTAGTATTTGAAATAAAAGGATTAATTCAAATATAGCTAAGCTATAGTAAATGTGTTATTGCTTGAATGTCTTTATTACACACAAAGGGCCAGATTCAATTTTATTGAAAGTTTATCTTCGAATTTCGTTCCAGATTCTCCCATAGAGCCAAATCCCATAGAGCCAATGAGAAAACTTTTTTTATGGTTTATCATGTGAAACCAATATTCAATTTGAGGAGAAAAAAAAACTTTCCATTAATTTCAGTTTCAGTTTTTCCCCATAGACTTCAGTAGTGTTTTTATGTGACAAACTGTGAAATCTGTTTTTCTCATTGAATCTCATCTAGCTCTATGGGAAATTCTGGAATTGACATGTGTATAAGCATTTCACATCAAATTGAGTCTGGCCTTTAATGAGAAAAACTTACCTTACTGTTTAATACATGAAAACTCTATTTTATTTAGCAGAAGATTCCTTTGCAATAATGCAGAAAATAAGGAGGAATGTTTGGCCCACATTGTTTATAGTAAGGACAGCAAACATCTCGCTGAATGGAAGTAACCTCAGGTGTCAGAAGCACAGCTGTAGTGAAGTCGACTATATTCCAGGCACATATTGTTTTCAGCTCTTACAGATGGGTGCTTTTGGCTGCCCTGCTTTCCCTTTCAATCTGTTCAGACACAGTCAATTCTTCTTTAAGGCACCGTCCTCATGATGACACAAGTAAGCACCGAACGCAGGTTGAACACAACGTTCATCGCTTACTTGCGTCATCATGAATTGACTATGTTTGAGCTTGTGCTCCCCTGCAGTTGAATGAATTGAAACAGACCTGCATCCATCTGTAAAGAGGGTAATGGCACATGGGGCATTTTGTCACCCACTGTAGTACCGTATGTGGCATAACATCCAAATGACCCCCCACAGCATCTTATTAAGACACATTATGACCAGATTCAAAGAAAAATCACCAGGAATATCCATTCATCCAAGAGGATCTAAGTGGTTACATTTGGTTTAAAAATATGGGGCTTTGATATGCAATCACCCTCCATATTTAGGGGCCCCATCTCATATGTAATTTCATGTTACCACAAATAATTAATTTGGACACTAAGAGGGTTGTTTATCAAAATCCAAAAAGTTTTCTCTGACCAAATCTGCACAGACTTCCCCCCCCCCATTTATCAATACATTTTCACACATTTTTCCTAAAATCGTAAATAAAATCTGGATTTTGGATTTTGTGCCCAAAACCTAAGATTTTTTTTGGTAAATTTGCCAGAAAGCTAAGATTTTTTTAAAAACAATTTAGACTGATTGAACTTCAGTTATAACAAGAGACGCTCCTAGTATTTAGACTGACTAAACTTCAGTTATAACAAGAGACACGCCTAGGTGCTGAATACAATTATTTAGACTGACTGAACTTCAGTTACAAGTGATGCTCCTAAGTTTTTAATGAAGATTATTTAGACTTAGGGGGCGGAGCCAACTACCACTGAACATGGACGCTTGACCCTCCGTGTCGTATTGAGCCACAACTCGACATTAACAGCGAGGATCAAGAGAGGTATGGCACCTCCAGTAAAAAAAAGCAAGCTCTACTGTCACAGCGTACTTTGCCGCGCAAACGGCTGCTGAACAACAAGCTGCGGAAGACGCCATTTTAGAGGCCGCACAGCCTGACCAGATTTTGGAACCCTTGCGAGACGCAGAACTACATCACTCATCTACTGATGAACTTAAAGGGATCCTGTCATCGGAAAACATGTTTTTTTCAAAATGCATCAGTTAATAGTGCTACTCCAGCAGAATTCTGCTTTGAAATCCATTTCTCAAAAGAGCAAACAGATTTCTTTATATTCAATTTTGAAATCTGACATGGGGCTAGACATTTTGTCAATTTCCCAGCTGCCCCCAGTCATGTGACTTGTGCCTGCACTTCAGGAGAGAAATGCTTTCTGGCAGGCTGCTGTTTTTCCTTTTCAATGTAACTGAATGTGTCTCAGTGAGACATGTGTTTTTACTATTGAGTGTTGTTCTTAGATCTACCAGGCAGCTGTTATCATGTGTTAGGGAGCTGCTATCTGGTTACCTTCCCATTGTTCTTTTGTTTGGCTGCTGGGGGGGAAAAGGGAGGGGTGATATCACTCTAACTTGCAGTACAGCAGTAAAGAGTGATTGAAGTTTATCAGAGCACAAGTCACATGACTAGGGGCAGTTGGGAAATTGACAATATGTCTATCCCCATGTCAGATTTCAAAATTGAATATAAAAAAATCTGTTTGCTCTTTTGAGAAATGAATTTCAGTGCAGAATTCTGCTGGAGCAGCACTATTAACTGATTCATTTTGAAAAAAACATGTTTTCCCATGACAGTATCCCTTTAAGATTAGGCTTTTGGACCATAAGCATACTTTGCAAACTGACATTAAACAACTGTCTACGGACATACGCACTGAGCTTCAAGAAATAGGTGACCGTACATTGCATATTGAAGCCAAGATGGGAGAATAAGCTGACTCCCATAATGAGTTGGCTGATAACCAGGCTAAAGCTGATAAACAACGGCTTGCTAATAAAGTAGCAGACTTAGAAGACCGTTCTCGCAGAAACTGTGTGGTATCCTGGAGTCAGTGCTGGCACAGGACATGGAAGAATACCTGGCGGGCCTACTCAAGGTAGTTATGCCAGATACCGCGCAACTAGAAGTATTAATTGACAGAATTCACAGGATACCTAAACCGCGAAATGCTCCTGATGTAGCCCTGCGTGATGTCTTCACCAAACTGCATTTCTTCCATATCAAAGAAAAATTGCTACGCTCGCCCAATATGCGGATTTACAAATTTACGCTGACTTATCCCAGGCTACTTTGGCAAAACGACGGGTGTTCTTAGAAATTACCATGAGCCTCCGGGATAACAATATTTCATACTGTTGAGGATTCCCAGTAAAGCTTGTGGTCAATAGGCAGGGTATAATGGCATCTCTGGCCTCTCCAGAAGAAGCCAGAAAGGCCCTTCACAGGTGGAACCTACTCAACACCCCGGATTCTCCACCATGATCCCCTCCACATAAACAAGTGGAAAGGCTGCATAAAGAATGGCTGGAGGGGTAATGTATCCAGCTGACTTTACCTATGCTCTTATATGACTTATCTCTGTCATCATCTACCTCAGCTATGGCTCTAGAGATTGGAGCGTAATACCCTTTCGCCCACCTGTTCTCTTTTTGGCTGATACCAGCATTGTTGCTGGCATTACTAGCAGATGACAACCGTCCTTTCCTCCCCCCACATTCCCAGTTCAGACACGCTGGGATCTATCTGGGTGCAGCTCTACTTAGTTATCTGTGCCATCCGAAGATATATATATATATATATGGTTACTCTATGGAAGGTTTCCCCTTTTATTTTATTATTGCTTTGGTTTTTTAATGTTTGTTTTACACCTCATTCCACGCTGCTTTGTTTTTTTCTTCTTAAAGGGTCCTAATAGAATAATGTTATTGCATTTTCTATATGTATGGGTTTCAGCTCCCCTAAGCAATGTTGATGATTCAGCTTGTGGTGAAGCAAACATGTCATACATATTATGACTAAATTGTACTTTATAAATGCCAGGGGACTTAATACCCCACAAAAAAGGAATTTGTCTCTTAATGAGGCTTATAAATACAAGGCGGTCATATTGATGTTTCAGGAAACCCATTTTAAGAAGTCACACCAACAGGCTTTTTATAACAGACGCTACCTGTATCATTTTCATGCTCTTTCTCCTACTAAATCTAAATGAGTGTCTCTCTTAATCAGCGCAAAAGTTACATTTAATATACATCGCATGTTTGCTGATTCTTTGGGTAGATATTTAATGCTTCTCTGTATTTTAAACAATCAGCTTTATACGCTAATCAATGTTTATGCACCTAATGATAACCAACTGCAGTTTCTTGAAAAAACTTTGGCACACCTTATGCAATTTAGAAAAGGTAGATGTATCGTGGCGGGAAACTTTAATCTTACTCCTGACCCTACCATGGATGTCTACAGGACAACTCTGCACCCCTTTACTCAACAGCAACTATCACAGGCCCGTAAATTTAAAGACCTTTTACACAATTTTGCCCTTATAGATGTATGGAGAGCCCAACACCCAACAGAAAGGGATTACACTTTTCATTCCCCCAGGTTCTTTACCCATTCTAGAATTGATTTAGTCTTGTTAGACCCGCAAACTACAGCCCAAACCAATAGGACATGGATAGGGACACAATCCTGGTCCAATTGGAATTGATGTCAGTTTGTTCGCAGATAGGAAAACTTTTACCCCCTGGAGACTTAATGATTCTCTCTTAACACATTCGGAAATTCAGGAACACCTGAAGCAATCTCTAACTTCTTACTTTGTAAATAATGTCACTCCTGGTATGGACTGCCAAACCATTTGGTTGGGTCACAAAGCAACAATGCGTGGAGAGTTCTCGCAGGTTCTTAATCTCCACAAGAAAAGAAAAACTCAAGCAAGGGAGTTAGAACACCAAATACATATTGCTAAACATGATTATTACTTACATCCCTCTCAAGAATTAGCAGATACTATCCAAACATCTAAACTGGAGTTGCAACAACTTCTTTTTGCCAAAACAGAATACAGACTAAAACGGTTATATTATACCAAAAGTAATAAGGCAGACAAACTTTTAGCTTCTCAATTACGTAAAAGGCAGGCCAACACGAGGATACAATATTTGAAGGTGCGACAACACAGGATTACTGATCCACTTCAAATAGCTAATCAGTTTGCCTCTTATTATTCCTCTCTATATACCCTTTCTAGCAAAACTGATGAACCACAACCTACCAAAGGGGTAATTCAACAGTATTTAGACTCAATACATATCCCACACCCTTCGGCATCTCATTTGAACTATTGAATGCCCCAATAAACAAAGAGGAAATCTTCAAGTCCATTGAACTACTTAAACTGGGTAAAGCCCCTGGACCTGATAGCTACACTAATATTTATTACAAAAGTTATGCTGAAATTCTAGTTCCCCACTTATTAAAGGTATTTCAATCCATCATGGATACAGGGAAAATACAACCTGAGTTCCTCCAGGCACATATCTCGACTATCTCTAAACCGGTAAAGCTCCGGAGCATTGCAGTAATTACATGCTTATAGCTTTACTAAATACTGACCTTAAACTCTACTCTAAAATCCTGGCGCTTCACCTGAACACTGTTCTACCACATCTTATACATTATGATCAAGTGGGATTTGTGCCTGGACGACAAGCCCCTGATAACACCAGAAGATTTCACAACCTACTACACATTATCAAATAAAATAAAATCCCTGGATCATTGGATGCGGTGAAGGCATTCGACAGGATTCACTGGGGATTTATGATGCAGACACTCACTAAGTTTGGGTTGGGAGACAACTTTTTATGGGCAGTTGTACCACACTATTCAAAGCCTTCGGCTAGAGTTCTGACATCGGGGGTCCTGTCGAATGCCTTCACTATTGCAAATGGTACCAGGCAAGGGTGCCCTCTATCCTCTTTAATCTTTGTCCTCCTCGTAGAACCATTAGCTATCAGAATTCGACAGAATCAGAATATATTCCAACGAAGCTTGGTAATAGTACTATTGGACTATTTGCAGATGATGTTATTCTTTCATTAACTAATTTACATCTATTTAAGTGGAGAGAGTCTTTTATTACATATTTGGGTATTCGGCTGCCTAAGGACTCTGAGTTGTTTTATAAGCATAATTATATTCCCCTACAGAAAGCCCTTCAGGACCAATATCTCAAATGGAAACCTTTAAACATTTCATGGACAGGCAGAATTAATGCCGCAAAGATGTCTGCTTTACCGAAAATTTTATACCTATTCAGAACCATACAGGTCGATCTCCCGCCACGATACATTAAACTACTGCAGAAACAAATGAGTGGTTTTGTATGGGGAGGGAAAAAGCCTTGCACTGCCGCTAGGGTGTTGCAATGGCCTCTTCCTCGGGTGGTTTTGGATTGGCAAACCTTAATTGTTATTTTAGATACTAGATACTGCTGTGAAAATGCATAGCCCCCTCTCTTATAGATACTGGTTGGACTTCATAAATGCCTCAAATCACAGTCCCCCTGCTAATTTGGACTCCACCTTGCTTAAGACCTAAACGATCTCTGATGTTACCCACTACTGCTACAGTCCTAAAAGTATGGGATAAAGCAAGAGTTGATTTAGGTATCATCTCGACTATTTCTCTCAGGATGCCATTGCAAAGCCTTAATTTTTTCATGGACGATCTGCCTCTACAATCCTGGATTGATAAAGGTGTCCATATTGTCAAGGATCTGTTTGGACCAAGTTCTTAATTATCATTCCAAGACTTGCAAACTAAATTTTTGCTCACAGACCGGGACTATTTCACTTATTTATGTTTTACGCACTTGCTCAGGGCCCATATTCCAGGTTTCAAAACTTCCCCTCAGCCTTCATATTTAGAGAGATTATCACCTAGTGGATGGTCCATGAGGGGTACGCTCTCCAGTTACTACAAATCACTTATCTCAGACCCTCCAGAATACAAGTACCCTTACATGATCAAATGGGACAGAGATCTTCATATGTCTTCACACCCTGATCAATGGTCAGAAGTAGCACAGATCTTGCCACGAGATGTACTAATCACCTAGAGTCAGACAAAAAATTGCTTTATAGGTGGCACCTTACTCTGGTTACCTTGCATAAAATTTCTCAAAATCATTCTCTGCTTTGCTGGAGAAACTGTTGCCAGCCTGGAACTTTGCTTCACTTATGGTGGGAATGGCCATTGTCACAGCAAGTCTGGAAGTCCGTGTTCAATGCCATAACAGGAGGCCTTGAATTAGACATCCCTTATGAACCGCAAGTGGCGTTGTCACTGATGTTTCCGGATCAGGTTCCTAAATACCCGAAAAAATTACTTTTTCATTTATTTAATGCTACCGTCACCTTGATCGCCAAGTATTGGAAACCCGGAAGCCCAATTCAAATAGAACAAGTACTTTCAGCTATGGATGCTAGGGCGCTTATGGAATTAATGGCGGCACATAATGAAAATAGAATCTCCACTTATGATTAGTGATGGGCGAATAATTATGCCTGGCACAAATTCACGGCGAATTCCCGTGTTTCGCCGCCGGCAAATAAATTTGCAAATCTCCTGCGAAAATTCGCTGGTGAAAATTCACCGGCGTCAATTTCCGATTTTCACGTTTTTTTCCGTGAAAATGTTCGAATTGCTCTATTTTTTCATGAAAACATTCAAATTTCACGATTTTTTCGTGAAACGGTCGAATTACATGATTTTTTCAGGATTTTTTCATGAACTTTCCGATTTCATGATTTTTCGCAAATTTTTTGCCTTGGGTAACATACAGAGAAGCATAAAAAGCAAGCATACATCTTCAAAGTTCTGACTCACTCTTAATTGCTCTTCAGGTTTTATTTTTTCTATATCAAAAACATGAGGCTATTACACAATGATAGGACAATCCTGGTTGGAGGTGTTTGACCAACCCTTTTAATTCACCCCTCCTTTTTTTTTTTTTATGTAGGAACAGGACAAGTTATCAAGGAAGGCATTGTGGTCCATCACAATATAAAACTAGCCCTATCTATGTCCAGTCTTATGCCATTGGGTCATTGGCCTAAATCTAGCAATCCCATCACAGTACCCCTGTCCCAAAATTGCCATAGTCTCAGACAATTAAAATATTTTTTTTAATTAAAGTTACAGGTCAGGCAAGTTATACTAGTGTCCACCAGTCGCAGGACCAGGTTTGCACGACACATACTCCAACTCACTGCTCCTGTCTCTAAACTAACTGAACCAGATCAGAGGAGCGTGAATCACACTCTCCTTCCTATAAGGACCTCCCTTCCCTTTCATTTCCTCCCACTCCCTTCCATTTCCTCCCACTTCCTTCCCTTCCAATCACTCCTCATTCTTCTTACCTTTCTCTTCCAATGTTCATTGTGCGGCTCCACCCTGTGTTTCCCTTTATCTGTCTTCCCTCCCTCCTTGGCAACAGAGTGACTTCTGAGTGTGTGACATCACTTCTGGGTACATTTCACGAGAGGCAAAAAGTAGTGGTGGCAGGTGTGGTGGGCTCAGTGGGAAGCAATTTAATGCGACTAGGGAATTATCCAAACTCTATTTGAGTTTTTTTAAAGATTTGAATTCTATATCTTCAAAAAAATTTGAGATGTATCATAATCTGGCATTTATTCGAATAATTCTAATTCGACTATTCGCCACCTAAAACCTGCCAAATTGCTGTATAAGTCAATGGAAGAGGTCCAGTGACCAATTTGAAGATGTTTGCAGCCTTCCTGACATTCAAGTTTTTTTTCGAAGAAAAAACGTGAATCGAGTTCGATCAAATTTGATTCAAGTTTTCGACTCTGTAAAATTAGTCAGAGTTTAAGATATTCGATTTTTATAATAAATAATTGAATATTTGAAATTTGAGTAAAATCAGATTTAAAAAAACACATGAATTCAAAATTTGAATATTGGTAAATGAGCTTCTAAGTAGACATAACATTTTGAAACTGAATATTTATTAGAAATAATGCTTGAAATTTTGTTTGGTAGCCTTTATGTGTGTGTAACACCACGGGATTCCTTACAAATGTTTCCTTACAAATGCATTATGATACATTATTCATATTATGCTAGGAAGCCCAACAATTTAAGGAATGTCATAAATTATATAAAACGTGGGTATATTGCCACACAGAGTAAAAAATTATCTTAGTAATAAATGCCACATAATGAAATGTATCCAGTTACCTACAGTAATTATTTCCCATCCTGTGGTCACCCCGAACAATTTGGGGGAAGAAGATATGTTGTACAAGATAGGATTTCGACTAGTCGAATTTTGAATTTATGGGAGTTTTAAAAAACTCACATGAATTCCAAATCCGACCCTTGATAAATATGCCTCTATATGTTTGCACATTAAAGGAAAACTATACCCCCAAAATGAACACTTAAGCAACAGATAGTTCATATCATATTAAGTGGCATATTAAAGAATCTTACCAAACTGGAATATATATTTAAGTAAATATTGCCCTTTTACATCTCTTGCCTTGAGCCACCATTTCGTGATGGTCTCTGTGCTGTCTCAGAGATCACCTGACCAGAAATACTTCAACTCTAACTGTAACAGGAAGAAGTCTTGAAGCAAAAGACACAACTCTGTCTGTTAATTGGCTCATGTGACCCAACATGTATGGTTTGTTGGTATGTTTGTGAGTACAGTGAATCCTACGATCTCAGGGGGCGGCCCTTATTTTTTAAAATGGCAATTTTCTATTTATGATTACCCAATGGCACATATTACTAGAAAAGTATGTTATTATGAAAATGGTTTATTTACATGAAGCAGGATTTTACATATGAGCTGTTTTATGCAATATCTTTTTATAGAGACCTACATTGTTTGGGGGGTATAGTTTTCCTTTAAGGGGAAGATTTATCAAAGGTCGAGGTGAATTTTCGAATTATAAAAAATTTCGAGCTATTTTTTATGTACTTCAACTAGGGAATAGTCCAAATTTGATTCGAATGTGAAAAAAATTAAAAAATTCAACCATTTGCCATCTGAAACCTGCTGAATTTCTGTTTTAGCCTATGGGGGACCTCCTAGAACCTATTTGGAGTCAATTGGAGGACTTTGAAAAATTGAATGCGCTATTCTTTTGATTTGTACGATTCGAATACGGACCTATTCGATCGAAAATGGACCTATTAGACCAAAAAAACTTCAACTTAATTTCGGTTGGTCTTTTTGAATTCAAATTTCGAAGTTTTTTCAATTCGAAATTCGACCCATGATAAATATGCCCCTAATACTCAATGATGACATGAGGGAGTTCAAATTGTGAAACCATGCTGGAAGTAACATATATTACATATTCCTTGACATATTCCTAGGAATTCCTATTAGGGGTCACAATATTTCTTAAAACGTTTGATAATACAATTGCAATATGTCATTGTGTTAATTATATCTGCAACATCATCAATGGAAATATTAGAACTCAAATATTACAACTGAGGACAGGTCTGAATGAAGAAGCAATGATACACAGATTTCCATTTTTCTAAAGTCCTGCTGAATTCATGCGGAAATTCATGCAAAAGAGATGTTGCCACATTTTGAAAAAAAAATCTAATAATAATAATGACATTTAGGGGCCTATTTATTAAACCTCCAATTTCTCTGGTCGAGTTTTTAAGGGGAAAAAACCTAAAATTTTTAGAGGAAAAAATTATGTACTAATTATGTTTCTAAAAATCAGAATCTGAGAATACTCCAGGTATAACCTGTCAAAGTCATGTAAAAATCAATGGCAGATGATTCTTTTTTACAATTGGCACATATTTTTTGCCTTCATGATTGTCGAGAGTTCAGGGCTGTTTGACACTGGTTTTCTTTCAATTATCTAAATACTTCATGGTTTCTGTTCGATAATCTAAATAATCCATGGTCTCCATTTCATAATTTGAATAATTTTTATGGGCGACAATTCGAAAAAGTTGCACAATTTGAATTCTCGCACAATTTTGTCAAGAGTTTTCCCACAAGGACAGTTTTTGATCCGAATTGTTAGCTTATAAAGCCAGATTGTGATTGGGTGTTAGGTGGAATTTTTATTATTAATATAATCAAGTTTTAAATTCTTTTAATTCCTGTATATCACCATTTTAGCAGACCTAAGGTTTTGTGTCTTGTAATCTGTTCAGTATTTATAGATTACAAATTCTTAACCTCTTTTCTTTTTTAAACAGGCCTAGGAATGGAAAACATTGGTGGTATATTTGTGGTATTAATATGTGGGCTTATTGTAGCTATTTTAATTGCAATGCTGGAGTTCCTTTGGACTGTACGAAATGCTGAAGATAGTGAGGTAACTTCCACTGTACATTAACTTTTATGGCAATATGTTGCTAGGGTCATTTCATTGCCATTGAAATTTATATTGAAAATTTATATATATATAATATTCATTTGTTAATATTTCATTTGTTCATCCACAGACTGGGCAGCATGTGTTATGCAGTTCTAAACATAGAATAGTAAAACCTCTCTTTTCTTATAGGATAGGCAAGAAGGTAATTAAAAATACACAAATAGGAGGATCATTTTGTAAAAATCTTTTAATGCAATGGACAAATTTAACAACTATTTTGCCTGCTTAAAGGTAACTCTGTACAGGTATGGGATCTGTTATCCAGAAACTGATTATCCAGGAGGTTCTTTTTTAGAGGCTTTTTAGAAGTTTCAGAGGTTTTTGAAACCTCAAGGATTTTGGACAATTTATAGGGAAAAAAAGCCAAACAAAAGTCTAAATTGATTAAAAATTGTTCAATATCGCTGTTTCTATTGACTTCTATAGGAACTTGACAGCTTTTACTTGGCAAATGTTTGTGTTAAGAGTAGTTTTACACAGGGAAGCACATTTATTAAAGGTCGAATTTCGAATTCGACCTTTAAACTTTAAACTCCTTTAAATTTGAATATTCTCGAAATTCAAATGTGGGGTTATTTAATAAAAAAAACGAATATCTAAAACTCACACAGATTCTAACGACTCTAATTCGAATCAAATTCAACTAAACTTGATTAGAGTTTTTGCTCCGAAAAAAACTTGAATGTCAGGAAGGCTAGTAACATGTCCAAATTGATGCCAGAACCTCTCCCATTGACTTATACTTGAACTCGGCAGGTTTTAGGTGGCGATTAGTCTCATTTAATTATTTAAAGGGCCAGCATTTGATAAAACTCAAAATTTTAATTTGAATTCGAATTAAAACTCAAATCGAGTTTGGATAATTCACAATTCAAATTTGAGAGTTTTGATAAATCTCAAAATTTTAATTAAAATTAAAACTCAAATTCGCATTTTCAATTTGACCTTTAATAAATCTGCCCCTTAATCTCGCATTTTTAGAGACATAAAAAGATTTTTTTAGAGATTCATGAAAAATATATATTTGAATGTTAGTAAATAGGCCACATATTATAGGCTGATTTAAATTATCGAGAGTATTATAATAGAAAGCAGGACAAATCCAAGGCAGTAGCTATGACTGCAAAGTGCTTTTATTGGGGAAAAATGCTCCCCAATAAAAAATGCTCCCCAATAAAAGCACTTTGCAGTCATAGCTACTGCCTTGGATTTGTCCTGCTTTCTATTATAGTACTGACTGTATCAATTTGGGTGTGAACACAGGACACCTTGCAGGAGAATCCACCTACATGTACTAAAGGTGAGCTACAGCCTATTTATAATTGATTTAAATTATCAAGAAGCCACTTATCCAGAAAGCTCCAGGTACCGAGCATTCTGGATAACAGGTCCCATACCTGTACTGCTAAATTTCTTATGATATGGTCAATGTTGTCATTAAAGAATATATAACTGGCAATCAGTTAAGGCTGGTGAAGTTTTTACATGCAGTTTAATTGATCTCCAGCTGAGCTGTATTATTGTTTCCTTATTTGTGTAACTGATAAACAACTGTGGTAATCACACCAAAAGTGATCACAGAAAACTTGGATAATTCTGGAAAACAGACAAAATCAGGATTTCCAGGATAAATATGTATGCAAAAACATGTGGCAAGTTATAATCATAATTTGTGGTCTCCAAAACTTTATTCCAGAATAAAAATAAATTGTTAGGGAACATATCCTGTGAAGTAAAGGAATTACTGCTGTCAGACTGGCAACCTATTTTAGTCCAACAAAAAGAAAATGTAAATTGCAGGAAAGTATATCTTAAGTTATTGGGATCTCTAAAGCTGTAACTGAAATAGTATTACTGTGCGCTATGCAGTTCTGACTGTATTTTATGGTTTATTTTTTAGGTTTCTGTGTGCCAAGAGATGGTGTCAGAGCTAAGCAGCATTATCCTTTGCAAGGACAGCTTTTTGCCTCGTCGGAGGCGTGGGGTTGGGATACGTGGCAGACCTATAACCCCAGATGATAGGCGGGGACGTACTACTAGCATTCTAAGCAATGGTAAACTGTGTGGGGGCAGTGTTCCAGACCCACTAACACAGAGACTGGCACAAGAAGCGGCGTTGGTAGCCAGAGGATGTACGCACATTCGCGTATGTCCTGAGTGCCGTCGCTTCCAGGGTCTCAGAGCTCGAACTTCTGTAGGTTCTCCAGCACAAAGTGAGGACAGTTTAGAATGGGAGAAGACAACAAACAGCAGTGAGCCGGAGTAGTGCAAACTAACAGAGACAGAAAAAGAGTCTACTATATGTTTTTTACAGAGCATAAAAAATGTAAATTTACACTTTTTACACCTGGACATACAAATCAAGGATCACTAGTACCAGAAAAAAAATCTACTGATTGTTTCTTGTTTTGCGAGATGAAATTAAATACCCCGTTGACATAACAGATGGGTCTCCTCGAAAACATGACTGTGTCTCCATAAGGAATTAAAAGGCACACTCAATAAAAAAAATAGTGTTGGATATGATTTCCTTGCTTGGATAAGGTCCAGAGGTTTGTAATGATGACTAGACTGTCTATATTTGGATTCTAACCTAAAATATTATCCCTTCCATAAAAGCTATCTGTTATTTCTCAGTCAAAGAGGTAAAGGTTTTGTGTCAATTTTTTTTTTTTTTTTTTGCGTTGTTGGGTACTTAAACTGATAAGGCTAAAGTTATTTTAAATATATTGTTGGTTCAGAGAATGGTCCTGTCTTAAAATACCTTGCCAGAAATGTCAACAAGGGTCTTGGAAGGTTATGTGGATCACCAAATGGCTTGTTGAAAATATATTCATATTTAGTGCCAAGGCCAAACAATGGCCAGCACTGATTTGTCCACCTTTCCAGATTGTTCTGTAGTCGTGCGTGAAAGTTTGAGAACCCTTAAACAAATGAAACAAAAATTATTGTATTATTCATATATGTACTAATTATCCAATAACAACTTGTGTGTTTAGGATCTTGAGATTCAGTTCACAGATTTCTTGACATTTTGCTTTAAAATTCTCTGGTATAGTGCAGAATTAATTGTTCCATCAATGATGGCAATCTGTCCAGGCCCAGATATAGCAAAACAGGCCCAAACTGAACACTCCCACTACCATGTTTCACAAATGGGATAAGGTTCTTATGTTTGAATGTATTTTTTTTGTTCTCCAAGGGGGTTATTTATCAAAGGTCGAATATTAGAATAATGTGGATTTTTTCAAACTCTAATACATTTGATATGTTTGAATTTGTATATTATTTATGAAAAAATTAGAATGTCTAAAATTTGAAAGAATATTCCCCCGAAAATTCAATTTGAGTTCGAACTCGAATATTGAGTGTCAATTTTTTTTTTTTACACACATCAGTTTTTTCTTCCATTGGAGTCAATGGGTGTCATTTTTGCTGTGAAACATAGCAAAAATTTTCACTCATCGCTGCTATTAACATCTTCAAATAGTTCAATGGACCTCTGCCATTGACTTCTACTTGAACTCGGAAGGTTTTAGGTTGCAAATATTAAAATCTTTGAAGGGTCTGACTGTAATAAATCTCACATTTGAATTCAAATTAGGTTCGAAATTGTGAGTTTTGACCAAACTTCATTCAATTCAAATTTACCATTCCAACATTAGTAAATCTGCCCTCAAATGTTAATTTAAAAAGCTCTATTTTGGTTTCATCTGTCCACAAAACATTCTTCCAGTATCCTTCTGGTTTGTTCACATGATCTTTAGCAAACTGTAGATGGTCAGCAATATTTTGGGGGGAGAGTAGTGGCTTTCTCCTTGCTGCCCTGCCATACACACCATTTCTTTTCAGTTCTGCTGATGGTGGACTCATGAACATCAACATTTGCCAAAGTGAAACAGGCCTTAAGTTGCTTAATAGTTACCCTGAGTTCCTTTGTAACCTCTCAGACAATTACACACCTTGCAGTTGGCATTATCTTTGATGGTCGACCACTTCTGGGTAGGGTAACAAAGGTTTTGAATTTCCTCCATTTGTACACAATCTGCCTGACTGTTGTTTGGTGGAGTCCAAACTCTTGTAACCTTTTCCAGCTTTGTGGTCATCAACAACTCTTTTTTTGAGGTCCACAGACACCTCCTTTTTTCGATCCATGATACACATACACAAGTGTGTTGTATGTGTGATCAGGCTTTGCTGGACCCCAATTCTTTAAATATAACAGGATCTCTCACTCACACCTGATTGTCATACCATTGACTGAAAACACTGTCACTTATTTTTGCCACACGTAGAAATGTTATTGGATCATATTTTTTTTTCAATAAATACCAAATATAATATATTTTGTTTGATTTGTTTAACTAGGTTTTCTTCATTTACTTTTAGGACTTGTTTGAAAATCAGATGATGTTTTAGGTCACATTCATATAAAAATATAGAATATTTTAAATGGTTCACAAAGGTTCATGCACAACTGTAAGCACTGATAAAAATTGTTGTTGCTCAAGAGTATTCAGTCAAAAAAATCTATCCCTTCCAATACTTCAGATAACGTTTTGCATAAGAAGGAAATCTTTTTTTTCTGATAAAACTACAATTCTATGCAATTTCTGTAAAATAAAGAGAAATTCTTAAATATGTGATTTGTATCTGTTTCAAAACTGTTTTGTCACATATACAGTATATCATAAATATAGGGAAATGAATATTTAAGACATATTATTTTACTGTAAAACATGTTTACTGTATGTGAAATAGCATTAAATGGAATGCAAAGCATATAGAAAGAGATCTATCCAGGCACAGATATTGATGAAGCAGGCCTTGATGCACAGCCACTCTATTGTCCTTCTGAAATAAATCCCATGGATTCTAGATACACAATTAAAGTCAGTTACATGGGTATTTCATTTTTAACTGCACCCAAATACAATATATTACTTGAAATGTAAATTGGTGGCATATTAGAACAACATGGCTTGGCTCATATGATTAGTGATCAGCATCTAAACATAAAGCTAAAAATTTCAACATTAAGCCCAATGTCCCCACCCACTGACCTAGTGGCTTTCTAGTGGCTGCAAATATGCCCAAGCTTTAGGCTGATTCTAGGCTTGATCCGCAGGCATCTGCTCTCTCTTGTGCTTGCACTCACATTCACTGTGGCAACCTGGGTGCAGGCACATGGAGTGTAATTCAGTACCAGAACTTTTGAGTATGGCGTTTTACTTCTAGATCAGCTCCATGTGGCTGCTACCAGGTCGACGCAGTGACTCAAGTTGATGACAAATGAGCATTGTTATGATCAGAGAGTGAGTTGAAAAAATCTCTAAACCTCACTAATTCAAATTTTGATAAATAGGCTTCTAAAAGTGATGGTTTAAGTTCTGTATATTTAATTTCATAGATTGAATTTTTAAAGACCGTCTTCAGGGTGCCCTTTTTTGATGCAAAATAATGTTTTTGTTCAATAAAACTTTTATTACATACACTGCACTCAGGCTCACACTATATAATGCACAGTTGTTATTCTGTTGATGGATGAAGTGCTATGGGTTCAAAAACTGATATCAAATACGTGATTAAAATTTTTAGATATTCTGTATTGCATAGTAGTGCCAAAAAAACAATAGTGGAAAAGTTATGCCTGTTAAAGCTTGGCATACCAGGGACTGAATTAACTATGAGAATGAAATAAATAAACAGGCATATGTCATACAGTATGCGCCTAGATTTGGTTGGGCAGTTTGATTTTGTATGGTATGTGCTGTATATTTTTATTGGTCTAGAGCTCCTTGATTTCAAAGCACTGAACAGTAGAACAATAAATTAGTCGAACAAACGGGGTATTTACAATAAGTACAAGTAATTATAAAATACAATACACATAATTATAATAAATATTAAGTGCTTATTGTCAAGGAGACAAAAGGATGGAGGTCCCTGCCCCATAGAGCTTATTCTCTTGAGAATGTCAGCAAGAGCATGGCACATGGCATGGCAGATAAGAGGAGTTCTTTACCTCCTGCAGTTCCAGTTGTTTGGGATATCAGCCAAAACAAACACAGCAACGGAATATGACCACTTTTTCAGTATACGTCTGTTTGGCCCACCAGTTAGTCGGTTGTATACCGTGGGGGATTGTCCAGCGTATTGCCACATTTAACAGTTGATTATTAGGTGCAGGAACATGTATTACTGTTTCTGGTCAAAAGCTAGTTTCTATAAAATCACATCACAATCTGATGTGTGAGGACATTGAGGTTTGAAAGAGAAATTCTCATTTGAGTTAGCTAAAAGAGCCCCGCAACTTTATTTGTTTCTATTGAAAATGGTCATGAGAATGCTTTTAAAATTAGAAACCAAGAATCTGGTGATGTTAGTGATGCATGCAAAGCATTTTTCAGATACTGAATGGGTCTTGTAATATTATTATTAACATGTATTTGTAGAGTGCCAACATTTTGCGCAGCGCTGTAAAGTAAATGTGTTTATACAACTAAATCCCATGAATTACAAACGTGGAAAATATGGAGTTACATACATCACAACCAATAAAGGAACAAAAGGTGAGGAAGGTCCTGTGCAAAGGAGCTTTCAATCTAAAGGGAAGAGAATAAGACACAAGATATGGGAGTGGGCAAGATCAGAATTGAGTGGGCGAGAGATGTGGTACTGTATGTGGTATTGGTAGTTAAGCTGAGTAAGGGTAGGCTTCTCTAAATAAGTGCATTTTTTATAGATTTCTTGAAAGCAGAACGGTTAGGAGAAAGTCGAACAGACCACCGGAGAGAATTCCAGAGGAGGGGTGCAAAGTCTTGATTGCGAGCATGTGAGGAGGTAATGAGAGAAGAGTTGAGTAGCAGGTCAGTAGAGAAACATAGTAAGCCGTTGGGTATAGAGATGAGTTCAGAGATGTAGAGGTCACTAATTTGAGTTTTATTCTGCAAGGTAGTGGAAGCCAGTGCAGCGATTGGTAGAGTGGCATGGCAGAGGAGCAGCAGTTGCGGAGATGTATAAGCCTAGCAGCAGTGTTCATTATGAACTGGAGAGGTGACAGTCTCTTGTGGGAAGGCAAATTAATAGAGAGTTACAGTAGTCTAGACGTGATATGACGAGAGAGTGAATAAGAGTTTTGGAGGCACCTTGGGTTATAAATGATGATATTTTGGATATGTTCCTTAGGTGGAAGTGATATGATTTAACAAGTGACTGGATATGAGGAGTGAATGACAGTGCAGAATCTAGGATAACCCCAAGGCACAGGCCCTGGGGAGATGGGGGTGACAGTGGAATTGCTAACCATGATAGATACTTCCGGGATGTTACGGGTTTTAGTTGGAGGGAAGAGAACCAGTTCTGTTTTTGAGAGGTTTTATTTAAGGTAGCGTTACAACATCCAAGTAGAAATAGAGACAGGCAGGAGGATACCCGAGTTAGGAGTTCTGGGTTGAGATTACGAGAGGAGAGATAGATAGAGATAGAAGTATTGTCAGCATAGAGGTGATATTGGAAGCCATACGAGTTGATTAGTTTGCCGATACAATAAAAAGTAAATATCTTGCTATGGGCCTAGTGACCTGCAACACTGTATAGGAACCAATCAGCAGGTAGCATTTCCTAGTCATCAGTTTAAAAACAAACATCATTTGTGTGCTACAGGTTACTCCATCTGGGAAAAATAGTGATTTTGATACATACTGTATAGATATGTATTTTAATTTTCATAGGTGTTTACAATCAGCTATATAGGATATCTTGCCTTAGCTATAGATTAAAAAAAGCAAAAAAGATGGAATTTTAAATATTTTTTTTTTCTAGCTTGGACAAAAATATATCACAAAGGAAACTAAATATGTAGAATATTTCACTTGTACCGAAATACAGATGTAATTTACACCAGTGAGATTGACAACATCCATTCCAAGATACAGTAAACTGGAGCTCCAGACACCCAGGGGATCATACTAGATACAAATCTGAATAGTTTGTTTTTCCAAGGTTGTCACCTGCAAGATCTTATTCACTAAGTGTTAAACAAATGACTTGAGCTGATTGTGTGCAATTTCGAGCTCATTAGAAATTATTGTAGGTACTCGCTTAATGAGAAATGTCAGTGAAATGGTACAAATACAGGCTTCACAGTTGGACAGAAAGTATGCCATTCTATGAACAATCTTATATTTCAAGTTATCAGGTATAAACAGTTTATCTAAAACCCTGTAGAGTCACTAAAAGTGGTCAAGACCTTCTACAAGAACCCTTGATCTAAATCTATGCACACGCAGTCTTTCATGCAGTATGTTAGACCACTTACAGAGCAGAAATATTTGTATGTTAGAAACAAAATACTCATATTTCAGCCTGGTAGTTATGTATTTGATTTATTTTATTCCATTTCTTTAACCTTAAATAGAAGTGCTGTATGAGAACATAAATGACTTTGCATTGATATTGACTTATTTATTAAGCATAAATAAGTTTCCTTTTCTCTAAAACTCATTTGCAAATTGACTAATGCACAGATATAAGTATACAAAAATGGAGCCTAATAACAGTATATCCATAGGAAAGGTCCCTGGCAGGTAGCTAAAACCCATAAAAACTAGAACGCTTGTCTATTAAAGGTAAAGTTCTTATGGTTAATGAGTCATTAGATAGGGAAGTATTTATAGCCCACTCATGGTCTGGCTGATTTATTAATGTTCAAATTAGAATTTTGTCCGCTAATTGAATTTTTTTAGTTTGAGTTATGCTTTCATAAACGTGTGTGATATTTATCAAGCACAAAAATTTGTAAAGTACAAGTGTAAATCTTCAGCATCTAAAAGTTGGCTAGTTCCTGTTTAAGTCAATGGGAGCTGTCTATAGCAAATTATCATTATCATTTTTTTAAATGAATTTTTAACAAATAAGGAAACCAAACCCCACTAATATGACAAGACAATAGAATTTTGATAATAGGCCTATAGGTGTGCAAGGCTAATCAATCCGAAAACTTATTTGGTGGTGGCAGCAGAGATTGTCAAAACACTTATAGGGGGTAATTTATCAAAATCTGATTTGTTACTGATTTTTTTAAATAAAAAAGTCTGACAAAACTAGAATTATTATTATGATGATGATGATGATTATTATAAAAAAAAAGCATGAATTAACCGGATCAGGGACAAATTTGATAAAATCGAGTGAAAATCCAAATTGTACTTTTTTTTTGTATTTCTTTCCCCAATTGTACGATTTTTTCCCAAGAACCAGAATATTTTGGATTTTTGCTCAAGAAGTCTGAAATAGCCGGATTTCAAGACTAATTCCAGTGCAGATCACAGAAACTTCCAAATAGGACAGGGACCTCAGTTTTCTGTATTTGGATTTCTTTTTAGAAAGCTGTGCCCCCTTCTCCTGCAGGGATCCTGAGGGATCATTAACTATGGGACAGGGGCTTCATAGCGGCAGAGCCTTGAGTGGACAGCGTTTGGCATTTTGAATAAGTTACTGTTGTGTGAGATTTGAACAGATCAATTCATAAACTAATGCGGTGTCATTTATACAAATCTTCTTGATTATTTCTAGAATTTCGTACACAAATTGTCACCAGGCAGTGAGTCATGATAAATGTGTGTGTGTAGGTAAATCAATAACCTTTATCTTGCTGCTACTCAATATGAATTAAGCATGCAGAGGCCATTAAAAAAAACTACTAGGGCATTGCACATTTCAACAGATGTGTTTTAAGTGCTCCAATTAGAAAGGCAGGCTTGACACATGCAGCAATTTTCACTTTCTGACTTTATGAACAAATGACAGCAAAAAACATTCATTGCTGGTTAAATGCCAAATGCAAGTTGGTGTTTCAAGCACTAAAGTATGTTTTGACAATATGAACTAGTTCTTGCTGTATGATAAAATGAGTTACATCTCCCTGCACACATGGAGAACAAACGTGTCTAGGTTCATTTAGATTTTGCATTCCGACAGGCACATTAAAATAAATAAAAGAATCTATTAATATAGATCAGACACCGCTACACCATCAAAATATTTCTGAACCATTAATCAAAACAGTTACAGCAGCCTGATAAATACGAGATGTCAGCTAGGTGATCGGAATGGGAAAATTATCACCTCAAAAGTGTTTAGTGATTTTAAATAGCTTCTTAGCACCCATGATTTGTTTTATGTTAAGCATTAAAGCATTTAATAAAACATGAAGAAATTTAGCTGTGAGTGTTTTTTTCCTGTGATGTCAGCATTTTGTGCAACATTTCTGGCACGTATGGAGTTACATATACAGTAAATGTGGAGCAAACATTTAATACTGAGCTATAGTCAAAGTAATAAAACCGAAGGCTGCTTTTACTAAGCTATCCATTTTTGGTTAGGCCTACTGGATAATTTGGTAGAGACCCGTTATCCAGAAAGCTCCAAATTAAATGATTTTTTTAGTTGATTCAGAAGGTTATTTATGAAATTCAGAAATGTTCTCACTATTTTCTGAAAACCACTCCGACCAAATGAGAATGTACTTTCCCCCAATTTATCAATAAATTTTCATGAAAATTTCTTGAGCGGCAAAAGACTCGACAAAAACCTGAAAAAATCTGAATTGTGCATTTTTTTCAGATTTGCTGCCAAAACCTGCAACTTTTTCAGATTTGATGCCCGAAAACCACACAAACTTTGCATTATTGAACGAAACCCAGAGCAGATTAGAATATCTTCAATATGTCAACGGGACATCTGCTATTGACTTCTACATGAACTCAGCAGATCTGAGTTGGAGCATTTATTTAGTTTGACTTTTAACAGCCTCAGGGTTTAACAAATGTCAAAAATTCTAGTTTTTTTTCTACAAAAAAATGGCGTTCAAGCAGAGAAAAATCAAGCTTTAATAAATAACCCCCTAAAAGTATCACTAAAATCACTGAAATATCCTTTTTCTGGAAAACCCGAGGACCTCGACATTCTGGATAACAGGTCCCACACCTGTATATAAATGTACAATCATGTCAGGGGCGTTTCTGCAAGGTGAGCACCTTGTCTTAGGCGGCAGCTCCCCAGGAGTTACCAGGGGCTTCAAAAAGCCGCTCCTGGTAACTTTAAGAGCCAAATTTCTGGTTATTAAACCGGAAATTCGGCTTTTCTAGTGCTGAGAGCGATATTTCGCACTCCTCACTAGCAATGCGCCCCTCACTGGATATCCCGTCGGAGATCTTAAGGTAAGCCTGGGGGCGGCGTTGATGCCTGAAACGCACCTAATCATTATTCATTTATGTTCCTTATTATTGTGCACTAGAAGCTCAGGATTTCAGCGGAGTGCCATGTCATTTAGGGCAACTGTATAATATCTAGAGAAAGCAGTAGACCTCAAAGTCATGACAAGAAAATTCCAGCAGTACAGCAATATCTTGGATTCACCTGCAGTTCATTCTGTATGCCAATGTATCCGGGAAAAAATGGAGCACTCCTAATCCAAGGTTATTATAAAGTTAAAAACATAAGTGCTTGAGTGGGACACAAGGGGGCTAAACTTAAGTCAAGTGCAGAATGATTTGCAAAGAGAACATTTGCCCTGCACAGGTTTATACTGTATTTATAAAGCTGGCTACGATTGGTGTATTTAACATAATTGTGAACTTTTTTTTCGCACTGTAAATATTTTACTATCGAGTTAGAGTTAGTTTTCTCAAATTGGTCAACACTATCGTCGTAGACCACAACCTCGCACAATGACCGCGCTCACTCAAACAGCCATCTCAATTAAGAGCCATTTGCGAATATTTCTATGCAATGCAAATAAGCAAAAAAAAAAGGAAAGATGGGCACAGCAGTGAAATATTTCGTTTTTTTTTAAAGAAAAATACACGGACGAAAAATACACGCACACTTTGCAGTTTTTGTGTCTTTTTGTTTAATTTATGTCAGTGGACAATTGGATCATTAATATGGCCAAAACACAAACACAGCAGGTGCATTTATTTTCTAACTGGTGCTTAATATTTAGAGGCAGATTTATCAAATGTCGTATCTCGCAGTTAAGTATCTAATAAATTTGAATTTACTTGAATGGGAGGTTATTTATGAAAAACCTCGAAACGTCTAATATTTGATTGAATAAGAACGACCCGAAAATTCAAATCAAATTCAAATTGAGTTTTCCTCCGGAACAAAAACTCGAATGTCAGGAAGGCCATTAACATATTCAAAAGGTTCAACGGACCTCTGCCATTCAGATCTCTTAGATCAAAAACTGACCAATTCGACCAAAAAAAAAAAAACTTCGGCTTCATTTCGGTTGGTCTTTTTGAATTGAAATTCAAAGTTTTTTCAATTCGAAATTCGACTCTTGATAAATATGCCCCTGAATGTCTAGCTCCATGTTAGATTTCAAAAAATAATCTGTTTATTTTTTTCTTTTTAAAAATAAATTTCAATGCAGGATTCTGCTGGAGGAGCGTTATTAACTGATGCATTTTGTAAAAAAAAACATGGCATTTCCCATGGCAAGAATCCCTTTAACACAACAGCCACAATTGTATCAGGCTCACCACTATCTAAGGTCGCTATTATGCAGAAATTGTGGAAACAAAAAACACTGCAATGTTTGGTAACAAACTTAGTGACTTGCTTTGCAGATCCATTACAGTTATTCTAATTTAAAGAATAAGTGGTAATTCAGAACATTTGGGTGCCACTATCTCAAAAGAATTTAAATTATCCAGATTTTAATAGTGTTTACTAATGACTTGTCCATTTCAGTGTTTGATAAGGGGCATGCCTCTGCTAGACATAAATTAATTTTGCAGTTTTGTGATGTTTATTTCAATACATTAAAATTCAGTTTCTGCCTGGAATAATGTTTAACCATAAGAAAATAAAATCTCAACAGTACTAAGAAAGAATAATAATGATCTCCTACTTGCAGAATATCTATCATAAAAAAACTGTGTAATCATAGCTGAAATTAAGATTCAGATGAGATTGAATATGATCAGTCTCATTTGACCTACTGGGTGATCAAACCTCGCATTCTCCTGTGGTTTCTACACAATATAAATTCAGTTATTTGAAGACACTGTTTCATCTTTAAGTTTTGTTCCCTCTGGTTTGGTGCAGAGTGGCATGGCTGGCAGATCACCATGAAATGAATGACCAGTAGGTCAGTACCAACATATAGACTGTTAAGTCAAATTAATTAACTACAACCAGTGTTCAGAAGATATTTAAAGCTGAAGACCATTATTTTAGTTTTTTTGTTGGTTGCAGAAAATCCTTTAACTGTTTTGTTTAAGTAATTTTAGAATGGCCAAGTTTGCAAAATATCACAGACCACATGGCAGTTGGATGTTAACATCTGTAAGGTGTATTACCCTAGTACAGTGTTCCCCACCAGTGGCTAGTGAGCAATATGTTGCTCAACAAAGCAGGTGATTATTTTTGAATTTGTGGCTTGAAGTCAAGCTTTAGTTGCATAAAAGCCATGTGTTCTGCCAAACAAAACCTCCTATCGGCTGCCAGTCCACATATGGGCTACCAATAGCCAATCACAGCTCATAAGTGGCACCCCAGGAACTTTTTTCATGTTTGTGTTGCTTCCCAACTCTTTTGACATTTGCATGTGTCTCACGGGTAAGAAAGGTTGGGGACTGCAGCCCAAGCATGGTTGGTTCAGATGCTCCAAGTTTAACTAAATCAGTTGAATCTATGGAGCATTCTCACATTTGTTAAACGTAAGGGGTCATTTACTGATCCCCAGCACAAAAGTTAAGAGAAAATGCCTCCATAATAATTTTGTATAGATCCATTCACCTGCCCAAATATTCCCATCTGCTTTACATTTTTTCACTGCAAGGAAGACAGGGCCTGTCCCTTTTACTCATCAAATAGTTTTACAAATCCGTTGGCAGATAGCATAATCATGTGACAATTTTTAAGCCCCAGCTTCCAAAAAGCTGCTTCACATAGGTATGTCTATACTTAACATTCAGTACACATCAGGGGGATTTTACTGTTAAATGCTTCCCGTGCTGAGCTGTGGTGGAAGTCACTTAAGGCAAACATTTATATGAAATATAATATGTGTTGGTTAGCATTAACTATTATGTGTGTGGGCTGCAGTTTAACTGATGTCTATGCAGGTGTAGGATCTATTATTTAGAATGCTTGGGACATGGGATTTCACAAGGATATTTCCATAATTTTGATCTCTTTACCATAAGGCTTCTTAAAATCACGTAAACTTCAGCAGCAGCAAATACCCTACCCCTTAGGAACTAATTTATTATTACTATTTAAGGGTCAAGATTGGGTATATTGATGTGGAACAATGTGTTCATTATCACCACAGAGGGCTCAGTCTCCATAGTTTTGAGAAATGTTCACATAAGATTCACTTCTGATGGAACAGGTCAGCGTCTGTGACCACAACCAAGATACAAATGACTTTGCACCAAACTGGAAAACAGGAGCAAAAAAATGTAGACAAAACTAGTGCATTTGGCATATTTATATACTGTATAGGCACCTGAGGGCCTGTGTTTGAAGGGGAGAACCTCGGGTGCCTATATAACAAATTACATTTTTTACATGTTACACATGACACATGTGCGTGTTAAGCACATTACCTCACTTCCTCAACTGGGGGGGGGGGCATGCTAAGTTCCAGTGCCTATAAATATTAAATAAATTACTGTATCCTGACCAGGGACATTTTTGTTCAGAGCCTGTGTTATTTCATAAAAAATTGAATTTTCAAAAAAATTCATAATTTCCCAAAGTGTAAGGAGGCAAGTGCTTCACCTATGCAGGGGGTGAGGTAAATGGGTAAACAGGAGTGGAATTTAGAAAACAGTGACTATTAGGGATGTTGGTGTGATAAGGATGTGGCCCAGCACCAAGTATTTCACTGGGGTCCATGGGCCCCTGGCTATGCGCTTTATGAAACATTTCCTACAAGCTCTTCAGTAGCCTTCATATTTCAGTAAATCCATTTCTTATAAGCAACTAGTACTGATACAACAATAAATGTTTTTTATAGAGTTCTCCAATATAAAACCGCTATTAATAATAAAATAGATTTATTTTTTAAATCTTCATCTTTCAGTTTTCTGATCGATTTTATATAGCTTTTCACTTGGAATTATGAAATCATATTTTCTAATTATTTTGTGTTTGGAATGTACCTGTTTAAAAGTGAATCATTTATATGCCTGATCTAGTAAATCTTTCCTTTTATTGATTCCCATAGTGTCCAGATGTTAAATACATCAGAGATAGCTCCACTAAATAAATCAACGGATGGTTGATGGTTTGATCCTCCTAAACATATGTGCCTTGCCCTGTTAGCATTACACAGTAATGGATATAGTTGCAGGTCAGAGAAACTATTTTGAAAACTGGTATGGGATCTGTTATCCAGAATGCTAGGGAACTGGGGTTTTCCTGATAATGTATGTTTCTGTAATTTGGATCTTCATACGTATTTATCAAAATACGTATGACCAAATCTGTACGGGTTTTTTCTCCTTATTTATCAATACAATCGAAAAATTATGAAAAAAATCCAATCGTACAAATGTTTTCGGATTTTTGCCCAAAACCCACGAAATCTTTGGATTATTGCACAAAACCCAGTGCAGATCAGGATATCTTCGGGACTTCTTCCATTGACTTCTACATGCAATCGGCAGGTCTGAGTTGGAGTATTTTTTTATTCAGAGTTTTCAATACTTTTTAACTTTGTCTCAGCAACTGAACATCAGCATATTTTCAGCAGCTCAAAAGTTGTAGTGGATTTTTTCTAGCGTTACTTTCTTCCAAGCAAAACTTGTCAATATACTTATGTCAATTTAAATATGTTGGGTACATAAAGGTCATATGTATGTTTATATTAGTGATAGTGAAAGTGCTGAAAGTGGCCACTTATTATTAAAAATGTCCATGGAAGCAAAATAAAGATAAAAGAGATCCTCTATTACACTAGACATGAGCTTCAAATGGTTAAAAAAGTGTAAATAACATATTTTGTAAACGTAATCTCACATTAATATACTTTGTGAATTATTTGGAGTTACGGATATGATGTCACTAACATAATAATGTTGAGGATTTAGTGTTGAGGATTTATTGTTGAGGATCATATCAATTCACCATACAGAACCTGGCGAAATAGACTTAACAAAAAGGTTAACATAGAACATAGAAAAGTTCAAGCTATAATAAATATGCAGATTAAGGATCATTTGCCTGGGCAGGTTGAACATTGAAGGGAGGGGCTGAAGCCTTGTCCCAGGTGCAGTGTGTCTGGCAGATAACGGAGGGTGTCACAAGGTGTCGCTGCTGCGCAACTCTTTAATTTATGCAGAGCCATGTGCTTACACCATTTCTAGTTTCATTTTCATGCAGAATGGAGTGACTGCTGGGGGTGCTGCATGGCAGACTTCAGGCTATGGAGGGACACCACATGAATGACGATGCCCTGTGTCGGCTCAGGGATAACGGGTATCCCTGATATCCATGAGAGATGCTGCCCAAGATGAGAGAGAGATTCCTGGAGATGGATGCCAGTCGGATGGGCTTTGCTGTGCTCATACTGTGAATGGTGTAGGAAGCATGCCCTAAAGATTCCAGCAAGTTATGTTCTTTGCTAGGAGAGCTTGGAGCATCTGAGGATTTCATTGCTGTGAATGCCTGTTCCAGCTCAATGTGAGCCCCCGGGTGAGTTTGCCTGAGGGAGTGTAGAGAGAGAAAGGATCCATTGTGTCATCTGTTTGTAAACAGGCTTTGTTGCTGTGCCTGCCACATGGGAGTAAATTACCTCTGTTAAGCCAGAGCGGTATTTGGGCAAATAGCACTACCTGGGGAAAGTAATGCTCTTTTGGGAAAAAGCACTGAAACTCTTTATCCACCAGGAGTGGAGTGTGGGACTTTGCCTGGCAGGGAGATGTCAGGATTGGACTGCAACAGGTTCTCCAGGGTAGTGGGTCATTGTTACATGAATGTATATTTAATCTGAATTGTCCTTCTTATATAAAGTTTATATTTGTTATCTAGCACGTGGTGTGTTTTATTATGTTTTTTTTCTAATGGAGCCACCCGCATGTGTATTCCCGGATCCCATTAGCTGGAGGCACACCTCATAGCAGGGAGGTTGGACTATGTAGAGTAGTGGGTAGGGCTTTTTATTATTGGGGGGTTTAGTTCTCCTGCACTAATACTGTTGGGGTATGGAGAATGTTTATAGTAACCATAGCATTCTCTTTTAAAGCCATTCTGAATGGCAGAAATGAATGTATATGCATAGGTACTGGGGGGATAAACCTCTGGTCCCAGTGGTTTATATATGTTATGGGGGGCCAGCCGTGCTGCATTTCCTAAATTAGCTGGACCCCTTGAGTCAGGAGTGAAAGGAGCAGAGACACTGATGAAAGGAGCCAAGAAAGAAGTAAGGTAAGTTCCACTGAACACCAATGTTTTTTTTCTTGTTTTTTAAACCCCTGGGCACTATTTTTTTTTAACTTTATATGGGGACCCGGGCCACCAAAGTTTTTTTTTTGTGGGGGGGGGGCCTGGCCAGTGATGTTTTTTGTTTTATTTGTTTTATTGGTTTCTTTTAACTTGTTGTACGGGACCCCGCTAATTCTGATGGTGGTCCTTTGTATATGTATCAATACACCTCTTTATTCCAACCATTTAATCTTTTAGTTTATAGGTAGATTTGCTCTTCTCACCTAAATAGCAGGCAGAGCTTGCAATCTAATAAGGTTAGTGAATTAGACCGAATGTTAAAGGGACATGTAACGGGGCACCCATGGCTAGTGCGTCACCCGTTACTAGATGTTTAGGTGTTGGCCTTTCTTACCCCAAGAACTCAAACACTTCTTTTATTGCAGGGCACAGCACTCAAACCGGGGCTTGGGTTGCCTACAAGGGTATCCATCATACAATATCATTTATTCAGATACACCACAGTGTTCTCCACTCTGAAGCTTCCAGGGCCCTTGTCTGATAAGATACACTATCAGGCGTTTCATTAGCTGTCAGAGGGGCTTCCTTGACTAAGGGACTATTACCCCTGATCTCTGCAGTGTCCTCACTTACAAGCCCAGGCTTTTCAGGTAGGCTCTCCTCTAACCTACTCCTGAACGATCACTTCCCTCTCTGGTGGACAATCACCTCAGGGCTCTAACCCCAAACTAAAACTCCTTGTTGGGACAACAGGCTCACTAGCTCTCTCTATTTTGCACTTTAAACTTACTTGAACCTGGTATCCTCTGGCTAACTCTACGGCACCAAACTTCCCCTAAGGGACTGGCTACTTCAGTCTGCTGCTGCTTGTTTGATGTTCTAGGCCAAAGAGGAACGGCCTCAGCAAGGCACTGTCTTATATAGGCTCACAGGTAGACGTACCTCCACCTGCTGGCTGCACTATAGCATAACTTTACTAATTATATAATAATAATGATTTGGTTTTTTTACCCCTTTACACTTCACCCTCCTGAAAACCAGACACATCCTTGTGTCTGCTAATTAAAATTTATTTTATCTCCTTACAGACAGGCAGCACCTCCTCGTTTATATGCTGAATAACATGATGACCAGGTTTTTGTATGTTTTTTTGTTATTTCTTGTTCTAAATAACCTGTTATATTTGTAAATATAGAGCAGAAATATATAGGTTTTGCAATTTCTGTATTTCTGTGAGATTTCAAACTAGCTTCATTTTAAATTATAAATACATTGTTTTGTCAGAATAAATAATATAGACTCGAGATGTTCAGCGGCATTTCAGGGGCTGCTGATGCCTGAGGTAGCAGCCCCGATGCCACCCCCCCTCCCACTCCGCACTTTCAACTTTTAGTTTCGAAGCGGATCCAGGGCCAAATCGCTAATGCAGTGATCGCTATTGTGCTTGCTGAACTAGCAGAGCCAAATTTCTGTGTTAAAAAACAGAAATTCAGCTGTTTAAGTTACCAGAGACAGCTTTTTGCTGTCCCTGGTAACTGGCTGCTCCATGCCGCCTGAGACAAGGTTCTCATCTTGCCTCATGGCCGGAGAGGCCCTGGAGATGTTTTCTTTCTATTGACGTAAGTGAGAAGTGGCCAATACTAATTTGCAAAGGCAATATGTTTTGAATTGAGCAGAGCATTGTTTTGCTTAGTTTGAACTTTTCATTTATAGGTAGTGATGGGCGAATTTATTCGGCAGACGCGAATTTGTGGCGAATTTGCGCGATTCGCCGCCAGCGAATAAATTCGCGAAACGCCCGCGAAAATTCGCCAAAAACGCCGTTTTGTGATTTTCGCGCGAAATTTGCGAATTCGGCGCAAATTCGCCCATCACTATTTATAGGGAATAAAATTCAGAAATTAGGGTTTGGAACAATGCAAACAATGCCAAAATTGAGAAAAGGCCACAGGGCCTGAAACTTCGCTGTACCCAGATCGTTGCCAAATGTGCTTAATAAAGGCTTTTTATTTTTAAACATAAACCGGTGCTGTGCTTCAAGTCTTCTATTGCTACAGCCATTACCACCATATAGGAGATACACTGATGGATCAAATAGTCTTGATAAAATATTCAAATATGATGCCTTTGGATTCCCATCAATGCATGTTACCTGTTTAGATAAAAGTTTGTTTTGTCTCAAAGGAACAATAGTAGAAAGTAAATTGTCCTGTTAAAACAAACAATTCTTAATTTATGAATGTTTTGCTTATTTCTCTTGTACTTGATAGTAAATAAACTGTCATAAATACATGTTTATGGCAATGGCAAAACAACTAGCACTTTGCCTTGAATTGGTGCAGTCCTGAGCATGATTTCAGCACTTTCTAAAAGGAGTTTGTATGCTCTCCCCCTGTCTGTGTTGGTTTTCTCCTAAAATATACAGGCAGGTTTACTGGTACATTATAAAACCGACCCTACTCTGTGTAAATGTAATAGTGTATAATAATGTAAGCTTACTGGGAAAATGAATGATTAATAATCTATGTAAAGCGCTTTGGAAATGTGTTGGTGCTATATTAATAAGTATGCTGAATTTTTTTAGTAGCAGCAATGGCATGGTTAGCAACATTACAGAAAACCACCTTTTCCAGAAAACCCAAAGCATTCCAAATAACAGATCTGAAAACATCAGATCATACTATGTTTTGCACCTTACACTCCTTTACTAAATAAAAATGATGATGGAAACACACATTGAGAGTTACATTGTTTGTGGGCTCAAAGACAAGTAAGAGCAGAATTCATTGGGGGTTCCAGCTCCTGACCAAGCCTGCCAGCCACATGCCCCTCCCCGGCTCGCTTGCGCATGTGCACAAGTGAACGAGCAAGCGTTGCATGCAGGAATATCTTGTTTTAGAAGTTAAAAGAGTTTGAACTAGGGGTAGGTTACATATGAGATATGTGCCTATTTGACCTCCAACTATTGTGCCCTAGGCATGTGCCTCTTCTGCCTACCCCTAGGGGCAGATTTATCAAGGGTCGAAGTGAATTAGAGGGAATTTTTGAAGTAAAAAAATTCGAAATCCAAAGTAATTTTTTGGATATTTCGAGCATCGAATAGGATACTACGACTTAGAATTTACTTAGACTTTGATTCGAAGTAAAAATCATTCGACTATTCGACCATTTGATTATCGAAGCACTGTCTCTTTAAAAAAACTTCGACTTCAATACTTCGCCAACTTAATCCTGCCGTATTGCTGTTTAGCCTATGGGGGACCTCCTGTGTGTTTTTCTAAGTTTTTTTAAGTCAAAAGATTTTTTGGGAAAATCGTACGATCGTATGATAAAATCGTTTGAATTGTTCGATTCGAAGTATGATCGGACTACGATCGTACGATTGGACTACAGAGTCCCCGCCTTACTTCCCATGCAGCACTCAAGCAGCTTTGTTTATGATGACCCCTAAGCAGCCCAGACTACACTGAGCATGTGCACAGTCTTAGTCTTGCAAAGATGTTTCACAAAGTTACAAGATGGTGACCCCTGTAGCCAACTTTGAAAGCATAAATTATTTGTTTGATTAGGCTTGTGGTGCAGTAAGTTCATTTTTATATTTAGTATTCAAAATACAGCATTTCTAGCCTTATTCTATTTTAGACTTTACATGCCCTTTAAGAGGGATTGGAATTTAATGATGGAGCATTGTTATATTATTGATTTGCTCCTTTCTCTTATTTCTTGCATAGGCACAGTGTCCTGTTCTTTATTTTGATGTTAAGAAGACGTTACTAGCATACTGGAGCTACTTCTGGGTTGAAATAATTGTGATAGTAAAAGCTGCTTTTAATGTATATTAAAAACAAATTTGTTGCTACCTCACTTGATAAAGGGGTTTGGCTACTTCACTTAAACCAAATTTGTTGCTAAGTTTTAGTAAAACAAATATACTGATTTTAATTTACTGGACTTATTAAAGAATAACATGAGCTAAAACTTAAAGCATGCATTGCAGTGCCAGAGAACAATATTCATGCAGCATTTTTACTTGCTTCATAATGACAAAGGAGGCAAAAGGACACAGGAAGCAAGAGGTCACGCTCCGCCAATGTCCAGTGGGGATTTATAACAATTTTAATTGCCAATCTAACAACATATCTTCAAAACTGTCTCTCACAGGTATACTAGAAATTATATGTGTGTTTACCTACAATTTGTTTTTCTTAATGCTGTAGTATGACACAATTTCTTTATAATAATTACAATTCTTGAAATATAGGCCTCCCCCTCCCTTTATTGCATAGATGATTCACTTTGATCAACTCCAGTACAACTCAAGAAATGTTTATGGTGCTTTTCTCTTCTTTTAACTTCCTCCCCCAAAACATGTGATATAAAGGGTCCAGGGGTGCTTTGCCAATGAGGCGAGTTGAGGCTGTCGCCTCAGGCGGCAGCGCCCCATTAGGTACCAGGGGCAGCAAAAATGCTGCTCCTGGTACTTAAAGAGCGAATTTCCGGGGGAGGGGGGGCAGCAGCAGTTGGCGGCGGAGGGGCCAGGATCGCCCCTGAAAGGGTCATTTACTTACCATTTTGCAACTGTCAGCTTGCACATATCTCTACAGTCAGTTGCACAAAATAAAATTGATTCATTATCAACACGTGCTACTTGCACTTCTGTATATTTGGCTCTTTGCTGCTGTGTCCTATTCCAAATCGATTACTGCTGCACCTAATGATGCAGGGGGACCCTAGAACTACTGCCATCTTCAAACCAAAGGGTAGTTCCAAGGATCCCACATCGGCCTACATGCCTGCATTTCAGCTTAAAGGTCAACACCTTTTTAAGAAGTTATTCAGACCCCCTGCCAAAATATTTAAGAGCCCTAAACCTTTAGAATATTCAAATGCATCCTTTATTCAAAGGTTGTATAATGTTTTGGGAACTAACCCCTTTATGCATGAACAAATCATTTTAAACCCCACCTTATATTTTGGAAATATGGCTAGAGGCACACAGGGCAGATGATCCTCTTTTTTCTGCATGCGTTAGTACAGGCAAAGAAATCCGGATCCACTCCTAACCACTTCTTCGTGTACCTCCACTGACACAACATCGACCTGTGTGTAACTACAAGGACAGGATTTTGGAGAAAAGGCATACTGTCACATGTTTTGCATCAAAAGCCACACAGTGTAGCTGCACACAGGCCAATGATGTGCCTGTCGGTTGAGCTACATGAATTAGTGGATCCTGTGTGCTGCTAGTATAGGACAATATAATACACAAAAGCCATGAATATCCTGTAAATTATATCCTTATAAACGGTGAGTAGTGATGTCATCAGTTATAAACGGTGAGTAGTGATGTCATTTCTGTCACATGACTCACTAAAATTTGTGTATTATAATAAATAAAGTACCCCCAGTTGTAAAATATGAGGATATTAGAAGTTACCTCGGAGTTCCATGACCTGTATAAAAACACTCGGCCTTCAGCCTCGTGTTTTTATATGGTCATGAAACTCCTCTGTAACTAATAATATCCTTATATTTTACAAGAGGGGGTATTTTATTCACTATATATTGAAATTGCTTATCAGTTATGCCTTGCTGGACCCCTTATGGCTCCACCCCAGCAGTTGGAAAATCTGATACCTCTGTTGTTATGACCTGGACTAGGACTATGAAACAACAGACTTGATAAATCCCAGTGCAAACTGGATTATTTAATACAGAGCCACTTATTCCAGCTATATATACATTACACAAAATCAATTAAACCACCAGGAAGACTCATTGGGGCTCATTTATCAAGACTGGGCAAATTTGCCCATGGGCAGTAACCCATGGCAACCAATCAAATTGCTGCATTCATTGTTTTACTTGCAGCTAGCTTTAAAAAGCTAAATACTGATAGGTAGCAATAGGTAACTGCACATGGGCAAATTTGCCCAGTGTTGAAAATCTAAGAATGTCTTTTGTCTTATCCCTCCCCCTTTTAAGACTGTAAGGAAAGATAAGAAGGACCCTCCGTATCAATCAGAAATTATTTGTAATCCATATGTCTGATGTTTTGTTCTATGGTACTGCAAAATATGCTGGTGCATTATAAATGAGTTTAAGAAAATAACTTGTGTTTATAAGAGGTAGCATATACAGTATATGCCTCCTTTAGAGGGTTTAGACGAGAATCATCTTTTTGCCATTAGAGCTTCAGGTCCAGCTTAAAAATATCTGATGATCCATATGGACAACTTCTTATTTGGAGGTCTAGGCTTGATTGCAATGTTGATACAATTACTTTCCTTGCAGCCAGTCTATTTATGTCATTCATTTCCCCCCTCCCCAATTTTGCATGACATTGTTAGCACAGATATTTGTGTTGATAGAGTGGGATTCTTATAGTAAGAAACACAGATCACTTGGGACCTAAGCATGGGAGAAACACACAGTTTTTTCTCCATCTTCAAATGATACTCAGATGCTATAATGTCTGAATAGTATTTTGCACCTCCCTCATATGTATGCTTCATGTGGGTTGGTGGGTACGGTCCTAAATATTTGGAGATGATAACTCCTAATTTCGTGACTATATTATGTGGTATGAAAAGAGCTGTGCAACAAACATTAAACATACAGCCACAACCCACCATTAGTCTCAAATGAATGTGGATCTCATATTGGTGGGTACTATCTAAAGTGCTTAATAAACTTATTGCAGGGAATACTGTTCTTTGTGCTAACAGCTGCCAACCTAGCCATACACTTAATAGCATACCTTATAGTCAGTTTGTACCCTACAGACAATAGATGATCTACTGAACTATTTATCAGACAATAGCTGATCTTCTGAACTACTGTATTTAACAGACAGCTGAAAGCCTACTCAGAATGTTAAATAAGGCTTGTGATAGAGCAAGGGCTAAAGCTGGCCATAGACTCAAAGATCTTTCCCCGATATGCCATTAATGGCATGGCTATATCGGGGGTAATTCGAACGTTCGGCCGTATGGCCGAACGATCGTATTACGACACTCCAAGGGGCTCCGACGGGTCAGTCGGTTAAAAATCAAACCTTCCCGATCAATATCGTGGCCAGAAATCGATCGGGAAGACCCGTCGGAAGCCTCCATACACAGGCAGATAAGCTTTCAAATTGGTCTAAACGACCGATATCGGCAGCTTGTATATAGAAAAAAAACTTCACACACTGTGGAACACATTCCACACAAAAGTAGAGTGCTCCACCTGTTGTTCAATTAACCTTTTCAGGTGTCAGGTGCTAGACAGCATAAAAGACCATATCAAATATTGCAATTTAAAAGGATAAGGGATAAGGAAAATATCCAAAATTGCAAAAGTAGTGAATGGTAAAGTACACTTACCAATACAAACAGGGGGTCCAGGTGCTCAAGCCCCAGACCTTCAGCTTGGGGAGGTAATATCAGACATGTAGAATTCCGTGGTGAGCTGGCACAAAAACTGGACTTCACTCCAAAATAGATGCAAATAAAACATCTCAGGGGGTGGCCTTATGCGTTTCGTGCCTCATGGTCACTTAGTCATAGTCTAGGGAAATTCTGTACAACCAGTGATATTTAAATGAAAAAGCACCAATCAGAGAAGTGTTTTGGATAGCCAATCAAAGTGCTTAGTACATATGTGATTGGTTTATCCAAGGAAGAAAAATACATATCAAATACACATTACAGAAAGAACAAGTGTATTACTACCATGAGAGGAAAACTTTTGCAATTAAATTAGTGTATTATACAGTATTATAATAAAGTTTGTACATTATACAGTATTATAGCTATGATGACAATTTTAAATTTTATTACTTTAGAAGTGGAATATTGAAAAAGAATTTGACAATATTTGAGAAAACAAATGAAAATATATTATTGTCCAGACAAATTCACATTTAGAGATTAGAACTATGTTGAAGATCACTCAAGAGGAGATAAATTTACTCTCTAAGGGATTGTCCTTTTCCCCAACCAATGACTTTGACCTATTTGATACTGTTGTGGACATTAATCGTTTTGTACGAAAATTGTTACTTAAGAAACATTTCTTTGAGCACACTATAGATATTTCTACTTCTGAGTGTATTAACATTGGCCCCCAAGAATTCTTACAGACTAGATTTAATACTTTCCAAGAAATAAATGCAGCCTTAGAGTTGGAATCACTTCAGCTTGAAAATGAGCCACAAATAGGGAAAGTAAGTGCTGTGTCACCACATTTAACTAAAAAACTCATTAATTCTTCCAATTTCTATCCAGTCCATCTAAGGGATAACACTATAATTATGTTTCAAAAACAAGTTGAGTTAGAACTAACCAATCTTTTCAAAAAGGTAAAAGACGATTCCACACAAGAAAAAGTTCAAATTTAACTCCTGAGGAACAGAGTGCCCTAAAAATCCTAAAATAGGAATATAGTCTTTTTAAATAAAACTGATTATATATCAGAGGCAGTTAGACAACTCTCTGATAAGGAGTGCTATAAATTACTTACCTTCAATCCTACAACTAAGTTTAAGGCAGAAATAAATACACTTATTGAAAATGCCCTCCAAAATAATGTGATTGATGAGAAGACTTGTGACTATTTTTGTGTTGATTTCCCAAAAACTCTTATCTTTCATCAGCTACCCAAGATACATAAACAAGATAGGCCACCCCTAGGAAGACCTATTATCGCAGGCATGGGTTCCTTGGAGAAAATACTTTGTGAACTAAAAGACCATTTTCTGCAACCATTAGTCCTAAGGTTACCCAGTTACCTAAGAGACAGTGGTCATGTATTACATGTTTTTGATAATTTTACCTGACATCATGATTATAAGTGGGCTTCAGTTGATGTCACCTCTCTTTATTCGTGTATACCCCATAATCTTCGTCTTACTGCCATTAAAAATCATCTTTGTCGCTAAAGCTCCTATGACAACAATACTATAATGTTCATTCTCAAATCTATTTCTTCTTGTTGACACATAACTACTTTGTCTTTAACCAACAATATTACCTCCAATGCTGTGGCACAGTAATAAGGGGAAAAATTTGCCCCCTCTTTTGCCAATTTATATCATGGATGGTGGGAGGACATGATCATTTTCAACGATTTGAACATATATAAAAAAATATATTGTGTATTTTGGTCGGTATATTGACGATATGCTCCTAGATTGGTCAAGCACTTAGTCATACTTTTAAAATTTCATCTATTTCATTAATGAGAATGAATTAAATTTGAAATTCACCTCTGAGTTCAGTACACAGTCTTTGAATTTTTTTGATATCACACTTGCTTTTCAAAATGATAAGGTTTTCATTACACTGTATAGAAAACAATGTGCAGGCAATACTATTTTACATGCTAAGTCTTCTCACCCTAGTCACTTACTTAGAAGTATACCTTATGGGCAATTTTTGAGATTGCGTCGAATATGCTCCTCCTTTGATGATTTCTTAACTGAATCATGACATTTGCGTAACAGACTTTTACATAGAGGGTACAATATGAATAATCTAATCACAGCATTTACTAAAGCGATGCGAGTGGAGCGACATAGTCTTTTCAAGAGATATTTATCTAATGATGTAAATGATCATATAGACCTAACTTCATCTCATACTGATTCTTTACAATATACAAATACTAATGCAGAAACCCTGTCCTGCATTCTAACTCATAGTACCCAGTTTAACCAAATTAAAAAGATTATAAACAAAAATGTTGCTATTCTGCATACAGATCCTGTACTAGATAAAATCTTAGGTCCCTCTTGCTGTTTTGTCTCAAGACGGTCAAAAGCTATTGGCAATACTCTCTCTCCAAGCCTTATTGAGAACAAAAACCCTACAGATAGTACTTGGTTAGCTAGAGTGGGTATGTTTAAGTGTGGGGCATCTAGATGCATTATGTGCAGCTATGTCAATAAGACAACCACTTTTTCTTCTTCTTTTTCGAAAAAAACATATAATATAAGACGATATATCAACTGTAATTCCAAAAACGTGGTTTATTTGATCATGTAAAAAAATGCTTTCAGCAATATGTCGGCCAAACTAGCCGAACCCTTAAAGAAAGAGTAAGGGAACATATTTTGAATATAAAGAATGAGAAGAGCACAACTACAGTGGCTCGACATTTCGCTACATGTGCAAATAGGTCCCTTGATTGTTTTTCAGTGATTGGAATAGAACAACTCTCAGTGCATATTAGAGGTGAAATACTATAGATAGACTTCTTAAACAAGAAGAAAAATGGATTTTTTATCTAGGAACAAGACAACCCACAGGAATGAATTTAGACTATAATGTATCCTGCTTTGTCTGACAATTTCCTGTGTGTTCAAAGACATTTTTCCTTGAAATGTCTCTAGTCTTCTTCAACATAGTTCTTTAATATAGTTCTAATCTCTAAATGTGAATTTGTCTGGACTATAATATATTTTTATTTGTCCGGAAGTTTTCTCAAATATTGTCAAATTCTTTTTCAATATTCCACAGTAATACGATTTGAAATCTTAGCTATAATACTGTATAATGTACAAACTTTATAATACTAATAGTACTAATTTAACTGCAAAACATTTCCTCTCATGGAATTAATACACCTGTTCTTTCTGTAATGTGTAAAAATTATTTTATATAGTTTTTAACCTGTATATTTGATATGTATTTTTCTTCCTTGGATAAACCAATCACATATGTACTAAGCACTTTGATTGGCTATCCAAAACACTTCTCTGATTGGTGCTTTTTCATTTAAATATCACTGGTTGTACAGAATTTCCCTAGCCTGTGACTAAGTGCCCATTAAGCACAAAACAATTAAGACCACCCCCTGAGATGTTCCTTTTTGAGTAATAAACATTTTCATTTGCATTTATTTTCAAGTGAAGTCCAGTTTTTGTGCCAGCTCACCACAGAATTCTACAAGCATAAAAGACCCCCTGCTCAGGGTCAGAAAAATCTGCAACAAAATCCAAAAGTGCTGTAGCGTTTTAGTGAATAAAAAAAATTGATTTTTATTGGCTCACTGTAGACTTCAAAAACATGGCAATGTTTCGGGCCACACAGGGCCCTTTATCACTTTTTTCATTCACTAAAATGAACAGTGTGCTATAGCGCTTTTGGATTTTGTTGCAGATTTTTTTTTTACTGTGGAGTACATTATCTCCAAGCATTTAAGCCATAAAGACAACTGGTTGTGCATATTAATGCAGATGAGCTAGTACATCTAACATTTTATAATAACCATTAAAATTTCAATTGAAATGTGACTGGTAAGATATATAATAACATCACTGACTGCAACATAAAATAGGCAGTTTGGAGCATAATGATGTAAGGGACAATAGGAGAAATTTATCATGCATGGAACAGGGTTCATGCTTTTGCACAAACATTATCACAGAACCACATTATATAAGAAGTGCTGGTGCTGAGGTCATTATTGGATACATTTTTACTGTAATACTGTATGTATATAAGATCTGCAGATTTCCCCAGGTATTTATATATATATATATATATATATATATATATATATATATATATATATAAAAAATATATATATATAAACAGAGGAACAGCACTCACTGTAGTACGGTGAAGAAGTGTCAATTTATTTCACACAATTTTACATCTTATCCATGAAGGATTTAACTTCGACAGTCGAATATCGAGGGTTAATTAACCCTCGATATTCGACCTTAAGTAAATTTGCCCCCTAAGCATCAGAGCAGATGATAAAGTGATATGTCCAAACATTTTTTAAACTGTGCATAAGTTTGCGGAAGTTGATCATTGCATTTAATAAAAATTGACATTGGTTTGTAGCGGAATAGTAATGAAAAAATAATGTCTCAACATGAGGCCAAAGCACTAGATAACTACAAATAAGATATAGTTATTGGATCTATTATAACCTGTTATCAAGCTCCAAATTATGCTTTTGTCATTTCTCATAGAATCAAGTAGATGGAGGGCTTTAAAGAGAGCAAATAGCAGATGATAAATCTGTGACTAAAATTATGTTGTAGGAAATACCTCAATGGAACCAGGGACCATTGCACTTCAGTGAAATTAAATGAAAGGTTCTCTGCCATGCTAGGGAAAACAATGGCTAAGAGGATGGAGGAGTGTTGGTAGTTGGCTTTACATTTTCATTTTGTGTAGTTTTTCGATGGTTTGGTCGGGTTGCTAGGGTCGGTATAACTTATCAGCCAGGCAATGTTAAATGAAAGACTGGAAATTAAAAAGGAGTGGGCCTGAATCGAAAGACAAGTTATATAAACTATCATTAACCATATCAATTTTGCTTCAAATAGCAATAGTGTTTTTTGGCTTCTGGGGTCAGTGACCCTCATCTGATAGCTGGAAATAAGCAAAAGAAAAATAATTCAAACACTTTAAAATTGAAGACCAATTGAATAGTTGCAAAGAATAGTAGGGCATTATATAACATACAAAAATGTAATTAAAGGTGAACAACTCCTTTAAGAAGGATATTAATGAACTGGAGAGAGTGCAGAGAAGTACAGTTAAGTAACAACCAAATGACAATTAAAATAAGAGGAAAGACTTGTTTTCTCTGGAGAAAGTGTACTTGCAAGGGGACATGATTACTCTTTACAAGTACATAAGTGAACAAAATAACAGATTTTTAACATATAAACAGAGCAAATAACCAAAAGTCATCCTTTTAGATTTGAAGAACTGACCTTTCATTGGAAGCAGTGAAAATTGTTCTGCAATGTGAAGTCAGTGAGGTTGTGATGGCAGATTCTAGAATTCTAGTGTTATATATGTAAGCTCTTTTTCAACTGAGTTTTAAAGAACATGAAACCTTTAAAAAAATTAAGAATTACTATAAAGGCATGCTTTGTTATATGTGTGATTTATGATCAAACTAAGCACACCCCCAGCCAAAAGGAATTACAGTGTTATGTCTCCATGGTGAAGCTTGATTCCTTTGTAAGTGATGTCTGTAGTTTTTACTTCTTTAATTTAATTACACTGTTTACATAACAAATAATTAATTCTACCATTTAAAATCTTATT
Source organism: Xenopus laevis (assembly GCF_017654675.1). Taxonomy (NCBI): domain Eukaryota; kingdom Metazoa; phylum Chordata; class Amphibia; order Anura; family Pipidae; genus Xenopus; species Xenopus laevis. The sequence goes on from NC_054384.1 coordinate 68,419,471, forward strand.
CTTGAACCAATAAATGTTTTTTTTAGTTGTAATATTGGTGTGTAGGCACTGGCAGCCATCTTAGGTCATTGTGCCTGATCCTGTGCTTTCACAAAGAGCCAACACTTGCCAATGCAGCTGATTTCAGGAGTCAGGAGTCATGACTTGATGAGCCAGACTTGCATTTTTAACATTGAGGGCACTTGGGAATATAAGAACATGTCTAGCCCCACATCAAAATTATAGATACAAAAAATCTTTTGAAAAACAGTTTTCAATACAGAATTCTGCTGGAGTATAGCTATTAACTGATGCATTTTGTAAAAAAACAAAATGTTTTCCTGTTACAAAATCCCTTTAAGCATTACATAGGACAATAGATCCTGTGTAGTGCAACAATACTGCCTATGTATTTCCCTACTCATGCTACATGCCCACTAATTCACCTTTTGTTTTGAATTGTCTTCTTTCCATTGTGGGGATGTCAGACAGATACACAGACAGATGTACAGGGACAGGTTGGAAATTTTTAAAATATTTGGTCCTACTGGGGCCTAATATATACAAACAACATTGTAAACTGTCAGTAATAATGTTAATACTGCTTTATTATTTTTGCTTGATAATGCATTTGTTTATGTTGTTGGGCAATCATTTTGTGACCAATCTTGGAAGTTCATTCTTATAGATAAGAATGGCATTATTATATTCCTAAGGAGTTACCTATAAGCTTAATGTAAGCTGACCATATAAGGGCTGATAACATCTGCCAAGTGTGTCCGTCCAGATTTAGGCAGCAGCTTACTGACCCATGTATGGGGCTGACCTAAATTATATCTGGCACAAAAATGGTGCAAATAGCTGTCAGTCAGTTTTTAAAATCTGACTAAGGGCTGTATCAGCATGTTGATGAGACCCTCGCCCAAGGGGACATCCTATGCCCTGCTGTATACCATCATCCTGATTTGGCCCAGTACAAAAGAGGTAAGGTCATTCAACTACAAGCACATCCCATGGTCTATGGCCAGCTCTATGGTAATGACAGACTGGCCAGAATTTAACCACTTTCAAATCTTACTTTTTAAGAATGCAGCATTAAAGTGTCCTAAATGACCCTCCATATACTTACACTAAAATTCTGTATGATTTTTCAGGCAACTATCACCTAACGTGCACTCTCACAAGATACAAAGAAGAATAACTCAACACGTGTTGCAAATGCTAATTTAAATAAAGTTTAAAAAAATAGTATTAGTATGAAACATTTAAGGGGCATTAAATCCTACTGAAGTGCACCTCTCAACTATACATTCTGGTTAATGCCACTTTAAGGCAGCAATATACATGTAAAGGCACTGATGAAAGTAGATACCAAGCAAAGCAAAATCTTATTTCTTATTGGGGGTTAATAGTTTGTTGGTGTAGCTCCATCCTCATGCAGTTTTGGCAACCACTGTTATATAGATACAAAGAATATCAAGAGAAAATGACTGCTACACTGGAAAAGAAGGGCAAAATCTGCATACAAGATTGATAATAAACAATGGAAAAATAATAATGAATCCTTATTTCAAATCATCTTTAACATTGTGTAATTTTTTTTTAAACACTATGGTACTATATTGGTAACTGTAAACAGGCGGAAAGCTTGAAATATATATATATATATATATATATATATATATATATATATATATAATGTAATGGGATCAAAATGGTTAAACTCTTATAGAGAAATTCTTATAAGCTATACACGCAATATATTCTGTATATTTACACTGACTATTCACTAAAGCCAGATAATGAGTTACGATTTTTCAAGTTATTCATAGGCATGCAACCCTTCTTACAATAACAATGCTGTAGGGCTCTGATTAAAATGCTATTGGTAGACAGGCCAGGATGGGTCAAGCAATAGAAAATTAATCAGCAACAGAAAACATTAGTAGAAGTAGAAATCACAAGACCGTGGGTGGTAAGAAGTAAATCAAGGGATGCTAAGGTATTATTCATGACTGAAGACACTGATGCTGGAAAGGATGCAGTCTTGCCATTTAAGTTGCAAATCTTGTTGCTTATAAAATATATAGAAAGTATTGTACTTATATTACATTTTCCTAAAAATTTGCATTACACATCTAGAAACTCTTTAGCTATTTTTGTACTACAAGCTCCCACCACTGTCAATGTTTAGATATTAATATATCCAAATATAAAAAAAATATTATTTTGTATTTTGGAGACTCACAACTGTATCCAATGCACATTGCATATAACTGGCTCCCGTTGTTGACATGAGCTCATTCAGTTGGGCTTATGTAAAAAAGCTGCATAAACATTATCGAACTTGCAATAAATATGTAATGAAATGTATTTTATTTTTAGAAAACCATCAGGGACCAGATTCCGGCTATCTTATATTCAATATTGTATCACTTCACAATGAAACAAGGTTAGGGAGAAGTTGCGTTACACGGTGAGCCTAAGGGATATTGGAAAATGGTTCATCAGCGTATCATGGTATGATATATATAATCTGTGGAATCATGTATGTAGGGTTGCCACCTTTTCCCACGGTGGAGTCCGGGCAGGGCCATGATGTTGAGGGGGCAGGGCCGTGATGCAGAGGGGCGTGGCTATGACACGGCAATCGGCAGATCGTCATGTCAATCATGGGAAATCTTGCCTGGTTTTCCTTATTTGGAAAACCGGGCAGTTTTCACCCAGGCAGCCCTTCAAAATAGCGGGCTGTCCCGGTCAAAACAGGACAGGTGGCAACCTTACATGTATGTCTGTGTTAAAAATAGTATTTATTTTTTCAGATAGTATTTATGCACCTTTTCTACATAAACCCAGCTGAATAAACTTATATCAGACTAACACAAATTGGAATCTGCACAATCCAAACTGCAGTTAAAAAAATCTCCAAAATACACTTGTTTGTATTGTATATGTGGGTAGCTTGTATATACAGTATTTGTGTATGAATGTGTGCAGCAGATAAAAAAAGTAAAAATGGTTTGTCTGCACCTACATAATAAGTATATTCTGTTACTGCCCTTGCTCTCTCTGGCAATTATTTCAATCCATAGGCCATGACCAATGTACCAGGGCTAATAAAAAATCCTCTGTGAAAAATGCATCAATCACTCATCTCTTTATAGGACCCAGATGATTTCAGTATTAAGGCCATGAACAAAGGGGCCGATTCACTAAATTCGAGTGAAGGATTCGAAGTAAAAAAACTTCGAATTTCGAAGTATTTTTTGGGCTACTTCAACCATCGAATGGGCTACTTCGACCTTCGACCACGACTTCGAATCGAAGGATTCAAAGTAAAAATCGTTCGACTATTCGACCATTCGATAGTCGAAGTACTGTCTCTTTAAAAAAAACTTCGACCCCCTAGTTCGGCAGATAAAAGCTACCGAAGTCAATGTAAATAACTGTTGTGTCTTTATGTCATCTGCTCTGTTTATTGCAGATTAAACAAAGAGGATATTGGGTGCACATCCATGTTGTAAGAATTTGAATTTCCTTTTAAGAGACTGGAGTAGATGCAAGACTTCAAGAAAATGACAAAGAAAATTAATTTCTGTGGAATTCCCCAAGCTAACATAAAAGTGAAAATACTCCAACCACCATTTGTTTCCGCGTTGTTGGAATACTTTATACTTCTGCGTATTAAGCTCACATGGTAGTCACTACCATTTGATAGGCTTATGAAGAATAAGGTGCAAAAATTCACTCTGGTGAATGGACGTAACTCCGCAAATTCACTAAAATGCAGATTTTACTGAATGTAACCTCTTTCGCCAGACTTGCCTTCGCCAACTCAGACCAGGCGAAGTGCAATGGAGTACGTAGATCTTCTGTTACTTACATCATATTCTAAGTGGAAAAAGCATCAAAGTTCAAAAACGCTGGCATCTTTTCCTTTTTTCAAAAGGCCTGCAAAAGTTCTTAAAGGACACCTCAAAATCAAACACATATTTACAATCTGACCAGTACAACCTAAACATGTTTAATCAAACTACATATATAGTTTTTTGAAAAAAAACTGCAGGTTTTAAAAAATACCTTACTTTGTCAAATGGTTTCTTTCACTGAGGGAGGCCATACTGAGACTATAACATGCAAATTTCAGGAGCATGCTCAGATTGTAACACTGCTTTGAGTATTATACCCAGAATGCCTAGCTTTAGTAAACTCCTCCATTAAAAGTATCACAAGATTTCCTTATCTTGTCCCCTGCTGGTGATGTTATTATGCAAATGAAGGGGACACACTAACTTCCAGCAGGTGGCAGCACTACTATACAGCAGCTAACACAGAGGTTTATCTGATTTGAAAATAGCTTAGAAGGGTTGATAAGCAACAAGGAATTTCAACTGAGCATGTGCGAGATTTCAGAGCTACAGTTGGCTGGGAAGATATAGGTAGGAGGAGCCAGTGAAATCCAAGATGCCTGCCTCAGCTAGAACTGCAGTGGAGATAGGGGAGATCTTGCAGAAGGAATAGTGAGCTGATGATTTACATTATACAAACAATTCTAACTGTTTTAAAAATCGGATTTCTTGAACTTTCACATAGTGTATTTACTTAGTAAATGATTTTAGTTATGATTGGTGCCCTTTAAAAAATTTTTTTGGGTAACTGGTTTCCCCCATACATTTTCTAACATATAAAACATTAACTATACAGTGGGCTCATGTGTAGGGCATTATAACAACTCTATTTTCTTTATCGGAGTAAAACACCCTATGCTGACACCATGTAAACTGAAATAGGGTTGACATTTCCTTTAAGGTTCCCTGGACATGTGTAATTAACAGTGGAAATGAAATGTATTTGCTGCAACCTATACATAACATAAATACGTGCATTCAACTTGAAATTTCCTGCCGTAATTAATTAACCTGAACGCAAGACCTCTAGCGAATTTGCGCTAGGCAGAAATGAAAAGTCCCACAACGAAACTCTGCATTTTAGTGAATTAGTGTTGTCTGAGCGAATTTCTGCCTGGTGAAGTGTAGCGATGGGTGTGAATCGGTCGCTGGCGACTTTTCACCAGTTAGTGAATCTGCCCCCATATGCTGGCTGTCTATATCAGGCATTAAAATCAAAAGTGTTTATAGAAAACAGGTAAGCAGAAAATATTATTTATCCCCAGCACCAAGATACACTTAACCTTGAATTGGATTCCAGTGCAATGCAGACTATAAAATTACATAGCTATGTTGCTAATATCTTGCTGATTTAGCACAGGGTAGTGAATCATACCGAAAGTGTTGAGATGCATTAATGGGTAGTCTGAATATAATAGTGACAGCCATAAATCATATGATAAATATAAAAAAATAAGATCCAGCTAAATGGCCAGCAAAAGTGTTGAGGAGGATAAAATTAAAGAATTCATGTTTTAAGATGTAAATTCATGTTTAGACAGCCGAATATATTCACTATTAACAGCAGCCAAGATAAATCTATGTGGGAGATACAGATAACATTTCAGAAAAGTCTTTATTGCACTAATGCATCAAAAGTCATGGCCCACAAGTCAACAAATAAAACATACTGCTGCTGAGATTAGCTATGTCCTACTTTCTTGTTGTCTCTTGTAGTAAAACTAGACAACCCAAAAATAAGCAATGAGGAAAAGAACATCTGCACTGACCTCCAATATAAATAACTGTATCCAACAGATTTGTATTGGAACACTTTTTAGCAATAAGGTATGTCTTAACTTTACCCTTTAACACTGTCTACCTACTCATTACACCATCTCTCATATTTCTTTCTTCTGTATATTTTATTCATGTGACATTTCCTTTTACCTATTTCAATATATGGCTGCGGTGAAGGGGGTTATATTTCTTATTCACAGCTTTTCTTGCAAAATCACTGGTGTTTCAAAATGCTGAAGCCATTTTGCAAAGCAGTTTCCATATGCCATTACAGCACAATTCATCACATAAATATCTTAGGGACATATTTATTATGCTGTGTAAAAAATGGTGGGATAATACACCACACATTCGCAGGGATCGGTGTGTAAAAAAATTTACAAATTTTTTCTTGGAGTGACTTCCACAGGAAGCAATGTAAAAAAAATGGCACTAAATATGGTGTTCACATGGTGTAAAATTACACACACCTTGATAAACTCGACATTTATTTTACACAGCTTTTTAGACTGATTTTTCGTCGAATTTCGTGTTACACCGCAAAATAAATATGCCCCTTAAAATATCTTTATTAGATAACAATGGAATTAACTTCAACAGGTTCAACTATTTAGACTGCCGAGGAGACCTATAGAAAAAACAAAAATGTAATTAAAACATCATGGAAACAAGAGACTATAGGGGCAAATTCACTGACCTCTGGAAATTAGCCAGCGACGGCTTAACTCACATCTCCATACTTCGCCAGGCGAAAATTCGCCAGGACAACGCTAATTCACTAAAATGCGAAGTTGCATTCTGGGCGCCGAACGATGGCGAAGTTTCGCTAGCATTAATTCGGCAAGCAAAGCAATCGTTGGCTAATTTGCATACGGCGGCAAGTTAAAGTTCAATGGACATATATGTAGCAGCAAATACATTACACTACACAAGCCCAGGAAACCTTAATAAAAGAAAATAGAATTGTTATATTGCCCTACACATGAGCCCACTGTATAGTTTATGTGCCATATGTTAGGAAATGTAGGGGGGAAGCCGGGTACCCTAAAAAAATGTACAATCTTTTGCAGCCTATCACTCTAAAAAACTGAAAAATCGCCAGCGATTTTTGGGAATTTTTTTTGAGGAACTCCTATCTACTCTATTTCACTTCTCCAGGTCTGAGGTGGCGAAGGCAAGTGTGGTGCAAGAGGTAACGTTCATTAAAATTCGCATCTTAGTGAATTTGCGTAGTTACGTGCATTCAACAGAGCGAAAATTCGCCTGGCATTAGAGTGTGAAGTAGCGATACAGTCTATCTCCTTCGCTAGCAAATTTACGCCAGTGTTAGTCACTTCGCTTTTAGTAAATTTGCCCCTTTGTAAATATAAACAGCTAAATGATCAAGTTACTGTTTAACATCCTCCATTCAGCAAATCTGTCTCTTTTCAAGCAAATGTCAGTATGAAAGCTGACTGATTAGCAGTTTACGCCAAATACAATGTAGTATGCCTTTGCCTAGACAATGTATTCAAACACTACAGAGTTTGCAATGAAACTGTATTTTATATTAAAAATAAAGCAAAATAATGACAACCAACTGAAATATATTAACCACTAACTAACTTCTCCAAAAATGCTTGGCCATGTACTGTATGTATTTCTTAAAGGAGCAGCTGTGCCCGAAACATGTTGTGTGGACTACAATAAATTTGCACATTAGCAGTTAACCTACGACTTTGTCCTTCTGTTCTATACTTTGAACTTACACTGAGGTAGGAAGTACTAACTAGAATAACAGGGGGTGTCTAACAATTTACCACACCTCAGCTATTCTAGCTTTTGTTCTCCTTTAATGCTGTGGAAGTCAAATATAAAAACCCTTAATAGAGGATTAATTAATTGATTACTTTTGATTAATGGATTAATCAAAACATTGAAATCTTGGGTAAAATTAACAGAATAGGGGTGTATTTCTCTTTAGAAAATTAGCAATTTCAACATGTTGTCTAATTTGTCATAATGTCATAATTAAGACTGTTAATGCTGGACTGCACATGCTTTCTACCACCTTTTTTGATCAAATGTGTGTACCCTAGCCCTCCTTTAAAACCAATAAAAATGTTATTGACAAAAAAAATAACCCCAGATTCATGTCTGGTCAGAATACAAAAAACATTTTAATGTACGGAAACAAATTTTTTTATTATAGAAGTGCAACACCTTCAGTTCCTCTTTAAACAAATATTGGGTTTTACTCCTGTATTTTGATGTGTTTATTCTAAAGGTGCACTAAAATCTTTTCATTTGCCTTTTGTGGTTTTCAGTGGAATTACTGTATGAATTTGAATCTTCTAGGCTTGCTTATAGCCTGTAAGAAAATAATTTCTTTACTGATTCTCACACATATGGCTTTACACCAACAGTGTCATTGTGCAAATAACTTTTGCACAATAATGGGCCTCATTTACTTGGAATTACATTAGTAATATTGATAGGTATACAATTTAAATATTAATAGGTATAGCTCAAAAGAAATATAATAGGTATAACTGCCTAACATACAGTATTGTTTATATTAACTAAAATTAATTTACATTAAAAACACAATAAGGATGAGTATAAGCTTGAATTTATAACCCTTCTGTCCAGAAACAATTTGACCTTGGAGTGCTGCAGGTTTCCACTAAACACATGGCACAGTATACCATAGATGAAAGTGAAGCTCAGAATGTAGCAGCCTTTTCTTAAATTTTGATTTTTTTTTTTTGAATTTCGAGTTTATGGGAGTTTTTCTAAACTCCCATAAATTCTAAATTCGACCCTTGATAAATATGCCCCTAAGTGTCAGGAATAGTAAAATCTATGATCATGGTTTTAAACTCCCAGCACCGTAGTTTTTTATGGTTCCCCAGCACTTGAAGTGTTTATATGTAAGTAATCCTAACTATAAACGGCATAATATTCAAGTGAATAAGTCTAACACATTATTTGTGTGATTTTCTTATATGCTGAGCAGAACAATGGCACTTCTGCAACATTAAACCAGATTTGGATGAGCTAACCAAACCCATTATTGTTGGAATTGACAGATTTATTGAATTCCTGTACTAATACTGAGAAATATTTTATTATCCTTAATTTATATAGCGCTGAGAAGCTAACCTAATCCTTTATAGATTGTTTATCATTCCCCATCAGTTCCTGTCCGAATGGAGGCTACAGTCTAAGCACCAGCAGCCAAAGAACATTTATTTTTAGGTTTTCAAGTGTGGAAAGAAACTAGAGAAATCCCATACAAACATGGGTAGAATGAGCAAACTCATAACAGTAGTAGCCAGTTAAAAATCTTACTAAAAGACCCTAACCATTACACCATTGTTGTCACGTTCGGCACCCTATATCAAAAACCAAAACTAAGTGTCCTGGTCTCCGCTCTCACTTCTGCCTCTAACCGCCGCCTTTAACCTCGGGAGGAGCCCTCGGCTAATCGGATGCCGCCAGGTCTTATTTGAGAGAGGAGCAAAGCTAACAGTTCTGGACGAGCAAAGGGGCATGATACCAGGATACTGGACGGAAGAACACCACCAGGACCCGGTAGGCCGGGCCAGCACTAGCAGAGAATCGTCAGACAGGCCAGTATCAGGATAGGACAACGTAGAATAGTCAGTGGACAGGCAAAGGTCAGATTGGAGAGGTCAGAGTAGTCACAAGCAGGCTAGGATCAGTATGGGCGAGGTTGGAGTAATCAGGCAGGTAAAGGTCAGGATTGGAGAGGATCAGAATAGTCACAGGCAAAGCAAGGGTCAAACACAGAAGAACAAATAGGATTCACAAAGAATATACACCCAACTTTACTAATAGAACCTAACCACGGGCAGCTTGCAGAACACTGATTTTCCCTTTTATACCATTTAAATCTCACGCCAATACTTGATGACGTCATCACGCCGGCGCATAAACCCGGAAGCGCACCGGCGCACGTGCCATAGGAGAACCAGCACTGGAAGGAGAAAGACACATGCGGCTGGCGTCCCCACCGGAGGCATGATGGGTGCCCCCACATGCCCAGGGGGAAGCCACTGGACCATCAGGGTAAGCATTCGCCACTAGACCACTAGGGTAAACGTTCCTTACATTACCCCCCCTTGAGTTGGGGCCACTGGACCCTCAAGCTTACCAGGAGACCTGGAATTAGACTGTCTCCTAAGATGGTCAACCCTGACATCCGATTTGGCCAGATTCTTTACCAACCCAGGAGGAGGACAGGATTGCTGGTGGACATGTAAGGCAGTTTTTTAACATAGAAACATGAAACAAATCAGATAACATAAACATATCAGGTAACTCAAGACGGACAGAGGTTGGGTTCACAATTTCCACAATAGGGTATGGACCTATAAATTTGGACCCCCCCTTAAGAGATGGAATTTTATGCTTGATATTCCCTGTGGATAGCCAAACCAAGTCCCCAACCAGAAATTTGGATACTTCCCTATGGGTCTTATCAGCTGCTCTTTTCTGAGTGGACATAGCTGCCGATAGGGAACTATGTACCCCAGAACGACACTAAGAACAATGCTTTACCGAAGGGAGTCTCTCTAGGGAAGCAACTGCCACCATTAAAGTGGAAGCTAGACATGAGTCTTTGTACTTGGACCCCCACTGAATAACCCCCCAGTTACCTAAATAATGTGGGGGTTGTGTACCTGTAGCCATGGTAAGCCTAGAATTAATGGGGACGAGGAACCATTGAGAATGTGAAAAGCTAATTTTTCAGAATGCATATTGTTCACACACATGGATAATGCCTTGGATTTTTGAGTTACCAGACCTGACCCCAGTGGGCTTTTATCAATAGCAGAAATCCTCATAGGAGGTGTGAGGGGAATAAGGAGAATATTATACCTTTCTGCGAAGGCAGCATCTAAAAAATTTCCCCCAGCCCCAGAATCCACCAAGGCTGAAACTTTAACTGAACCCTAGGCCAGAACAAAACTACAGGTATTATGTTTTTTGAGGCGAATTGGGAGAGGAAATCTCTCTACCCAAATGGAGCTTCCCTTCTCCACCTAGGTTTTGAGAATTTCCAGGCCTCTTGGGACAATTTTTAAGGAAATGCCCCTTATCCCCACAATATATGCATAGACCCAGGGATCGCCTACGGGGCCCTTTCCTTAGGGGACAAGCGTGTAGCCCCCAATTGCATGGGTTCCCCCTGAGGGTTAGGAAACGAGTGAGTTGGTGACTCGTCATTACATATAATAGGGAAATCTGTATCCCCCTCAGCCCTTCTCTCTCTGCCTCCTATCAGTTTGGATGGCTAACCTCATGAGGTCATCCAAAATGGATGAAGGAGGATAATTAACCAGGCTGTTTTTAACTGAGCAAGAAAGCCCCACCTGGAATTGACTACGAAGAGCAGTATCATTCCACTCTGTCTCAACTGACCAGCGGCGGAATTCAGTACAATACTCCTCAATTACTCTTTTCCCTTGACGGAATCGGCAGAGCTAGCATGATCCAGGTCATCATATAACATGGCCATGGTAGCAAAAAATGCTTCTACGGAAAGACGGGCAGGGTCAGAGAGGGGTAATCTTAGTGCCCAGACTTGTGGGTCACCTTGTAGTAAGGTCATAACAAACCTTACTTCATCCACACCAGTAGGGAAGTTGTGAAGCAAAAAACTGAGGTATAACTTTATGCCTCTTGAAAAACAAAAAATTTACTCCTAAACTTATCAGGAAAGGGGATTTTTGGGTCATGGGAAAAACCTCTATTACCCGGAGTAGATGACGGGGAAGACCCCTCCGAACTCATAGAAAAGGATTGCTGAGCTGCATCCAACCTCTCGGAGAGAGACCGCAGACCTTGAATAATATAGTTCTGTTTTCCCTTTTGTTCATCAAGGCGCTGGAGGAGGGTCGAGTACAGTTCAGAGGTTTGCGTAATAGCGGAAGCATGACTTTCGGTGTCCATCTTCTTTTTTTTTCATGGTCCCGTTGTACTGTCACGTTTGGCACCCTATATCCAGAACCCAAGCTAAGCTCCCTGGTCTCCGCTCTCACTTCTGCCTCTAACCACCACCTTTCACCTCGGGAGCTGCCAGGTCTTATTTAAGAGAGGAGAAAAGCTAATGGTTCTGAACGAGCAAAGGGGCACGAATGTCTTACCAGGATACTGGAAGGAAGAACACCACCAGGAACAGGCAGGCCGGGCCAGCACAAGCAGAGACAGGCCGGAATCAGGATAGGAGAATGTAGAATAGTCAGAGGACAGGCAAAGGTTGGATTGGAGAGGTCAGAGTAGTCACAAGCAGGCTAGGATCAGTATCAGAGAGGTCGGAGTAATCAGGCAGGCAAAGGTCAGGATTGGAGAGGATCAGAATAGTCACAGGCAAAGCAAGTGTCAAACACAGAAAAAGAAATAGGATTCACGAAGAATATACACCCAGGAACTTTACTAATAGAACCTAACAACGGGCAGCTTGCAGAACACTAATTTTCCCTTTTATACCAATTGAATCTCGCGCCAATATGTGATGGTGTCATCACGCCGGCGCATGAACCCGGAAGCGCGCCATAGGAGAACCAGCACTGGAAGGAGAAAGACGCATTCGGCGGGCGCCCCCGCATGCCCAGGGGGAAGCCATTGGACTACCAGGTTAAGCGTTCGCCACGAGACCACCAGGGTAAACTTTCCTTACAATTGTGCTACTCATCAGTGCAAAAATATGGCTGTGCACTAATGTTTTAACACGTATACATCCTAACAGGTACTGTGAAAATGCATGCATCATAATAGTTGAGAAAAGCCAATCAGAAAACATTGGTGTTTTTGACAAAGAGAACAAATAATCCACCTAAATAATTTTGTAACACTGTTTTGTGGTGTACCTCATAGAATTTACAGTATGGACGCTAGAATGGTACACTTGTGCAGGGAAAAATAATTGGTGGTATCTCCCATCAGTCGAGGTGCTGCCTACCATAAAGGGCTATGGCAGCACAATCTATGCATACACCTTGTCTGTGCTTTACCAAATTAAACGGATTACTTTTTATAATTAAAGCCATTTTTATTATTTTTCTTCATGTTTTGCTACCTTCTTCAAGGTTTGTTTACATTTTATGGACAGGCAGCTTTTGGCAGGTCAAATCCTGGATAATAACAACACCAATACATGAACTGTATAGAATTACTGTAGATAGATGATAAGAAGCCAGCACTTCCAGTGATGAACAACATAAAAATTACTTCATCTAATAATTTATGTATTTAGGCATCTTAATATTTAGTTTGATTTCACGCCCACCAATATCATGGTCCAAACATTCAGGCATATGCCTGGGATCTTGTTAAGCCAAATCATACACACACACCATCATAACAAATACATAATTAGTTTATTAAAAAATAAACATAGGAAATATTTCATAGTAATGCACTGTTAATTATAAACAGAATTCTTAAAGGAACTTTTTGGTAGGTTACAGCCGAAGATGTAAGTCTATGAAACGGGATGCCATCTGTGTAACATTGTGCTAATTTTGCAAATAAAATGCCGTTATCACCCCAATTCTGAAAACACGCTCTTGGCAAACACTATCCCACCTCTCTACTTCCCTTTATCTATAAACTAATCTTCCGAACTGCCTTGCCGCGGCTAGAATGTAAATCGCCGGCATGATGGCACTCTGAATGCTTCGCTGTGGGAAGTCGCCCAATGTTGCCTCACGAGTAAACTTTGGGAGACTTTCGAAAGCCAGAGCAATCCAAGTGCCAGAATGTAAATCGCTTACGGGAAGGAAGTTCGGGGAGTTTAGTCGCCCAAAGAAGAAGCTGGGCGACTAAACTCACAAACTCTAAAACCATTCGATCCGAATATAAAAAGTATGAATGAAAAAATTAGCTGAAAGATGAGCTAAAAAAAATCAGAATACTTCAAAAACATCTAAATATTTCAGTCAATTCCTAGCAGAAAAAAATTCCGAAAACCTGTAAAAGTCTGAATTGATTTAAAGCAGTCTAATCAGATCAGCACAGCTCCCATGGACTTCTCTAGGACCTTAACAACTTTTACATGGCGAAGTTTGGTATTAGAGGTTTTTTCGTGGTTTTTACACTTAATAAATCGTAACGCTCTCCACTTTTACCCCTCGTGATCACCCTCACCTTTTCGAGTCTGTCAGTTTTCTTGCCCTTGTGACACTGCCCTGTGCTGGTTTGTCTCTTATCTTTCAAGTTGCTCTTTCAGTGCCTTCAATAATGAGGTATCATCTTCGCCATTACCTCTTTCTGTTGTGGTTCCTCAAGTCTCTGTCCTAGGCCCCTTATTAACCTCTCAAAGCAGTTCATAAATCTGCTCTAAGCTAAATATATGATCCTATCTCCAAGTGCTCACCATACTTATCTTGCTTGCTTATCATGCTGATCTACTCTTCAACACCTCACTCATTACTTCTTTGCATATTCACATTCAAGACTTTGCTATGACTGCATCCTTTGTTTGGAATTCCCTCCCACATTCCATCTGACTTTATCTCTTAAAACACATTTCTTTATGTAAGCAAATCTAACATTTATATACATTCTATATACTCTGTATTCTAACACAAACTGTTAAATGCAGTTTTTAGTGCAACATTTCCCACTGTGCTGAACCCTGATCTTGGCCATCCTCTCACCTTCTATTTCATACCCCCTTCTCCTTTTAAGGTGGCCATACACAGGAAAATCCACTCATTTGGCGATGTCGTCAAATGAGTGGATCTCTCCCCTATATGCCCATATTGAAGTGGGCGATATTGGGCTGATCCGATCGTGGGCCCTGGGACCCAATAATCGGATCAGAACGGAGGTCAAACGGGCGGTCGGATCTCAGGACCGCATCAACGAAAAGATGTGGCCGCGATCTGATGAGAATTTCTAACCTGATGATCGGCATCTGGTCCGACTTTCGGCCAGATATCGATCGGGAAAGCCCGTCGACCGATAAGCTGTCGATTGGTCTGTCGGAGGCCTTTAGATTGTAAACACTGTTGAGCAGGGTCCTCTTTACCTCAGTTGACACTAAACTATACTTAACCAGACAAATATCTATGTTTTTAAGCAGCGGCAATACTTTAACTATGTATGAAACATGTTTGTTCAACAGATGGAGGCAGTTTTCAAGCACAAAGTACAAATAATGCAGTACAGAAAGAACCTATTTAGGTCTCATTCGACATTTTCCAGTATATAATCTTTCTTGTGGAGCCACAGTAGGAGGAGGAAACGTATTGTAAAACTCACACAGACCATTTCATGCAAAGCATTTCTAGGTGGGGATCCACAAGTTTTAGCAAAATGGCATATATCCATGTTGTAGCCTTTTGCAGCCCTGGCTGCCTGAGGTAGTGCTCTAGTGTGGACTGGGTTATGCCCAGAGGTCTAATTGGAACTGGGCCTGGAAGGCATAGCTTCGTTTTATGTATCCAAAGATCATATGGGATGTTAGCTGGTACTCCAATCTAAGCATTTGAAAGGGTTTGATATGCCCCCTTCTACTACTTGGACTATGTATTTAATCCCTAGGGAGGCCCATAGCCCCAAATCAGGGAGCTGTTGACAGTGCAGAAGTTTAGGATTTCCCCACAAATGGGTGCCCGGGGTACAATGTGTAGATTCTCATAATGGGGGTCATGGAGGGGGTATTTGGGAAATTAGACTTTTCACACCTATAATTGGTTGGCCAGGACCTCCATTGAAGTGGCAGAGGCAGCCTCTACTGTGAAAGCTTGGTGACATTCAAAGCAGTTCATAAATCTGCTCTACGCTACATATCTGATCCTACCTCCAAGTGCTCACCATACTTACAAAGGCTCAAGGAACTTGCATAAGACAATAAAGTAGGAGAAAATAGAAATAATAATAAACCCACAACTTGCTAACTATGTCCCCCCCAGTATCCCCACCACAATCCAGGGATACATCAATCCCAAAACTCTGTTAAACTGTTGCTTAAAGGAGAACCAAACCCTTAATTATAAAAACTGCTACCCCTGGAAGAAGACCCAGAAGATGGCGCCCATGAGCTCCGCTGAATCTGCAAAGAGAGGTAAGTAAAGAGTAAGGGGCATTTACCAAACTTAACAGCTAGGCTGGGGGAGGGGGGTCTATGTAGAGTAGGGGGTAGGGGTTTTTCTAATTAAGGGGTTGGTTCTCCTTTAAGGTGCTAGGCTGGTAGCCAGCCCTAATGGCGGTGCTGCACTAGTTTAGTCTTGGCACAGACTCGTCCCTATTGTTTGTTAGCCAGAAGTTAGACAGAAGGTATGGTTGTGGAGCCTCCTATTCAGGGATAGGTGTTTTTTGGTGGGGGGGGTTGCTCTCTAGACTTCTGGAGGAAGGAGGCTGTCCCTCAAGCCACTAGATGAAGTATTTTGGGGAGTCAAATTAAAGAAGTGTGCTGTCTTTCCGTCTTGCACCCTCATCTTGGTTGGGTAGACAATGGCGTACATCAGTCCTCATTTTCGCAGTCTACGAAATGCCTCCAGGAAAGTTCCCCTCTTCTTCCGGATTGCCAGCGAGTAGTCCGGGTAAAGGGATACTCTGGAATTCTGGTATATGATGTCACCTTTCTCCCTTTAGTGACTATGCTCATTATCCATTGGCACTCCAGTGCTCAAACGGGACATTATTTAATTAGAGAGGGTCTAGAGAAGGGCAACTAAGCTGGTATAAGGTATGGAAAATCTCAGCTATGAGGTGCTTGAGGGGTGACATGACAACTCTCTAATGCTTTATTTACTAGTAGGTCCTTCCAGCTGGGCGGGCACCCATTCCGATTCGAAGAAAGGAGGTTCTGGCTAAATATTTGGAAGGGTTTTTTTTACAGTGAGAGCTGTGAAGATGTTAAATTCTCGTCCTGAATCAGTTGTACAGGCTGATACATTAGATTAGGGAGGGAATACAGGGTTTTGGAAGATAGCTCATAGTACAAGTTAATCCAGGGACTAGTCTGATTTTAGAGTTAAGGTGGCCATACACGGGCCGATAAAAGCTGCCGACAGACCAAGTCGGCAGCTTATTGGCCCGTGTATGGGGGCCCCCGACGGGCTTCCCCGATCGAGATCTGGCCGAAAGTCGGCCAGATCTCGATCGGATGGGGTTAAAAATCCCGTCGGATCGCGGCCGCATCTGTTCGTTGATGCGGTCCCGCGATCCGACCGCCCGTTTGGCGAACGCTAGGATCCGATCGTTGGGCCCTAGGGCCCACGATCGGATCAGCCCGATATTGCCCACCTCAAGGTGGGCATATCGGAGGGAGATCCGCTCGTTTGGCGACATCGCCAAACGAGCGGATCTATCCGTGTATGGCCACCTTTAGGAAGGAATTCCCCCCCGATGCAAATTGGAGAGGCTTCAGTTTTTCTTTTTACCTTCCTCTGGATGGGCGTGTGTCTTTTTTCAGCCTAACTTACTATGACTGTGGTAAATATAGCCATTATCCATTTTATTTAGTAATTATACTGGTATGTTTGCATTTAATATGCTGATTATGCATTTTTAGAAGTCATTTTACTGGCATTTCTGGGGTTAATATGCTTGTTACTTAATTCCCTCAGTAATGATACTGTCCAGTCTAAGATGCCCATTATGTTTTATTTAGTGTTTATACTGGCGGCTTGTCTTCAGTCACATTTTTCATTATTTCTTTTATTTGGTAATTATACTGCCAAATCTAGGATTAATATAACTAACAGATCAACAATATAATTTGTGTAGGAATTATACCGGCACGTACTTTGCCCTGACTATAGTGACGTCTATTTGGGGTCGCAGTTTAGGGTAGAACTACATGGGCGATTTAGGTCCGATTCGATGCCACGTGATGAAATGCTGGTGTCAAGTTGAATGCAACGAAAATAAGGTAAGGGTAGGACTACACAGGCGTTTTTGTGCGGCGCGATTGCGTAGTCCTACCCTGAAGGTGGCCATAGACGCACAGATAATATCGTATGAAACGAATTTTCGTCCGATATTCGTTGCGTGTATGGTGGAAAAAGAGCCAACTGATATCGACAGAAGACTTGGGTATCGGTCGGCTTGTCGATCGGGCTGGACGGAAAATTTTGATCGGGTGCCTTGGAAGGCACCCAAACATTGGCCATTGTTAGTGCTGAATCGTCAGATACAGGTAGAATTCTATTGTTTCTTCCCGTATATCTACCTGTATATCTGACGATTCAGCTCTACACGTGTGTATTAAAACGAACGATCTTTCTTGGAAAGATCTTTTCCAAGAAAGATCGTAATTGTTACGTCTATGGCCACCTTAAGTAGGAATGTCGGATGTAGTCGCAGCGTGCATTAGTTGTGTGGCATCGAATCGGACCTAAATCGCCCATGTAGTTCTACCCTAATTTAATTGGGGTTGCAGCATAAACACAGAGAACAATGGAGATCTAATGCAGCTGTCAGTCTGAAAACAGCAGACAATATGTGATGCTCACTCTGCAATCCGCTGTAGCGTCTGCCTTTTGCACTGCAGCCAGCCAAGCTCTGTTTGTACAGTACAAAGGGCGGGGGCATTTATATTTAACCAATCAGGAAGCTACATGCAGCCTTGACTGACATTTTCTTCAATCAATAGGGTTCTTTGTTACACGGGGATAGAAAAGGCATACAGGGACTTTTAATCTTAATGACAGCTCACGGGGACGTTTCACAGGTTTAATTTGCCACGGAGCAGGAGGTCTTGAAACGGGTCCCTGTGGTACAGGAACGTATGGTAACCTTACACTGAAAACCAATGCACTCTGGGAATTATAGACTCTTTTACAGAACCTTATTTAAATGCTTACCAAGCCTCTATGTTTTAAATATTGAACACTCTGTAAATGTTAATCTTATCGCGCGACTTTTAGGGTTGTTAGGAATTTGTAGATGATACGCTTCTATAGAAAGAAAAACTACAATACCCAGAGTGCATTGGTTACAGACACGTGTATCACATGATTAATCAGAGCCAATGCCTGTGGTGCCTGCACTAGAGTGAGGTTTGGTGGAGGTTATCTATTGCCTGCTTCTCAATCAGACATTACTAAGGTAGGAGCATCCTAGAGGTTATTACTATATATTATCTAAATGTAACCAGTGATCTGCAGCTGTGTGTGCATATAGCTGCTGCACTGGTATATATAGGGTTAAAATGACTTCTTAAAGGTCCTGAAGAGCACAGCCTGGGACTGGAGCATTAATGAATAGACTATGGGGTGTCCTGGCTTCATTATCTGTATGTATACTGTTTGTCAGTGCAGTGTTCTCACTGTGATCAGGTATTTGTTAAATCAGCATACTGTGATGCAAAGAGCAAATCAGACTTTATCATGTGCCCAGCCCCTGAATGAATTCATTTAGTTATTAGACCTGCCTACATCCTACCTGTTTGACAGGGACCACACTGCTGAGTGTGTAAAAGTGAAAAGCTGTATGCTAACAGTATTTGAATGTGACAACAGGCTGATTTTTTACTAGTGTGACAGTTCAGTGGGCTGCCTATAGATCAGAGAGTTTGTGTGCAGGTTTGTAGCCTGTGCACTTGACTTTGAGTATGACAGTAGAATAATGATTGTAGGGGGGTAGCGTGACATTATATTGACATGTGTGACTGTGTGCAAGATTGTGACAGCATCCTCCACTGATTGTATGAGAGTTTTAATGTATGTTACTGCATGGAAATGTCAGGATACTGGTAGTATGGTCAGTGTGTTTTCTGAAAGTTTGTATGAGTGTAAGGCAAAGAATTTGTTGCTATGTGGTTACAGAAGTATTTCACATTCAAGCACTCTGTGGGCTTTGTATCTACTGGTGCTGCTAGCTGTGTGTAGTGCCCTGTTGCAGACAGTGTTATTTGTTGGATGTACATTCTTGTGCCTTCTCTAGAATATATGTATGGTACTTTTTTTACAGCCGGTGTATGGGGGATGATTGCGTAAGCTCTTTGGTTCAGTTTTGGCTGCTTTGGGACTGGGTGTACATTATGTACATTAGGAGCAATGTGGGTGTTGTGATGTGTTATTGAAATAGAGTCTAATACGTATTGCATTATGTTTTTGCAATCTAAGGGGTCTGTTTACTAATGAACGTTAAAATTGTCTATAACCCATCGCCCATTATCTAGGGTTGCACCTGACTGGTATTTTACCGGCCTAGCCAGTAAAACACCTGCCAAGGCCAGGCCAGTTTTACAAATTTACCGGCAATGTAATACCCTTCAAAAAGACCCCTCGGCCTGCCCCCAATCCCCTGTAAACTTAGCTTTTCTGACTTTGTCCCCCGTCTGAAAATCTTGGTGCCGTAGCCATGCCCCTTATGCATCAATGCCCCACCCCTTTTGGCGGCACTCTCCGCCCCTTTTTGTTCCAGCCCCCTACCGGCCGGTAAACCATTTGGGAAAAGGTGGCAACCCTAATTATCGCTGAGAATATTCTTGCGACAAAATTAACGCTGCTCGAATGTTTACTAAACTGAGATGAGACAAATTTGGCGCTCATTTAGGTTAACTGCATGATCCCTCACCTAACAAGTCCTTGGAGTGAGTTTTTACCAGCACCCAGGCAGCTGTTGTTCGACAGGTTGCGAGTGCACCATTTTGGACTAAAATATATATATATATATATATATATATATATATATATATATATATATATATATATATATATATAAAACACAATAAACTGCAGCTCATCCCTTTTTATTGGGTGCACGTGGGTGAGGCTTGATAAACAAATTACACAAAGTTTGACCCCAGCACTCCAATATAAAACCCTAAGAGAAACCTATTTTTGCACAGCTGAACTGTAACTAGTATAAGCTGACGCGCCCCGTCAAGGCAGTGTCCATGCGTCAGTCCTACTTAAGTGAAAAAGGTAGGACTGACGCATGGACACTGCCTTGACGGGGCGCGTCAGCTTATGCAAATTTTGTACAAACTTTGTAACTAAAAGTGTCTTTTTTACTAGTTACAGTTCAGCTGTGCAAAAATAGGTTTCTCTTAGGGTTTTATATTGGAGTGCTGGGGTCAAACTTTGTGTAATTTATATATATATATATATATATATATATATATATATATACGTGTGTGTGTGTATATATATATATATATATATATATATATATATATATATATATATATATATATATATATATATATATATATATATATATATATGAGTTTATAAAATAGTATTTATTGCCAGTTTAAAATGTGATATTAACTTATTACCAATTAAGTACTATCCGGAATAAATTATTTTCCCATTATATTATTTTTTCTTAAACTCACTAAAAATACATTTATACAAATTATTCTTCCCCAGTGCAATCAGTAATTTTCATTGCTTATGTTTAAAAAACTTTTAGTATAAAATTTCTGCCTTTTTTATCACATAATGCCACTCTCTGGGTGGCGATAAAAATTTATGACAATTTTGTCTATATTTGGTGACAATTCTGGTAATAATCTTTAGTAAACCTTGTGAGACAATTTACGTAGCATGAATGTGATAACAAGTATGATAATAAGTGTTAATATATATGTTCGCCAGAATATTCGCAATGACAGAAGTGCTTGTGCTTTAGTAAACTTGCTCTTGCAAATTTTCTGGTGCTTTTTCTGGCGCAGACTATTATTGCTGCTTGTTGTGCCTTAGTAAACTGACGCCTTTCGGTTTACACCCTGCTAAGACATTTTCATTTCTTCACTGATTTTATTTGCTGATTGAATGTAAAAGAACTATATGGAGATGGTTTGAGGCTACTATTAAATCTTATAAGCAGTACTGCATTTGCTGCAATATATATATATGTATTTATTTACTATTAGTTATTAACTAAACTCAGAATGCAAAAATCACGAAAAAGTTTTAAATTTTTTTAATAAAATCTGACTAATCATGAATTTTTCGGAATTTATTAAACTTCGAGGATGGAAAAGTCAGAATCTGAAAATCCGGCATCTCAGACCTGTCGAGGTTGCATATAAGTCAATGGTAGAAGTCCCAATGATTTTTTGATGTGCGCTGGGTTTTCTGAGATTTTGGGTGGAAATTCCCGGGAAAAAGTAAAATTCATGAAAATCGGACGAAAAAATCCGCAGTTTCCTGCCGATAGGAGCACCGGCCTGGGTTTTCAGGTAAGTCAATACAATCACTTGGGGGTGCCTAACATTTGGCACCCCCAAGTGCTAACAGACTTTCCTTCTCCTTTAAGAGAGCACCATATCAGTGTCCTGATGCTCATCCGAAATTATTTCCTAACCTGCCCAATGACTAACTTGTCCAATACATAGCTGGCCTCTTTAACCAAGAAGCAAATGATTGCTTTTTGCTGTGGATTACCAAGTATCCAAGCATTTGGCCATTAGTCCCAGATAACTGATGTGGTCATATGTGACCATATCATGAAACTATTTTCCAAGTAAAGATTGGTAAGTTCTAAAAAGTTTATTTTCTACAACCAATATACCAATGACAGCCAATTTGCCCACATTGCCATTAACTGCCACCAACAAACAGAATTTAGGTGGGCGGTGCAGTTTCTTTAGCTCATTTAATTGATTGTTATGTAAATGGCATAAGTGGCTTTGGAGCCTGAATTATTGTTCAGGCTGTATTGTACAGGCGCCTGTACTATTAATAATTAGGTAGCATACATCTATTATTGAACAAGTAATAATAATAGTTAATGTATATCCCCTAACCTTTCCTGGGAAAATATTATCGTCACACTATTACTTCAGTATGAAGCAGAGCCAGCAATTAGTAAAACAAGTAATGCATCCCAAGCAGCTGCAAGGGATATGTTAAATTGATTATTGAGGCAGGCTTTGGCTGTTGGGGTACTGCAAGTAGGTAGTTCAACATTATAGTGCATGGTAAGAGGTCTTACAAAGACAAGCATTTTTCCTGTTCAGTTATAATACATTCAATAGCACGGAAGCAACATGCTGCATTCCACCTGCATTTGGCACTTACAAGAACCTGTGTGAGTATGGCTCCTATGATTGAATAGACTGCATTTCTTCTTGTGCTCTCCTGCAGTTGAACGCATTACAACTGAACACAGGTGAGTGCAGAAATAAACGCTCATCTGCATACCTCCTAACTGTCCCGTTTCTCGCAGGGGGGACAGTTCCGATTTTGACAGCTCAACCCGCAGTCCCGGATAGTTACTAAAATGTCCCAACTTTCTCTTTGATCTCCTGCACTTAACTGCAAGAAAAAGATACAGTGTTTCTAAAACTTAATTGTCTTTTGGCAGAGAGCCCAGAATATGTGGCAGGTGCACTTAGATACATTTGTTACAATTTAAGTTAAGCAAAGAAACAATTGTAACAATTTAAGATAAGCAGGTTTCTTGGGGAAACTGTGACTTGCAGCTTAAAGGGCAATTCACCTTAATTAGCAAAACTGTAATAACACATAAAAACCACAGAAAAGTGTTCACATTTTCATACACTGTCAAATTGTGTAAAAATTTCAACACCTTTTTTTGTCCCTCTTTCTATTTCCAAAATGTTTGGAGGTATGCATGTGTCCATGCCTTTATCCAGTATGTGTCAATGTACCAGTGAGGAATAACATATGCAGATATCAGGCAGAATTTCAAGTAGTTAACACGAATTGGGGTTGTTATTAATATATCTGTATTCCACATCTCTGTATTTGTTACTGTACTTTCATTCCTATACAGAAAAATCCTTTTTACAATTGCTTAGTATCTGAAGCACAGCTGTGATTTTAATTAGCCTAGAAAGGGAGTTGGGGGAGGACTTATACCTAACCCTGTTGCAGACTTTCTGCAGATAAACAGTAGTCTAACCTGGGATTTGTTGACTTGTTGCTGCTTCTCCATAGCAGCTCTGTGACTGTGTCCCACCTCTCAGTCTTCTCCAACTGTCAGCTATCAAAACACAGCCTCCAGCGGTGGTATACAGGAGGGGAAAGTGGTATGTTTTTGTGGCAGTTTCTCCTGTGTCAGGACAGGGAATAAACAGTTACACTATACACAGTAACACAGTTTTACTGTAACAATGTGGTCCTGGATGGAGGTTTTGTCCTGGAACGTGGTAAGTAAGGAGGTGGCATAAGAGAAAACACGTTGCTTATTTGGTTTGCAGCTTTTATAATCGTAATTTTGCAGTTTTCTTCTCTATGTGTTTTAGTTTGTTGTGTGTTGTTCCTTGTCTCTCTCAGTGTGTTTACTCTCAAATAAGGCTGAAACAAAAACGGAACAGACTCAATTCCATAGAAATGATTTGTCCGTGCACACCAGTGCTAGCTTTATGTAGCAGGGAAGGGGTTAATTACAGAGCTTGATTGCAATTTCTTGGCATGTGATTTTTTTGAGGTTACATCATAAAGTACTGTATCCTTGCAGTGCCTTTGTCTACATTCCCTACGCAAATTGCTTTACCCTTTAATCTGTTTTGCTGAGTGTATCCAGCCGACCAAAAGCAATCTCTTCCTGTGTAATTGTACAGAGTTACAACAAGTAACTTCTTGGGGCGGGGACGGCTCTGCTATATTTACAGGGACAGATATAACTTTCCTCTGGAGTCGCCCTGGTGTATAGTATACTGACATAGTGTCATAAAGTGACAAATGAAGGTTGGGTGCTCGCTATTTTTTGTATAGACTCTGATGTGAAAGTATGTTCCTGGTGTGCTCTAACACACATACATAAGACACAATATACAAAAACAATTAAAGGAAAACTATACCCCCAGAATGAATACTTAACCATCAGATAATTTATATCACATTAAGTGGCCTATTAAAGAATTGTACCAAACTGGAATATAGATATCAATACATTTTGTCCTTTTACATCTTTTACCTTGAGCCACCATTTTATGATATTCCCTGTGCTCTTTCAGAGATCGCCTGACCATAAAAACTGCCACTCTAACTTAAAAGGAAGAAGTGTGGAAGTTAAAGACAGAACTTAACTCATGTGAACTAACATGTATGGGTACCCTTGATTTGTTTGTGTCCCCGGGAACCAAGCATTTGTGGCAATGTTCTATTTAGGATTACCCAATGAAACACACTACTAGAACAGTATATTTTTTATGAAAATGGTTTATTTAGATGAAGCAGGGTTTTATATATGAGCTGTTTTATGTGATATATTTTTATAGTGTGTAGTTCACTTTTAAATGAACTTTTAGTATGGTGTAGGCGCATTTACCGGGGGTAACACCTAGGCTGGGGGGGGGGGCAGGGAGGAGGGTCTATGTAGTGTAGGGGTTTTTATAATTAAGGGTTTGGTTCTCCTTTAAACGCAAACTACCAACTGGAAATACACATTGTGTGACTTTTAAGTGCTTACTTCACTTCAGATGCAAAGTGGGAACTGAATATTTCCTTTAAAGTCTTAGGGGCAATTTTTGCCTGTGAAGGCTTAGCCACACTTGGCTCCACTTCGCTAGGCATAAATTAGTTACCACTACGCTAATTCATTAAAATGCAAAGTTGCTTCTCAGCAGCCGAATGATGGGGACGTTTTTTTAGAGTTAATTAGTCAGCATCAGCAATTCATAGGCAACTTTCGCTAGCATTAATTTCTGCCTAGCGAAACGTCATAAGTACTCTTACGCTTAGGTCAATTTGAATAGGGTGGGTACATATAGGTTGTACAGTTAGGCCCATAAATATTTGGACAGAGACGACTTTTTTTTTTAATTTTGGTCCTGTACATTACCACATTGAATTTTAAATGAAACAACTCAGATGCAGTTGAGCTGCAGACTTTCAGCTTTAATTCAGTGGGTTTAACAAAAAGATTACATACAAATGTCAGGAATTAAAACCTTTTTTACCACAATCACTTTATTTTAGGGGCTCACAAGTAATTGGACAAATTAAAAAACTGAAAATAAAATCTTCATTTCTAATACTTGGTTGAAAACCCTTTGCTGGCAATGACAGCCTGAACTCATGGACATCACCAGATTCTGGGTCTCCTCCTTTTTAATGCTCTGCCAGGCCTTTACTGCAGAGGCTTTCAGTTGCTGTTTGTTTGTGGGCCTTTCTGTCCGAAGTTTAGTCTTCAACAAGTGAAATGCATGCTCAATTGGGTTCAGATCAGGTGACTGACTTGGCCAATCAAGAATATTCCACTTCTTTGCTTTAATAAATCCTGGGTTGCTTTGGCTGTATGTTTTGGGTCATTGTCCATCTGTATTATGAAACACCTCCCAAACAATTTGACTGCATTTAGCTGGATTGGAGCAGACAGTATGTCTCTGAACACCTCAGAACTCATTCGGCTGCTTCTGACCTGTGTCACATCATGGATAAACACTAGTGTCCCAGTGCCACTGGCAGCCATGCACGCCCCAGCCATCACACTGCCTCCACCATGTTTTATAGAAATGTGGAATGCTTTGGATAATGAGCTATTCCACGCCTTCTCCATACTTATATCTTGCCATCATTCTGGTCGAGGTTGATCTTGGCTTCATCTGTCCAAAGAATGTTTTTCCAGAACTGTGCTGGCTTTTTTAGATGTTTTTTTAGCAAAGTCCAACCTAGCCTTTCTATTCTTGATGCTTATGAGTGACTTGCACCTTCAGTGCACCCTCTGTATTTACTTTCATGCAGTCTTCTCTTTATGATTGACTTGGATATTGATACACCTACCTCCTGGAGAGTGTTGTTCACTTGTTTGGCTGTTGTGAAGGGGTTTCTCTACAGCGTGGAAATAATTCTGCGATCATCCACCACTTTTGTCTTCTGTGGACGTCCAGGTCTTTTTGCGTTGCAGAGGTCACCAGTGCTTTCTTCTCAGGATTAACCAAACTGTAGATTTTGCCACTCCTTATATTGTAGCAGTTACGGATGGGTTTTTCTGTTTTTGCAGCTTAGGGCTCTTACACATGAGCGTTTTTACCTGCGCTCCCCTGCGTTCCGTTTTTTGGCGTTCAGCCGCAGGGGAGTGCAGGAATAGACGCAAGTCATTATTTCAAATGGGGCTGTACTCACACAGGCACGTGTAGGCACCGAACGCAGGTTCAGACGCAACATGCTGCATTTTTCCTGCGTTCGGCGCCTACACGCGCCTGAGTGAGTACAACCCCATTTGAAATAATGACTTGCGTCTATTCCTGCGCTCCCCTGCGGCTGAACGCCAAAAAACGGAACGCAGGGGAGCGCAGGTAAAAACGCTCATGTGTAAGAGCCCTTAAGGATGGCTTGTTTCACCTGCATGGAGAGCTCCTTTGACTGCATGTTGTCTGTTCACAACAAAATCTTCCACATTCAAGCACCCCCCCCCTCTCAAATCAACTCGAGGACTTTTATCTGCTTCATTGATAATGAAATAACGAAGGAATTGCCCACACCTGCCCATGAAATAACCATTGAGTCTGTGTCCAATTACTTTTAAGCCCCTGAAATGAAGTGATTGTGTTAAAAAAAGGCTTTAGTTCCTCACATTTTTATGCAATCTTCGCCACTTAGTAAATCTGCCCCATAGATGTTAGCATGCTGCCTAGACCATGCCAAGCCAATAGGATTGGAACATATATAGTTAGGAGCTAAACTATAGTAAAGCAGACCCAGTGACTACTGGGGATGGAGGGTCTGAGAAGGCATAGACGTGATAAACATTTTTATAATGTCTATATGAAATGTTTTATTACCAAATAGTTTATTATAAAAATACTGTAGGCTGGTTTTAGAGTTCACACATCTGTTCGAAATAGTATTTCATAATTTACACACATGAAAACAGAAGACCACAGGGGCAGATAATGCTGCTCAATTTGACCTTTTAACACATTCCATGTGTTTTTGTCTATATAAACCTCTTTTCAGTCAGAATCTCCTTAAAAATAAAGATATCTCAATCTGACATGTTGGTAATACATTGTCACATGAAACTGCCAGTGTACAAATCCTTTGAATAAATGCTACATCTTAGCCATGAAAAATAAAGCTCTATGGCCAGGGACTTGTGTCTTAGAACTTGTATGTGTGTATAGTTTCCCTTTGGACCACTGGAATTCACTCACAGTGACACAGGTTAATCTTTACACATCATGCATTTTTTTTGCAAACTGTCATATGTTCAGGTATGGGATCTATTATTCGGAAATCTGTTATCTAGAAAGCCACGAATTACAGAAAGACCATCTCCCATAGTCTCCATTATAATCAAATAATCCAAATTTTTAAAAATGATTTCCTTTTTCTTTATAATAATAATAATGCAGTACCTTTTACTTGCTCCAAGCTAAGATATAACAAATCCTTATTGGAAGCAAAACTAGTTTATTAGGTTTATTTAATATTTACATGATCCAAATTACTGAAATATCTGTTATCCCGGAAAACCCCAAATCCCCAGCACTCTGGATAACAGGTTCCATATCTGTTCCTGAAAATTTTCCAAAGTAAATACCTGAACATGAAACATAAAAGTATTTACTTAAAGGGGTGGTTTACTTCAAACAACTAGTTGTTTTCAGATAGATCACCAGAAATAACGACTTTTCCAATTACTTTCTATTTTCTATGTGTGACGGTTTTTCTAATATTGAAGTGTAAAATGTCATTTCTCTCCTTCTGAAGCAGCTCTTTGAGGGGGGTCGCCGACCCTGTAAACTGTTCTAAATGGATACATTTAGTTGATACATTTCTTATCTTTGTCCCTGCTGAGCAGAATCTCTGGGTTTCATTACAGGCAGCTGTTAGAATTGATACAATAGTTGCTAATACTCCAGAGATGCTGCTGAGAAATGTATCAACTCAATGTTGCAAAATTGTGACAGTTCAGAGTCTGCACCTGATTTACTGAGCTGCCAGACTCAAACACCAGAGACACGAACATTCACCTTTAAACTTAGATTTTGGAAAAAACTTAAAAAATAAATAATGGAAAGTAATTGAAAAAAGTCTGGGGAACAATCTAAAAACAACTGAATTGAGAAAAAGTTTGGAAGGTGAACAACCCCTTTAATTATTACTGCACTTGAGGAAGAGTATACTTTGGCTGAAGTGAGAATTCTTTTTTTTTTTTTCCAATGATTTTGGCATTGTAGAGCTGGTCCATGTTTTTGGGTGTGATTAGAGATACAAAAGGCTTTCTACTAAAAAACGAAATCTCGAGTGGATCTTTCCCCAATATTTGATTACAATGTAATTCTCCTACCGCACACCTGTAGTTCACCAATCCTGCAAGCTGGTGGTGCGTTCCTTCCGTTGACCCGGCCGGGTCCCTTAGCAACCAATGTGTAAAAGAAACGGATCCGCACACACACCGATTAGTGCAGTCGGGGATTATCCCCTTTTATTCAGCCACCAAACATCAACGTTTCGGGGGGGAACACCCACCCTTCATCAGGATACAATTATTTGTGCAGTCACCCATTTAAACCCAACTTCCCACGCCTTCTTTTCCCATCATGAATAAAAGGGGATAATCCCCGTGGCTGAATAAAAGGGGATAATCCCCGACTGCACTAATCGGTGTGTGTGCGGATCCGTTTCTTTTACACATTCTTTCCCCAATATGCCCACCAACAGCAGGGAGATATCGGTTAATCCGAACGTTCGGGCCTAGGGCTAAACAATTGGATTATACAAAGGAAATGGGCACTAACGGATCGTAGGACTGCATCAACTATCCGATGGGGTCCTCGATCACAGGAAAAAATCAAACCTGCCCGATCAATATCGGGCCGATTTTTGGCCAGATATCGATTGGGGAGACCCATTGGATGCCCCCACAAACGGGCAGATAAGATGGTGAATCGGTCTAAAGGACTGCCTGTGTATGACCATTTTAAGAGGCGTTCACGCACATGTGCATGCATGTGTGGTCCAGTCTAGGGGTAGGCAGAAGAAGTAGCTTCCCAGCACCCCCCAATTGTTGCGCCCTTGGCAACTGCCTCTTCTGCCTACCCCTAGTTCCAGCCCTGCTCCTGAACTCTGCTTAACCATTACAATTCAGACAGAACTTTTTATCAAAATAAGTTGCCTGTGTAAGCCTGCATTCTTGATTGTGTGCTTGAGGTAAAATGGTCGCCGGTTCAAAAGCTATTTGCTTTGGAAAAATGTGATGGTGCTGCCAAACAGAGGAGATATATGCAGTGCAAATTATGCCATTTGGGTGGGAGAGATGTGCCAAACTTATATGCACGGTAAGAAAATATAGGGTTTACATGTCCTTTAAAAAATTGGCCACCATGTTTTGGGCCAAATAAGGCTGAGCTTATTATTATGCCTGGGCCAACAATTTACTTATGCTGCAAGGACTCCCTTAGGACCACACCAATGCTCCAGTGCAGTGCTGTCCAACTTCTGTGGTACCGAGGGCCAAAATTTTACTGGCCTATGTGGAGGAGGGCCGATAATGGAAGTCACTGTTGGCCACTCCCCCTTTTAAACCACACCCACTGTAAACCACACCCATATTACCATAAGAACTTTTAAGATCATATCCACATTAACGGTGGCAGCACACCAAAAAAACAAATGGTTGGTGCTCACTGTAGGGAAATCACTCATCACTCATATGTGAAAAATTGAAGCCATGTTAAAAACATACCCTTAAATCCATATACCTCATCCTCCCCTGTGGATAATACAACAACCCCCCAACACATGATTAAACACCTTCGGGGCCCTTAACAACAATTTCTAAATGCTAATAACCCCAAGAACAAACCCCTAACAAGCAGAGAATGGCACACACAGGGAGGCAGGGCCGGGCCAAGGTATTTTTGCACCCTAGGCAAGGGCTTCAATTAGTGCTCCCCCCCCCACCCAGTCCTGTATTACCATTTCCCACCTTACCAGTCATATAGCCCCCTGTACCTGTGCCAGCACCTATCATATTGCCCCCATTTGTACCTATGCCAATGGCAGTCAATTCCTCAGATTGCCCCCAGGCCCCAATCTGTACCTGTGCCAGCATAAGACAAAACATCCATCATATTTTTACTCCCAATCTGTACCTATGCCAGCGGCAACCAAAGAATCATATTGTCCCAATTTGTATCTGTTCCAGCAGTAGCCAAAAATCCATCATATTGCCCTCAAACATCTGTGTACCTGTGCCAGCAGCCACCATATTGCCCCATGTTCCTGAGCCAGCAGCAGCCAATCCCTTATATTGCCACCAATCTGTACCTGTGCCAGCATCAGCCAAAAATACACACTATTGCCTCCATATATGTACTTGCGCCAGCAGCAGCCAAATATCCATCATATTATCTGTTTACCTGTGCAAGTAGCAGCCAAGATATTGCCCACAAATATGTATCTGTGCTAGCAGCTGCCAAAAGGGAGCTGGGGAGTTTATAAAGTTGAAAAATGATTAAAGGCCACGTAAATCAGGGTTTAAAAAAGAAAGAAAGGAAATTCCCCTTAAAAGTGTGCCCCCCCCCCATGATTGCGCCCTAGGCACCCCCATGATTGCGCCCTCGGCAGGCGCCTACTCTGCCTGCCCCTAGTTCCGGCTCTGCAGGGAGGGAAGGCAGAACAGAGTAGGAGACAGGGAAAGCTATCAGTCTAATATGTACTACATACATGACACAGTGCTGGTGCCCTATTGGCATTTTGAATAAGGTGTGAACAGGTGAACAATGTGGGCAGTTTCAGTCTGGGTCTCAGGTGTGAACAGTACAGGGCTTTAGGATAGAAACAATAGAGGTGTCACAAGTGTGAACAATATGGTAAACAGACACAGCATCTGGGGGGGCCACAGAAGGGGGGTCGCGGGCCGCATCTGGCCCGTGGGCCGCCAGTTGGACAGCCCTGCTCCAGTGCAATCTTCATCCAAATGTGCTCCAAAGCTATTTTAATCTTGAAAGGGTGAGAGGAGTGAAGTCAGTTATATTTAGAGCCTTTGCAAGAGTGCTCTTTTCCAAGAAATTGCTCTAATTAGACTAAATAAATTAATAAAAAAACAAAACACAGCATTTCATTAAAAAAGTTACTATACAAATATTAAATATGAAAGTAAAATATAAGATTGCACAAAACTTTCTTTTCTTAGACAATGTTTCACAGACAATGAAATCTAAAAGTGTCCTAAAAATGTTCTTCTGTGTTCTCCATGTTTAATTACATTGAGTAATGGCTTCCATTGTCTGCTTTATCTACGTTTCCATAGCAATTACTGTCTAATGCTTCATATAAGCCTGTCTAGACACGATCACAATAATACAGGTTACTGCAATCTAAAACGGCTTTATAATAGATATAACTGACTGAGCTATTAATGCTGTTTAACAGAGCGTGTTTGAGCCATTAACTCTATTATAGGGAAGGAGGAGACCAGCTGGTGCTGCTTTCCAAGGCTGGGGATTCCCAGTCAATTGAGCCCCTCGAATGCATGCTTGTGAACTTCCCTTTATCAAGTTACTATATTATTATGCAGTTGAACAGCAGTTGGCCTGATTCATTAGAGCTGGGGTTGCCAACTTTTCTAAAAACAAAATTGCCCACCTTCATATATTTCTATATTTTTACCCTTTTAATAACATTAGAATCAAGCATAATTTCTTCTGGCCAGGCGGCAACACTAACTAGTGCTCAGTTAGTATTGATAGCCTCATTACAGATCTCCGCATGCTACTAGTGCACTCATCTTGGACTTAGTCGGCACACAAAAGGTATTTTGTCTCTAGGGCTTTGTGTGCTAGTGTGCTAGTTTATATGACAGACTAGTTATGTGCTACTCCAGTAAAATCCAACAGCTGTTTGTTTCTTAATAACCCTGTCTGGAGAGTAGGGTTGCCACCTTTTGCCCGATCTGACTCCGGGCAGGGGGCGGGGATGCGACATAACAGGGGAGGAGCCACAACATGCCCGGGACAAGTCGTGTTGTCAGGGGCGGGACTATTATGTGGCAATTGGCTAATCGCAGCATCAATCATAGGGAATCCTTGCTGGTTTTCCTAATTTGGAAAACTGGCAGGCAGTTTTGGCCCGGGCAGCCCTTCAAAAAAACGGGTTGTCTGGGCCAAAACCGGAAAGGTGAAATCCCTATTGGAGATGCTCTTGATAATTCATCTTGAATGTTAATATACAGTTAGGCCCATAAATATTTGGACAGAGACAACTTTTATCTAATTTTGGTTTTGTAAATTACCACAATGAATTTTGAATGAAACAATTCAGATGCAGTTGAACTGCAGACTTTCAGTTTTTTAATTCAGTGGGATGAAGTAGATAAAAGCCCTGGAGTTGATTTGAGGGGGGGTGCTTGTACTGTATGCAGAAGATTTTGCTGTTAACAAACAACATGCGGTCAAAGGAGTGGCAAAATCTACAGTTTGGTACATCCTGAGAAAGAAAGCACTGGTGAACTCAGCAATGCAAAAAGACCTGGACGTCCAAGGAAGACAACAGTGGTGGATGATCTCAGAATCATTTTCATGTTGAAGAGAAACCCAAAACATACAGCCAAAGCAACCCAGGAGTTTATTAAAGCAAAGAAGTGGAATATTCTTGATTGGCCAAGTCAGTCACCTGATCTGAACCCAATTGAGCATGCATTTCACTTGTTGAAGACTAAACTTCGGACAGAAAGGCCCACAAACAAACAGTAAAGGCCTGGCAGAGCATTAAAAAGGAGGAAACCCAGAATCTGGTGATGTCTATAAGTTCAAGACTTCAGGCTGTCATTGGCAGCAAAGGGTTTTCAACCAACTATTAGAAATGAACATTTTGTTTTCAGTTTTTTAATTTCCCCAATTCCTTTTGAGCCCCTGAAATGAAGTGATTGTGTTTAAAAAGGTTTTAGTTCCTCATATTTTTATGCAATCTTTTTGTTCAACTCACTGAATTAAAGCTGAAAGTCTGCAGTTCAACTGCATCTGAGTTGTTTCATTTAAAATTTATTGTGGTAATGTACAGAACCAACATTAGAAAAAAAGTTGTCTCTGTCCAAATATTTATTGGCCTAACTGTATGTCCTAATCTAAACATCTAGGTTCACTGGGCCCTTTATGTACCATGATAAATCCAGAGACAGGCACATACACAGTTTAACCCAAAACCCTCACACATTTAGTAAACCCCTCATTTTTATGTCTGCATATTGATTGTTTCCTCCAAAATACAGGCAAATAATATGAAATATGACAGGAAGTGGTACTCGAGAAAGGAGGAGTACCCACGAACGGTTGCTTGCACTACAACATGTAATAAATGTATTTATTCCTTGTAATTTGCATAAGTGTGTTCATCCTGTGCCTATTTTGCATAAATTACCTTTCTGGTGTGACACATAGTAGAAGGGATAGAACCACAAGCAGGACAAATGTGTGAGGTAGGTGCACCACATAGTTGAGGAAGTGAAAATCTATATTTTATAATCTGTGGAACAAAAATTTAGCATTATGTTTTAGAACTATCTCTGCATGTTTTATCAAACCCTGTCCTGTACTTGACTGCTTGATTTAGTGTTAAACTGACTTATTAATGGGCATGACATTAACTGACTTTGCAGGTGTCTATGGTTGATTCTGCAGTCCAATCAGTATTCATTTGGTGTCCCACATGAGACAAAAGCAAACATTCTGACCAGAAGTATAGTCCAGTTCATATTTAAGAGCGCATTCTATGCGCATTACACTCAGTAGTTTTTTAATCACACTTATACAATATACTTAGACTATAAATGTGCTTGCATGTATATGGGTTATCTCTGAGACAGGACTCACAAAAACAAAACATTTTTAATATAGAGGTTGAAGTTTTGGTGCCCTGTAGTGTTGGTTAGGGGAGTTCAACTCAAAGCACACACAGAAGAATGCTACAGTCATTGCTTTCCTGGAGAGATCAAATGATCCCTAGACAAATACTGTTTCCGTATGCGCAGTCCTGGTCATTACTATACTGTCTGATTGACAACACTGTTATACATCAAAGCACTGCGTATCTTGTCGGCGCTATATAAATAAATGATGATGATGATCAATGTGTGGTCTATTGCTCTGAGTCTCTTCAGCCCCAGAACCATAGCCAAGTGCTGATGTAATTATCTCTGAAAAGGTGCTCAAGTACATACTTAAAATCCTAAGCAACATTGTCAACTGTGTGGCCCTGTCCCATCTACAAATGTAGCTATAATATTAACAGGCCCTCTAAGTAATGAGCTAATGTATATTCAGTAATGTCTTTTGTTTTGTACCCAGGAAATCTGCTATTTTGCAAGTGCACTCTTGTTCATTATTTAAGTGTATTTAGAGAGGAATACAAATGCAAAGGTTTCAGTTTAATAAATTATACAATATTGTCATCGAGCATAGTTTTTAGTGGCCAGATGGCATAGGCATGTACCTCCCAGCGCTTTTTACATTTGAATGGTACATGTATCTCCTGAATAATACATTAGTCTCACAGTCTGATCTTTACCGCAGCTGTCATTTTCATATAGCGGGCGGTATAATGTTCTATAACTGAATGGAACTCAGTAATGTTATGTAACTGAATGGAACATACTGTAAATTGTTTCTCCTGCACTAGGAAGTACCTATGCTGACATAATTTCATGATATGTCTCTGAGTTGTCTCTGCTGCAACTTCTTTCACTTGTTTTACTCTTATCGTGTGTTTCTTCTTCAAGGTCACAATGGATCCATCCTGTGGAAGGAGCTTTATGCAAGTCCTGTGTGAGAAGTACAGCCCAGAAAACTTTCCATATAGAAGAGGTCCAGGAGCTGCGGTTCACGTTCCCCCTGGACCACAGGTGTCTCCTATGAAAGGTATTGAAGATGTTATTTAACGTGCATAATCAGAAGTTATTAATATTTCTTTTAACAAGTATTTATGAAGTGCAAACATATTCCACATCACTATACAACTGAAGGGTGTGTAAATCAAACGTATACATTACATACACAAATACATACAAGAATGCCATTATTGATACAAGTGGTAAAGAGGTTCATTAAAGTATACAAACTAAAAAGAGAAAGGGATATAAGAAACAGGCTAAGGTTCTGGACAAGATCAGAAGTTAGCAAAGTGCGAGCTGTGGCACTGCATTTAGCAGCTGGAAGTGGCATATAGTGTATACTGAAGCTATATTAGGCGACATCAGTTAATCCATTCTAAAGAAATATGTTGAACAGACCTTGGGAGAGGATTCCATAAAGGGGGTGCAGCTTTAGCAAAGTCTTGAATGCATGTATTTGAAGAGGTAATGAGTGAGGTGTTGAAAAGTAGATAAATAGAATAGACATACAAAGGAGCCAAGTTAAAACCACTTTGAATGTCATTCATTTGTTTACGTTTTATCCTGAAAGGTAGAAGATGCCAGTGCAGAGACTGGCAGAGGCATGACAGTGTAAGAGAGATTGCTTAAAGGAGAAATAAACCCCTTATTAAAAAAAACCCTACCCCACATAGACCCACCTTCCCTCCTCACCCCCAGCCTGGCTGCTACCCCGGGCAAATGCCCCTAACTTTTTACTTACCCCTCGGTGGAGATTCAGGGATCGAAGTTTATGGCAGCCATCTTCCGGGTCTTCGGTAATCTGAGAATGAGACCGGCTCATGTGCAGTTGGAGCAATTTCCTGGTTTGAAATGAGCATGAGCATGCGCCAAATTGGACGGAAATTGCGGAAGCGCCAGAAGAAGACACAAAGACCCGGAAGATGCCATGAACTCCAATCTCTGAATCTGCACCAAGGGGTTAGTAAAAGGTTTGGGGGTATCAGCTAGGCTGGGGGGGGAGGGAGGGGGGATCTATGTGGGATAGGGGGGTACGTTTTTTATAATAAGGGGTTTGTTTCTCCTAGTGTATGTGCCTGGCTGCAATATTTCTTATATATTGGATAGGTGACAGTCTCAAGAAGGTAAGCCAGTGTCAATACATTATACATTGAGAGTAAATAATCATTTTGGGGGCATCATGGATGATAAATGATTGCATTTTGGAAATAGTACTTATGTGAAAGTGACATGATTTAGTAATTGATTGGATATAAGGAGTGAAGGACAGGGCAGGATTGGCATAAGACCTGGGGAGAGGCATTGATAGTGGAGTTGTTATTGGACACTCCTGAAATGTCATGGGGGAAAGAAAACCATTTCTGAATTAGTGATGTGATGAGTTTGCATAATATAATGTATACTGATGTTTGTACACAAAAAAGGTAACACTATTGTGTTAGTCACAGGTGAACAGTACTTAGAATAACTGCCCCATAAGCCATGTTATTCAGTGCAGTAAAGTAGTATAATACACAAAAGCCATGAATATCCTGTAAATTATATCCTTATAAACGGTGAGTAGTGATGTCATCAGTTATAAACGGTGAGTAGTGATGTCATTTCTGTCACATGACTTACTAAAATTTGTGTATTATAATAAATAAAGTACCCCCAGTTGTAAAATATGAGGATATTAGAAGTTACCTCGGAGTTCCATGACCTGTATAAAAACACTCGGCCTTCGGCCTCGTGTTTTTATATGGTCATGAAACTCCTCGGTAACTTATAATATCCTTATATTTTACAAGAGGGGGTACTTTATTCACTATATATTTTACTTCCCAACTCACTACCTCCTATAAGGAGGTGTGGGTTCTTAGGTCAGTAAGGGTATACAGGTATATATATACATATGTGCAAGTGAAGATTTAGAAAAATGTTATAGCTGCACATAAACAAATATCAACTTTGTTGCATATGACTAGTTTAACCATGTACATGTTAAATGGTTTGATCTGATCATTCCTTACCATGAATATATCTAAAGCTGGCCATAGATGTAAAGATTTTTAAAAGATTCGATCGTCATCGTGAGACCACAATTATCTTGAGACGATTGTCCATCAACTAAAAAGACCATTTGCCAGGAAAACAAAGGGGAGCTGCCTGCTTGGCCCTGCAAACATAGATAGATTGCACTGGGACCGATGAAGCTTTTTAACCTGGCCGATCAATTTTCTGACAGATGTCGGCCGAAAAATCGTAACATTTACCATTGTTCAAATCCCACTAACTTCACGATAATTTTGAAGGATTGGTCGGACTTCACTAAAATTAAAGTTTAATCATTATACTTTACATTAGAGTAGCACTGTTTGTTTGGATATAAACCCTGAATATTCAATTGCAAGATCTACTCCCCCTGCAAAGGGTGTCATTTCTTTACATCTGAGTTTTATATTGCTCTCTATAATATTGTTCTAAGATTGTGTTTCCCAATACTGTAGTTTAATCTCCTAGTATGTACAAAACATGCAGCTCTGTGGACATATGCTGTTGGTACCTACCCTCAGCACCCTAATGTTCTGTAGCTCTTCAGTCCTTTTTGGTTTCAACTACTGTCTAATAAATGCTTCTTAATTTGATTTGTAATAAAGTTTGCTGCAGGTCTAGTCTCCTGTATCAGCCAATTAGCAGGCAGCATATACTGGACCTTATTGCCTGCTATGGATTGCTGCACCTGGGCCAACATTGTGCCTTTTATTATATATATCCTATTTATTACTAGGGGTTATCTTCTTGTATATGACTTCTACACTTTTGCATTTATGTTTGAGTTGCAACATTGTGGCTCTGTTTCCTATAACTGCAGCAGAACAGCCCTGTCTAGTGGTCAAAGGAGTTAATGTATAACTGCGACTCTGCAGTGAAAGGAGAGCTTTTTTTTATCAATAAACCTATTATTCAGAAAAACACTGGACTAGCATTTTCCATGGTGTCTTATTTAAGCAAATAATTCTTTGTTTTTGACTGCATTATTATTTATTTATTCACTATTTTCTCTATAATAATAAAACCGTGGCTTGTGCGCGATGGTAAGTAAGCTGCATGAATCCAATATCCAATTGAAATATTTTCCTTTAATATTTAAGTGTTTTTATAGCCTTTAATGTATGGTGATCTAAATTATGTAAGGGTCCCTTATCCAGCATTATATATTACATTATATTTTACTGTGTTTTTTTTCAGAAGAACATAAATGATAGCTACTTGTAATGTGACTGTTTTGTTTTCAGGTTTTAAATAAATATATTTGGTTGTCACAATGGGTGCTGCAGTGGATTTATTTGCCTAATGTGCCACATCTTCTGGTAAACAATAAAGCTACAAAACATATTTTCACATATCTTATTAAATGATTCCCAAAGTATTACAGCATACCGAGCATCTTTTTTAAATATATATTCTAGCAAATGTAAAATGTTTAAAATTCCATGTTTGGTATGCTAATTTAATTACCCTTTCCTTTTTTATTAGTCTGCTTGTAACAGAAGCTCCAATAAGTCTTTTCATTAATAAAAGTGATTCATTTTGTTTCATTACAGGCAAATCTAAATGAGGCTGCTTCTTATTAATTAATCATCCCTTAATATGAATGCGTGCCGTAGAAGGAAAATATATCCAATTTCCTAGTAAAGGTTATCTTTCATTTGCTTTCCCTTAAATAAACAGCAAAGTGCAGATGTGCAGTTTTGTGCTAGTTTATAGACAGACGAGCTGCGCTCTTGCTTTGCTGTCAGTACTGTCTAGTGGGGAAATTAATGGAAAATAAACTCTGCGTACAAACGTTTTTTTCTTTCAGTCGGTTCCACCAGCATAACCTGTATTCTTGCTATACACTGACTGGGTACTTACCCTGTCTTTAATTAACAATTTACAGTCAAAAAGTTTGCAGGTGTCCATTAACCTGTTGCAATGAATCTCAAAAATACAGGTATGGGATCCATTATCTAGAAAGCTCTGAATTACAGAAAGACCATCTTCCATAGACTCCATTTTATATATAATATCCATATTTTTTATACAATTTACTTTTTCTCTGTAATATTAAAACAGTACCTTGTACTTGATCCAAACTAAGATATAATTAATCCTTATAGGAGCCAAAATCAGCCTACTGGGTTTATTAAGAGGGTTATTTACTAAAATCTGAATTTATCTCATATTTCATTTAAAAAAAAACACAACCAAACTGTTATGCCCAATTTTAGCTCATTAATTATGAAAATAACTCAATTTAATTGGATCACGGAGTGAAAACCCATATTGCTCAAAATTTTAGTGCTTTAAATTTCTCTCATTTTTCATGTTTTTTTCCCCGAATTGCTAAATTTTTTTGAGTCTTTGCCCGAAAACCGTGAAAAAGATTTTGTGGCGAAAACCCCCAGAAGGCCCCGATAACTTCAATTTGAGATAGGTGCCTCTCCCATTGACTTATACAGGATCTCGACAGGTCTGAGATGGCGGATTTTCAGATTTGGGCTTTTTGCAGCATCGAGGTATAATAAATCTCGAAGAATTTGAGTTTTTTTTTCTTCTAAAAGCTAGAGTTTTCAAATTTTTACCATTTGGGCTTTGATAAATAAACACCTTAATGTTAACTTGGTTTTTTAGACTTAAGATAGGAAAATCCAAATTACAGATATGTCCATTATCTGGAAAGCCAGAGTTCCTTGAGCATTCTGGATAACAGGTCCCATACCTCTACTAAAGGGATTGACTGTGCCAGTTAGTCATTTAATGATTTAAGTAGTTTGACGAATCTATCAGGGAAGTAGCATGATAGATATTTAGGAGTATTAAAGGGGACCTGTCGCCCGAAGAAATAATTCCTAATTTTTTTCTATCATGTTAGTCGAGTAAAATAAACTTTACTTTACTTACACTATATTTATTAATTACATTTTGTTTCCTTCAGTCTTGAAATTACACAATCACAGCAAGCAGGCAGCTGCCATTTTGTGGACACTGTTATTAAGACAAATTGTGCATAACCCCCAAAATCTTGTGTATGCACCAGAATGGGGGACCTAATTGTGCCGTACACAATTACAGAGCGTGAGGAGGGAAGGGTAATAATGTAAGGAGCACAGTGACATATAGAAATTGCTAAATGGAAAGTGAAAGTAATTGACTGGCCCACCTCTATGAGGCATAGAGGTGTGGAAAATAATATCCGATTGACAGCTCAGATATTTAAACACCTTTATAACAGGTATATATGTTTTAACAAAAAAAATAATTTGTGTTCCATGTTTCATTTGCAAAGGACTTTCATTATGCAGGTTTTTATGTGTAGATGACAGGTCCACTTTTACTACTGCAGAACAATGTGAGCATCTATTAAACTAAAGTTGCTGTTAGCTCGATTATTTAAAATAAATATAGTGGTAAATATATGCTGCAAAAAATAGTTTATGTATGCTATGGATAGCCTGTGCCCATAAAGATTTTAGAATATTTTTGCCTTAGGATCACTAAGGCAGGTTGTAACAAAAGTACATGGTATTGCTTTGTATAAAAGGTAATATTTCTACCTTACTCTCTGTTTTTTCCTCCATAGTTATTTTTGTTTATCTTTTCAGACCGTCTTAATCTCCCCAGTATCTTAGTTCTGAACAGTTGTGGGATCAACTGTGCTGGAGATGAAAGTGAGATTGCTGCATTTTGCTCTCATGTATCGGAGCTGGATCTCTCACATAACAAGCTTGATAACTGGGAGGAGGTAAGAGTCATATATAGAACGTGTAACTATTTATGTCATTTGTGCATTAACTTAGTCTTGAGACATTAGCAGTTTTGTGTAAGTTGGGGGGTAGGTACACATGGTGACAAACATGGAACCAGGAAATTAACTAGGTATATTAGGAATTAGATTGAAATATGACATATGTGTTTTTGCTCAATAAACTAGCATCCCAATAGTTAGGGAGTAAGGGCCCAAATTCTGATCCACAGTGGCTGTTGTTTGAAAGAGGAGCATCAGCCACAGTGAATCCCAGGACGCAGTATAGTAAATGATAATAAGCCTCACATACAATTGTGTTCAGAATAATAGCAGTGTGTTTAAAAAGTGAATACAGCTCAAATCCTTTTAATAGCTTTTATTTCCATACAAGCAAATGCATTGGGAACACTGCACATTCAACTCAAAATCAAAACATGAAGAAAATTTATTAAATGTGTGTTATTCCTTTACAGAAACTGAAAAAATGGAATATTAGGCTGTTCCAAAAATTAGTAGTGTCATTCTTCTTTACAAACACAAACATTCACTTTATAACCTGAAACATGTTTCCTGATTTAGCTTTTATTTGAATCACTGAACTAATATTTAGTTGTATAACCACTGTTTCTGCTGCACATCTGTGTTGCATGGAGTCCACCAACTTCTGTCACCTGTTACATTCCACAATTCTTCTGCATTTCTTGGTTTTGCCTCAGAAACAGCATTTTTGATTGCGGATTGAGCTGGCCACAGCATAACGTCAATCGTGTTGTTCTAGAACTATGATGTTGCTCGTTTACTGGTGTGTTTGTGGTCATTGTCTTGTTGAAAGACCTATTTCAAGGGCATCATGACCTCTTCAAGTATTTTGATGTATTAAAGCTGATTCATTATCCCTGGTATGTGATAAATTGGCCCAACACCATAGTATGAGAAACATTCCCTTATCATGATGCTTGCGCCACCATGCTTCACTCTCTTCACAGTGTACTGTGGCTTGAATTCAGTGTTTCGGGGTTGTCTGACAAACTGTCTGCTGCCTCTAGACCCAAAGAGAACAATCTTGCTTTCATCAGTCCACAAAATGTTGCACCATTTCTTTTTAAATGCAGTTGATTCACCACACTCCCGTTTGTTAACAGGTCCTAGTACTAATGCACAATTTATACGTGGACACACACACTTATTTATATGCAGTTGGGGAGCTTACCCCATTTATTTTTCCACCAAAGTATCAACGTTTCGGAGAGGTGCAACCCTCCTTTTTTCAGGATACAGA
Organism: Xenopus laevis; assembly: GCF_017654675.1. Lineage (NCBI taxonomy): Eukaryota > Metazoa > Chordata > Amphibia > Anura > Pipidae > Xenopus > Xenopus laevis. Next base: position 68,461,910 of record NC_054384.1, read on the forward strand.
GCACACACCTATAAAGCCACAAAATACCCACCTCCCTATCCCAGAGTCGTTGTCTGTCAATTCTCTTTAGGCCAGTCAATGTGTTATTTGGCAAATTGTAACCATCTTTAGCACGTCTTCTTTTCAACAATGTGACTTTGCAGGGGCTTCTTGCCGATAGCTTGGCTTCACATAGGCATCTTCTAATTGTAACAGTACTCACAGGCCTTCTTTGATCTTCCTGGAGCTGATCATTGGGTATTTGCCATTTTGGCTATTCCTGTAGCAAAGAAACACATTTTTTATATAACTGCACTATTTATATGTTATTTTCAGTCAACACTAAATGCTTTTTTTTTTTTTGCAGTTACAGTATTAATTTACATGATCATTCCCTTTTCATTAATAGTGAGTAGTTTAAGGGGCGTTTTTTTTGTCAAGGTCCGAATTTATCTCAATAATTTCTGAAAAAAACTCAGACCAAATCCGCACGGGTTTTTTGGGCTTAATTATTAATACACTTTCTCTAAAATTTTGTTTGCTGGAAAAAATCTGGAAGAAATTTTTCACCCGAAAACTTTGGGGTATTGCCAAAAACTTCTCCCATTGACTTATATACAGGCTCAACAGGTCTGAGATGCCGGATTTTCCGATTCGGACTTTTCCTATCCTCGGGGTTTAATAAATAAAGTAAATAACCCTCTAAGTGTTTCCTTCTCTATAACCTTCTTCACCTTTAACACCCACCCAGTGGAAACAAGTAAAGATATCACTGTTTTCTTTCCTCATTTACCCCCATAGCTCATGGTTAACCCCTATTGTTTCCATCACACTTTCTTATTTTTTTTTTTTTGCATTATGATATAAATTATATTAATGCCACCTACTGAAACCTGAACTAGGCAACAGCAAAATCTAATTTTGGATTGCAGTTGTGACATAGGGGCATATTTATCAATGGTCGAATTTCGAGTTGAAAAAACTTTGAAATTCGAATTCAAAAAGACCAACCGAAATTAAGTAGAAGTTTTTTTTGGTCGAATAGGTCCATATTCGGCCGAATTCGAAACTTAATAATTAAAGGAATAGCACATTTTATCGAATTTGATTCAAAGTTTTTCCCAAAAAAAACCTTAGATTTTTCAAAGTCCACTCCTACGAGGTCCCCCATAGGCTAAAACAGCAATTCGGCAGGTTTTAGATGGCAAATGGTCGAAGTTGAATTTTTAAAGAGACAGAACATGATAAATTTCGATATTTGAATTTTTTAATTTTTTTTCAAATTTGGACTATTCCCTAGTCGAAGTACACCAAAAAAAATGCTTGAAATTAGATTTTTTTTTCATTCGAAAATTCACCTCGACCTTTGATAAATCTGCCCCATAATGCAGTACTCTTCCCATGATCTAAATTATTACCCAGTAAGACAACAGCAAAGGGAAGACCTACAGTTGACCTACAGTTGTTAAGAAAAAAGAAAGAAACCAGGGCTACACAAAGCTGTATATAGTGCTACAGGCTGTATATAAGTTATAACTGAAGTCATGGAGGTCTACGTTTCATGACATCATATATCTACCCATAGCTGTGTTATCAGAATGCTATTACAGTGCCCTGTACAATTATCAATGCAATAACATCCATTATTTAAGTAACTTTTTAAATATTGAGCTACTAGTTAAAGACACAACACAGTTGTCATATAGTGATCAGCCATTGGCACCAATGGTTCAAGTGGGGTATAGAAAATATATCTAATATACAGTTTACAGTAAAAGATGGTCCAGTGCTGTATGGACATGCATTTCTCTGTAATATTGTATGCAATATAATTTGGCCATGCAAAGTCAAAAATGGTAAAGTCAAAATTATCAGTATATCTGGGAAATTAGTGTTGTTCACATTTAAAACTTCTGGGAATTTAGTGTTGTTTACCTTTATCATATGTTGTTTTTGAATTATTTTGTTTTTAGAAGCTTTCCAGTTTGAAATTTCAGTAGCTATCTGGATGCTAGGGTCTAAATGATCCTAGTAACCAGGCAGTGGTATGAAAAAAAGACTGGAATATGACAGGACCTAAATAGAAAGATATGTGATAAAAATCACAGTAACAATAAAATTGTAGAGCACTAATTGTTTGACCTACTATAACATTCCATAACATACTAAACGTTAACTTCAAGGTGAACTAGCCCTTTAAGTCAATGTGTGGCCAGCTCCAGGAGTGGGCAAACTGTATGGTGCACAAATATTTCAAGGTCTAGCGATTCTCTAGAAATTTAACTTGTACATTAAGGCTGATGGATATCCAAATAGCAGCACAATTGCTGTAATTTATAATCCAATGTTTATTCTGTGTATAAGAATATGTTAAATGCTGATGTTGATGTCCCATCAAGATGCAATTCCTTTGAGTACTTATGGACAGATATTTTATATTTACTAGGCATACTTTGTTTTAGTAATGCATTACGCTGGACAGCCAAATAATGGGCTTAGAGAAAACATCTCATTTGAATTTTAGAGAGCTGTTTTGTTACATTTGTTTTTTTTTATGAGGGAAAATGGAAAAATAAATGTTTTAAATCTTGCATTGCCTGCATTTAAACTTCAGGTCAGCAAGATTGTGTCCAGTGTCCCCCAGCTACAGTTCCTGAATCTGAGTTCCAACCCACTGCACCTGTCAGTTTTGGGACGTTCATGTGCCAGGACATTTGCTAGGATTCGCAATCTAGTCCTTAATAACTGCAAAGCTTCTTGGGAAACTGTCCATACACTGCTGATGGAACTCCCAGAGTAAGTAGAAGGAATTCTATCCATCTTTGTACAGAGAGATAGAGCAAAGCTGTAGTTCTTAAAAAAAAAAAAAAAAAAACATAATAATAATCATAATTTAAAAAAAAAAATAAATATATATATATATATATATATATATATATATATATATATATATATATATATATATATATATATATATATATATATATATATATATATATATATAAATATTTTTTTTTTTTTGAATATATATATATCCGGCCTTGTGCTTTTATACAGGTCATGGAACTCCAAGGTCATAGTTTTACATTTTGGTATCCAAAATACCACTAACCAATGTTACAAGGAACTGAATGTTGGTATCAAACCAGATTTTCCTGCAGCCAAGGTTACTAGCTGAATTGTTGGGTTTGTCTTTAAATCCCAATATAAGAATGCATAAAGGGCATTAACGTAGAAAAAATAATAACTTTTGAGATTACTTCTAGATTCTGTTACTTATTTTGTAGTGTTTACCTAACTAATCGTATGGTTGGGGGCCTGTGGATTTCTGTTTCAGGTTGGAGGAGCTGTTTCTGTGCCTTAATGACTATAACACAGTATTATGTTCACCAGTCTGCTACCACTCTCTGAAACTTCTCCACATAACTGACAACAACCTCCAAGATTGGTCAGAGACCCGCAAATTAGGCACAATGTTTCCATGTCTGGACACACTTGTTCTTGCAAATAACAACCTATCTAAGATTGAAGACTCAGAGGAGTCTCTAGCAAGGCTGTTTCCAAATCTAAGGTCGATAAGTCTGCATAAAGCAGGTAAGAACAGAGCGAGACTATGAACGTAAGATGGTCTGTGTGTGTCTGTATGTGTTCCATTAAAAAAAAGAAACATATCAGCCTAGTGACAGTCTAACATTAAAAAGGTTAGCTCTTAAAGTTTACTGCAATTGTTGGAATGTCACAGGATAATTTCCAAGACGATACTAAAGGAAAACAGGGGATTTCTTACAAGGACAGCCTGTAAACGGGATATTTACCTTAATGTAAAAGCATCATCATGTAGAAGTTAATGCAGTCACACTTTCCTGGTTGCTTACTGTCAGTTTTTACTAACTCTTCAGAAACAAAACCTTTTACCTGTCTGACATCACTGAAATTGCACAAAAATGCTGGCTCTATGCCATTTTCAGGTGCCACTGAGAGCTCTTTTGTACTGTACAAACTCCCAGTCCTCATAGGATATCCTCCTACTCCTATGACGCAGTCAATAGGAATCAAAGCATCAGGTTCCTTACACACAAAGCAGGCAGCATTGGAGTGTGGTTGAGGTTAAAGGGGTGGATTTTTACATATGTTACAGAGTTAAACTGAGTTGAAAAAATACCAAGTCCATCAAGTTCAACCCCTCCAAATAAACCCCAGTACACAAATCTACACATACTTATACAGACCTAAGTTTACAAACTATGCATTTGTAAACTTGTGTAAACATAAAAATCCCCTGCTGTCTGTCTTTAATGCCCTCTAATGAACTTTCAAATGTATTTTCTTCAGAGAAAACCTTTACAGTCTTTCCTCATAGTTTAAATCCTCCATCCCTATTACCAGTTCAGTTGCACATCTCTGTTCTCTATCTAGCTTATTAATATCCTTCTGGAGCCCAAAACTGCATTGCATACTCAAGGTGAGTCCTTACCCCCAGTAAACTTGCAGCTACTTCACTTTGATGGCACTGCCTTTAACAGAGTGGGATAAGAAATAGGATAGGAAAAATACTCATTAAAAAAAAAAATAGTGATTGAATATACCACAAATAGGACAATTATAAGTGTAACTTTACATTTTTTTTGCTCCTGAAATCAACTGGTACACTAGTGCCCCTATTGGTAACATTGCATTTTTTTTCCCAAAGCTCTGCCCTGATCAGGTGTAATGTCAGCACAAATCCCACATTTCCCCTAATCCCACTAGATATCCAAGTAGCTAACTGCACAGGGTGGGGGTTTGGATCATAGCACCATTGTCAGTGACAATGACAAGCAGCAAAGCAGTTCTGAATTATGTATGCCCAACCACAGTTAGAGCCGTCATGTGAAAAGCCTAGAATTGTTCCATACTTAAAGGGAAGGTCTATCTAATTTCAAATTTAGACCTCACTTACTTGAATTTTAATTACTGCTGTCCCTTTAACAAGGAAGATTTTCAAATTGTTGTCCCTCTTTAATTTATATATTTCCTTGGCTTAAACAAAGGTTTTTTCTCCGGTCAAAGAAATTTCAGAATTCAATAGCAGATTTTTGTTTTCTCTGGTAACACCAATAGAAACTAGAACACAGAATTTGCTAATACAAACTGCAGGAGGCGCTAAGCAGCCAATTTCTGAAGGCTTGCAAAAAAGCTGACTATATGGTTTAGTACAGTGATCCCCAACCAGTAGCTCGTGAGCAACATGTTGCTCTCCAATCCCTTGGATGTTGCTCCAAGTGGCCTCAAAGCAGGTGCTTATTTTTGAATTCCAGGCTTGGAGGCAAAAGGTTGGGGATCCCTGGTTTAGTATAATAGAACAGGATTGAACTTTCTTGGGATCATCTCATCTACAATATGTAATGACAAGAACATATGATTGTAATTAAATAAGGGGGGGCTGTTTTACTAGCTTGGGCACATTTGTGACAGTACAGTAACCTTTTGCAACCAATTAGTAACTAGCTCTACTCTAAGTAGAGTAATGAAATTAAATTTCTAATGGGTTTCTTTGGGTAAATGCCCAGTGGCAAAAATTAGTACCTGAGCTCCAGTATGTTTTGTGACATTGTTCCATAGGAATCCCTGTGGATATGCCAACTCAAAAAGTAGGAAGCTTTCAAGGTTAATGAGACAATACACAATGAAACTCAAGCATATGCCATTACCCAAAGGTTTTCATGATTTACACTTTCCTCTGAGACTTGTAAGAAAGAGAGAAAGGGTTGTATTGCAGAAATACATTTGGAATAACTTCTAAGTCCTGGGAGGATTGTGTTAGGTATTGGGTGCTTGTCTGTGGGAGAGTGCAGCAGAGTCAAGGGTCTTATGTAACTGTGTGCTTATATTCGGGGAGTGCAGCAGAGTCACGGGTATTATGTAACTCAGTGCTTGTCTGCGGGGGAGTGCAGCAGAGTCAAGTGTAATGAGGATAATACAGCAGGTATATGTCCTGAAAGTAAACAAGAAGGAATTATTGTTTAATAAGTACCGTTTAGGTAATGCTGACCTTAAAATATAACACAGCTGACTACTATACCACATACTGTTCACACTTAAGGGTGGAGTAAAGATTTTGCTAGATTATAATGTAATTACAGTATAAAATGGTAATATGGAAACAAATACCGGCTTCATGGCATACATATTACATTAAATTGCAACACGGAGGAACTCATTTACTAGTACTAAGCAAATTTGTTCCCGTGGCAACCAATCAATTTTTTTCATCATTGTTTTAGTTGTAGCTTTTTTTCTGTAATAACCTGTACATTCTGTGTCCAGTTACTTATTTTGTAATCCAGCTGTCCACGTCAGAACCCATGCATAGCCTCATTGGTAACTGGTATCATGTACAGTATAGCATTTGATTTTGAGCTGCACGTGTTTTCTGTTTTGGATTTTCTAAATACACCTTTCACTCAACCTGCTTTTTTTTTTAAGGACTGTGGCACACAGAACATTTTGACCACCATTGCCTGTCACCAATTCCCATAGATATGATTTGATGTCACCACCAGATATCCTAGTCACAGTGTGACTCCTAGCAAAAGGCAATGTAAAAATGTTGGCTTTCGCTGCGGTAGATGCATGAAACAATCCACCCCTTGTAAATTTATTTTTTACAGTTTTTTTTACTTTTCTAATGGAATCTGCACTAGCTCTGTGGTTCCACTCGAGGTGTTAAGCAAGAGGCAGTGTGAGGTGGCCACCACAGACAACACTTGGTTGAAAAACACCCCTGCATAGACCATGCATTTCCCATAATTTTCAATTTTTTGACCTTTGCAGTTTTCTGCCTGAGTGCAGTCGCAGTCAAAATGCCATGTGTGCTATTAACCTAAAGTGTCATCTATTGCAATATTTCAGGGGGGTTGTCTTATTTTTATTATAGGTTTGAATTCCTGGCGTGACATTGAAAAACTAAATGCTTTACCCAAACTGGAAGAGGTCAGATTATTAGGTATTCCTTTGGTAGAACCATACAACACAGAAGAACGCCGGAAACTTGTGATAGCAAGGTATGATCTGTTTAGTATTTATAAAGAAGCACTATTATACGTAATTACAGATTAAACAGATAGCTAACGAATGCTTTAAAGAAGTGTCTAAAATCCATAATATTTTCTGCATGCCTGATTTTGTATATGCAACATTAAAAACAAGTGCTTTCTGTGCATTCAATTCTTAATAAGCTTGAAGAACCACAAGAGCCATTTTCATACATATGAAAGACAAAAGCTATAATGTTTTGAATGCATCCTTCTTCCTCTAAATAACCACGCAAGTAATAATTGTAATATTTTCTACTTGGTTTAAGCTTGTGATAATACAACTTCATAAATTATAGATTACATAAAACTAATGCATTTTGGGCTCATTCTATTTGAAATTATAAGGAATCATATATAGAATAGATTTTTTAGGTGAGTGTTGAAATACATTGCATCTAGTGCTTGCCAAGTCCAAACATTTTGTAAATCTGATTTCATGTGACAACACAACAGATTTTGCTTTGTCATTATTTTTCCATTGGAACCGTGGCAGTATGTCGGGTTGGAAAACTAAACAAAACACTGCTGTGTATCTTTGGATCAGTATGTGAGATCACAGTGTCATGTCCAATAAACATCTATTTGCTGCTCCAAATTCTGCTTGGCTTTTTTTCATGGTCATCCTCCAATAGTGTGTGCTAGGTGTCATTTGTCAAGTGTTCTTCTCTTTTACATAACCAGTCACATAAGTTGGGTACAGATGAAGCCACTTGGATTTGTGAGTTAAATGCGTCATGACTCAGAGTTAATTGAAGAAACTGTGTTATCTAAAGTTATCTTAACTCATTTAATGCATTTAAACTTTTCATTAGCATACCAAAGCACCATTGTTCACAATGGTGAATGCTTTAATTAGATGGGATGTTGTGTCACAGTTTTCTGTGTTAAATGGGATATCTGTGTTTAGTTATTCTGTGTCAAACAGACAAACCAAAGTGGCTGCATCTGTACATAAGCCATTATTTATTTTACTTTTTTTGATTCAGTGTAGAAATTAGAGCTTTACTTAATTAAACTGGTGATTATAGTTTCCTGTATATATTTGTGTTTATAGTTTATTAGCTGTCTCACCTTATATCAGTGTGATGAGTGCCATAATGATGGAAATTGCAATCCTAGTCACTGTCTCTGACTGTTGGTTAAGGCAAATGACCTTCCATCATATGACTTCCTTGTTATTTTAAAGAGAAACCTTGGGCCTCGTTCATCAAAAATGGTGTAAAGTGCGAAAAAAATGGAAGATTTTTTGCACTTTATACTTAGCTTATTGAAATGCAGGTTGTGCCCTGAGCCTGAGGGACAGTTTTTTGCACTCCTGGGACAGAGCAGAAAAAGCTCTGTATGTAGTCAGCGCTATAGCCAGCACTTCATACAGTAGGAATTGACATGTAAAGACTTCCCATGGAACTCCACCTACATGTAGCTTGCATGTCATAGAACACAGCTCTATCAGGAAAACATTGAGTATTTTAAAACATTGCGTAAATATGTAAGGTTGCTTAATCAGCACCAGTTAAAATATTCACTTCATGATAGATCGATTGATAGATGGTCAGTCTACGCATGTATTCAAAAAATTAAACTAAGCCTGTGTAACTTCAGTTAATTTAATTAAAAAAAAATGATATGACTTACCTGGAAGGCATTTCATTTTTATCATTCTGCATGTAAAGATTTTAAAGGTGACCTTTTAGATTTACATTGCTTACTAGTGTTTCCTCAATGCAGTGTGCATATGGGGTCGTAGCAGTGCATTTAAGTGTTTTGGCAGATAGATCTGAGAGAGGAAGACTATTGATTTCATGAAATAGTCAGATAAGGGCATTCTCCTCCACGTTTTATTACAGGCTAGTGATGGTCTTGCTAATCTTTTCCTCTCATGTGAACTCCTAGATTGCCGTCTGTATCCAAACTGAATGGCAGTGTTGTCACGGATGGTGAAAGAGAAGACTCTGAAAGATTCTTCCTGCGTTACTATATGAATCTCCCAAAGGAAGATGTCCCATTAAGGTGAGGCCTTGAACAAAAGGTAAATGAAAGAGAGGCAGATAAAAAGTGTGGCTCATGCCCAGACACAATTTACTTTCTTCATTGCATAGGATTGGATCCCAAAGTGTATAGAAGCTGATATCATATTGATTTGGTGGTATAATGGAAACTATTGTAGCACTCCTCTAAATCTTATTTAGTAGTTTTATTGGGAGCTTTAGATCAGCAAAACATGTTAACCAATACCATTAAATTAGTTATGTTCTGATGAAAGATCGCAGTTTTCCATGTGTATACAGGTTTATTTTTTTTATTAAAGCTGATGCTTTATAAGTATGTCATCCCCTCTTAGATCAATTCTAATTATGCCAAAAATTTCAACACAAAACAGCATTATTAACATACAATTTATATAATTATCAGTTGCAGCTAGTGCTTCCAGCTTTGTATTGTGAAGAACATGTTGTTCCAGTATATAATAACTGCTGTATCTTAAGCCTGCTTGTGGTGTGTCTCTGTTCTTATAGTCTGTGCTGTGCATTGTGGGGATGTTCCTTTACTGACTGCTCTATGTGTATATTCATTCTGATTGTGCTGTGTGTTTATATGTTTATGTCCAGGGAAGCTGTGTTATGTTTGTGTATGTTCGAATAATTTTGTGATCTGAATATGAAAACATCATTGATATCAAAAGCTTTTTGAAGTTGTTTCCTGTGTGGGCTATATGGCTCCTTTATTTGATCTTATCTCCTTTCCACCACTACAAGGTTTCATGAGTCAAAAAATAAAAGTCAGGGTCCCTGGGCCTACTAAGGATCTAGGGGGTCATATATCCAACTACATATGTCAATCCTGTTCTGCTTACAGTATTTGGCAGCTGCTCATTAAGGTGGGAGGTGCAAAGTCATAAATTACCACTTTTTTTAGGTTGCCCCCTAGCCTACTGTGACTATGCTGATTTTTCATTGCTAGATCTTTGATAATGAGACAATTTTAAACGTAGTGTCTATCAATGCCTCAAAAATGATGAATCATTTTTGAACAGAAAGGCTGTGTGCAAAGTGCAATATATGGATGCAATCTACCATTTCTTTATAGTTTGCACACTGCCATCCTGCTTTAAACAATTGCCACGGGTCTCTGCTCTCCATTACAGAGCACAAAATACTGCTGCCACCCCCATGAACATTGTGCTTTCTATGTTCAGCAGCACTGTGTTCATAAGGTACGGGAGAGGAGATGCACAGTAGTGATGTGCAGGTGCTCCCAAATCCCGCAGTGATCAGCGTGATGACCACTGTTTGGGCGAAATCGGTTTGATATTTGGCTAGCCATTGCGGGTTAGTTTTGGGTGAGGGTCAAACTAGGGAAGTACACTTCACTGCTCACAAAGATTCTCTGTCTTGGAACCAGAGGCACCCACTTAAGTAATGTACAGAGTGAGATGACGCTGGTACTGGTCGGTTGTTGGTCCTACAAAAGCATCATTTTGTTATGGTTTAGGGTCGGTGTAGGTTGAATTTTTCCTGACCCGCACATCACTAATGTACTGCCCCCGCCTGTGTGGCCATACACGAGCCAATAAAAGCTGCCAAAAGACCGACGGGCTTCCCCGATCAATATCTGCCCGAGAATTGGGGTAAAAATCCCGTCAGATCGCGTACTGCATATGTTCGTTGATGCGGTCCCACGATCTGACCGCCCGTTATCGTTGGGCCCTAGGGCCCACTATTGGATCAGCCCAATATCGCCCACCTCAAGCACGAAATCGCCAAGCGAGCAGATCTCTGAGTATGGCCACCTTTAGAATCCTCTTTTTCAATCTCTTTCTGTTTATTCACAGCACATGCTCTGGGCTGCTGTCTGTTGTCTAAGCTTAAGGACCAACTTACAGTATACATATATACATATATAAATAATAAAGGTTCACATTACATGGAAGCTCAGGAAGCAGTACATGCTGCATCAGTATGCAATATTCTGCCCTGTATCAGTTTCTATCACAGAAAACTTGAGATTTCAGATGAGCCCTAAGATTAGCTTTATTAGCTTCTGATGAGCCCTGAGCATATGCAGTGTACACTCAAAAGATGGCCTAATAAGATAGTGAGCTTCTGTGGACAACTTTAAAGGCCTAAAGTAAATTCAGTAATAAAGTATAGTATTTCTAGATTTATTCATATTTAATCTTTAGTTCTCCTTTAGCAAATGGACAAAATTTTGATGATTGTTTTTCTGTTATTTTAAATGGTATGATTTATGAATTTAGTAATTTATCTGGCGAAAAAAATTACAGCTTTTATCAGAGAAGCTATTTTCATTAACATGATTGAGTTATTTTGCACTCGGCCTTTGGTACAGACCTGGTTGAAGTTAGCAAATCATTGTGGGGATTCTCCCTAAAAGGCCATGGGAAATAGGATGTTTAGTAGTCAATACACACACACACACACACACACACACACACACACACACACACACACACACACACACACACACACACACACACACACACACACACACACACACACACACACACACACACACACACACACACACACACACACACACACACACACACACACACACACACACACACACACACACACACACACACACACACACACACACACACACACGGTAATTATTATTAAAGGAAGTAATGTGCATACATGACAATCCTGTTTAGTCTTTGCTCTCATCCCTGACTAAACAGGATGAGAATCTGCTTCCTAATAACATACTGCTTCAGTCCCTGAACCTACACACACATAGCAACCTCGCTGTCATCAATGCCTTCTTTGTCCAGGCCTCTCCATCTGTGCAACGTGAAAAGGAGACACCAAGAGGACTTGTGCAGCCATTAATGACTGTGCCTTTCCAGTTCACAGAACTAGTGTCCTTTTCTTCCTGGCCTCCATCTCAAGTTGCAGGTGGCTGAGCCACTCTCCCCTGTGCATCATCATGTTACTGCATAGAGAGATCTCCTCCACATCTCAAGCAACTTACTGTAGATTTTGCGTTTTAGCTTCCCAGTACGTTTTCACTGAATATTTCCTGCAGATTTTCTAAACTAGTGATGTTTAATGAGAGGGAAACCGTGGTAAGGTTGAACATTCTCAGAGTAGGCTCAGAAGGTGTCAAGCCATTTGGTTCTTTATTACAGTGTGCTATATATGCAACCTTTACCTTTAAATGTGCAGGCAGTGTATGCTCTAAAATGTTTTCTAACTCATTCAAAACAAATGGCAGATCATTCTACTGTGAACCTTACTGATGAAATCCTCTGTCAATCTGGAAGTGCTTGATATTTACCCACCTTTTTGGTGGAATTTGCAGTGCAGTTGTAGCACCATTGTATATATTGATTGCCTGGACACTGATGTAAACTACTGCATGGTAAAAAAATACACTATATTATACTCATCCATCTAGCCTTAAACTGTCATTAAAATCACATTTAATCATTGCACCTGCATTCAGAAGTAATGTATTTTATCAAAATGTATGTACAATGTAACACTTATAGGGGAGATATTAAGATGAGCTCCCATATAAGTTCTAACGTGCCTACAGAGAATCTGTTTAATACATTACTTTTGGTTGTCTTCTGTGCTCAGGGAGAAGTAAATGGGAAAAAAAGTAAAGACAGGCCCAAGATTACCCTTAGCTAGCTCCACTCTAAGCCCAGTTGTCAAAATGGAAATCGTATTTCAGCAGACAGGTTTGTTTGCAGTGTAAAACACAGTGATAATGGTCTCTAAGGTTGGAAATAATAGCACATAAAGAAGCTTGATGGTATCAGAACATCACTGTGAGAACACAACAGCAGTCTGAATGTGGGCATGGCATTCAATGAAGGCTTCATCTGTTTGGACACTGGGGAAATCCAAGCAGAATGCAGGGGTGACCTCATACTCCGCACAGACAGAGAAGTGCTGTTGTTAAGGAACATTCCTACAGTTAAGGTAAATCCTTTGGGAAACAGCATGCAGCCAGGTCCCCTTCCACCTCTGCCAGGGTCACTGACACAGCACTGATCACATTTAACTCCTCTAAAACAAAATGCCAATGTGCTGCCTGCCTTGCTGACCTTGTCTAAACACCCTCAGCCTGCCTTACAATTGCAGTGTTTCATTTTTCCTTCCTGGCTGAAAAAACAGTGGTTTATCTTTACTCCGAGTAAAAGGAAATATGCAAAGCAAACAAGCCTGTGACACATTTTTTCAAAGATGCCTACCACAGTTGTAGCTTAAAGTTGAAGTACCACCTTTTTCTGAAAACCAATATGTTGCAGGTCATGGCTGCATTCTTCTTCAGGTCCACCCATTGATGGTGTTGCTGTCATATTGTTTCTATAAATTTTGATCTGTGCATTTCACAGAAATGTTCTTTTTAATTAACTTGATCGCTCTACCTCATATGTACTTTGAAAACAAGAGATAGTTACCTTTTAGTACGTCTTGGTAACTTCATTGTTGGTCACTGACCAAGTGTTTTGATGCCAGATTTCAACCGATTTTTCAGCCACCCAGAATTGAAATTATATAAAAGGTGCTAGGAATACACTATTATTGGGCTAAATATAATGAACAGTCTTTTAACAACTGCACATTGTCTTCCCTTTTAGATATCAAGAGCTGGTGACAAAGTATGGAAATTTAGAACCTCTTGTAGAAGTGGATCTTCGACCACAGAATAAAGCCAATGTCGACATACACTTTGAAGAGAAAGTGGAGAAGATGAGCATCCGTTTAGATCAGACTGTGGCCGAGTTCAAGAAACAGCTAAAGAATTTGGTGCAGTTATCCACCAACAACATGCGCCTGTATTATCTGGACCTTGAAGCCCCTTTTGGCCCTGAGGAAATGAAATTAAGTACCCGATTTTTACATTCATATAATGTTCATGATGGCGATAAAATTTATGTGGAACCCAAAATCAAATGACCGTACTTGCCTCTTCTTCTAGTTATATATACAATCACACTGTATATATATATATAAATATTACATAGGATTTTTGGTTGTATTAAAATTGCTTTTAGATAAATTTACCTCTTCGTCCCATTGCTGGCAGTAGGCAGCTGTAGCACATTGAAGAGCTATGTGCAGGTGCACCTTCGGACAGTGAAAGGGTCTTCATCAACTTAGGGACCTCTACATCTTAGCAGGCACCTTAAGGAGAGCCCTACCTGGAGCACTTTGTGTTTGTGAGTTATTTAATAAATGAAAATATTTCTGTTTTTGTTAATATTTAGTTAAGTCAAGGTATGTTACCCTTTACATAACTGTGTATATAAATATATATAATAATTTATTGCCATGATTACCTTAGTTCTGTCATGTCTGATGATGTTGATTATTTTTTTATACTTTTTTTATGTTGCCGTTTAATTTTCTTACCTTGAGTTTAAGAGATTTACTGGTGTCCAACATCTATGGTATGTATGTGAAGATCACTCTTCCCCCCACCCCCCCAGTGCCTGTGTTTATTCATTAATTGTACCAGTGACAGACAGAGTGGGAAATATTGGCACAGACAATCAGATATCGAGCTCATAAAGCTGACAATTAAAACTATGGGTCATAGTACATGTTCAAGTACAAGTTTTTTTAATCCCTCTACTTTATCCTACTTGACTCTTTTGCCATACCTCAGCTATTCAATTTTTGCAAACCTTTGCTACGCTAACATGATTTTTTACATTTCATTGTTCATTATTTGTTTTAGGCTACATATTTTTGAGGCAAGGTACTTGGGTTTTTAAAAAACAAGGTTTTTATTTACAATGGCAGTTCAAAGTGCCCATAATAGGCTCAAGGTGCCATAGTGGTTTACTCCTTGCCCATCTTTTTTCTGCTTGCAGTGCCTAAAAGCACAACTCTTTGTGATTGCAAAGTGAAGTGCAAAGAATTGATTCCACTTATGTATGCAGCACTAGATGCCGAAGCGCCAGAGGATGCTATGAGCAACAGTGCTAAAAGCAAACATAAAGTACAGCTGGCATATCCTTTATCTTGAAACCTGTTTTCCAGAAAGCTCAGAATTACAGGAAGGCCATCTCCCATCAAAAATTCCCCTTTACTCTGTAATAATAAAACAGTCCCAACTACAATTTAATTAAATCCTTATTGGACGTAAAACAACTTATGGTATAGTGATCCAAATTAGAGAAACACTCATCTGGAAACCCCAGTTCCTGAGCATTCTGGATAACAGGTCCCATACCTGTACAAGATTCCCTCGCACTCGTACATTCTGTGCTCTTTGCCTTTGTTTTAGATCTTTATTGTGGCTCAAGGCTGAGAGTGCAATAGACCACTAAAAGGGGCAGTTTTGCGCCCCTTCGAAGCCATTTGTTTTGCTTTAGTTCATTGTTTTAAAAAAAATTTCCACTGTTCTGTCTCCACATAAAGGCTGGCAGTACAGTAAGTGAGTTAAAGGAGAGGGCTTCCCAAGTCACTGTGATGAGACAGTCCAATATTTGATACGACGATGAAGTGGATTCCTAGTAAATATTTCTTCGTTATCTGTGCACTAAGGGTAGGAAATGGTTGTAAAGCATCTGTGTTTAAAAAGAGACATGTTTGTTGCCAATAGCCGTGGAGTTTATTCATCCAAGTGCTATACTAATGAGTATATACAACAGAAAGTGTATTTGAAAAATGAGTTACATATGTTAGATGCAAATACTAGTGGTGCTTCTTATCCTCCCACTCCTTCCCTTGCTTTGCTCTTTTTTATATGAGTATTTCATTTCTGCATAGCTGTGGTTTGGGGGGATTTGTATCACTCTTCCTAAAGATGAAAATCTATAAACACTGAAAGCACTATTTCAATCTCACTTGTACTTTCTGTTTTTCCTGGTGTCCATCTGTCCTTTCTATGTTCAATATACATTTTTTTCCAGTCTC
Organism: Xenopus laevis; assembly: GCF_017654675.1. Taxonomy (NCBI): domain Eukaryota; kingdom Metazoa; phylum Chordata; class Amphibia; order Anura; family Pipidae; genus Xenopus; species Xenopus laevis. Next base: position 68,477,871 of record NC_054384.1, read on the forward strand.
CGTCCTATGGTTTCCCTGTTTGACAGCGTTTGGAAGATTTTGTTTCCTACCTGGTTAAGCAAATCTGAAACAGCAACAATGCTAATTGTGCAGAGTTCTCCCAAGAGGTATTTCTCTAACTCACATTTCACTCCAAGGGGTCAGGCAAACAAGGACTCTTTAACTGGCAGAGGCCTGCAGAGACTTAGAAGAGTGCAACAAGCAGAATGGAACATAACATAGTTCCTTGAACAATGTTAACAATCCATGTTCTTATACAGATCAGAGCAAAACTATTCCCATATGGCAGTGTTCTGATGCTTATGGAGGTAAAGAGATACAGAAAAGCAATTTGATCTACGTCAATGCCAGCAACTGTAATTTTACAGGCTCCGCATTATTAGGATATGTGGTGTCCATTGTTTTGGACCAAAGTTCGTTAGTTACTTATATATCCAAGGTTTCTGTTTAAAGGTTACATCTTGTAAGCTTCTGCATGCATACTCTGCCATAGGCATGCTGCAGGCTATTCTACTATTTTGCATTTTAGTAGCAAATCCACCCTAAGGCAGTTGTAATTCATGTGCATCCGAGCATTGGTTTTTCATTGCAAGCAATATTTTGTTGATTCCCAGCAGTAAACAGGTTAATCTAGCTAATTGATATTATTGATTTTTTGAGTTTAAACTGTTGGTCTGTTGAACCCAGCCTAGAAATGCTAGTTGGAGGTGGCTGCCTTGTTAGCGGGTTCTTCTTTGTCAAACAAAGCATCTTTTACGAATCCTTTCTTGAAGTTCATAGAGTTATGTTTTTTTAGTCTGCTTTTTGCCAAGCTATGTGTGACCATGTAAGAGTGCACAGTAGTACCATTTTGTAAAGGGTTCTAATAGGGCTTTAGGGGAAAAGCACAAAATATGGAGCCACTATATATTCAATGGATGTTTAAACAAAAAGTATGATTTTGCCATTATATTTTAAGCATGTACATGAGCTGCAAGAAACTCACTCACTTATATAATGCAAATGATCTCTAGTTTGTGATAACAATAGTTCCAGTTCATTTACCTAATGTCCCGAATCCAACACTTCTGTAAACTATAATCAGAACACGTTTTGAGTCCTGAATAGGGATGTAGACTTCTGTATCTCAACAAACTGTAGGCCAATGAATAGTGGCTAAACATGGCCTAAGATTTCACAAATTTAGTAAAGCGGTTTAGTTTAACCAACCATGTATGCGTTTATGGTCATCACAAGGGAGGAAGAAGAGTTTTGGCATACTGCTCTGTGGTCCCAGCTTTCCAAACTTACCAAACAGTCCTCTCATTTGCAGTGGATACATAGACAGATACATACTGTATAGTGGATACATGAACAACTGTCCATGCTTGTAATTTAACTTTTAGCATATACACTAATATTATTAATCTCTTGGTAGATTAACCAGGTTTTCAGGGATGCCTTATATGCCTTCTGTACTACCTTTATTTATTGAGTCCAGATAAAAATGCATTTCTGATTTTAAAAAAAAAAAAGTGTGAATAATCTCTAAATAATAAAGTTTAGTTTTAGATAAATATCTTTATCCCTCTGTGGTTCTATTTCTCAAAGTCATAACAGATAGTATTCAGATATAGGTAATGCAATAATATCTGAAGGATATAAAACGCCCTACTCTTGTCCAATACACAAGTATTTTTAGTGCTTAGACATACTGTATGTCGCATTGGGCAGTTTCTCAGGACAAGTAAACAACAGGAAGTTCTCAGGTGGCACCCCAATTACACTAACTTATTCTTGTTAAAGCAAGTTTGCGACCTGGTTTTGATATAGTAGACAGAGCCTTGGTGTGTGTGTGTGTGTGGGGGGGGGGGGGGGGGTTTAGAAAACCGCTATGGATATTTCAGTAGGTTTCAAACAATTATTAATAAGCAACTATTGTGGGGCTCATTTATAAACACTGGCCAATTTTGCACCTGAGCAGTAACCTATGGCAACCAATCAAATGTTTGCTTTCATTGTTTTACCTGCAGCTGAATTAAAAAAAGCTAACCACTGATTAGTTGCTATGGGTAACTGCCAGGTGCAACTTTGCACAGTGTTTATAAATGAGCCCTGTGTTTTCAAGCTGCCTGATAAGGTTTATCAAGGGACATGCATGTATGATTGCTCCTTATGACACCTGCTAATGTGCCTTCCTCTACATTGTGATTGTTCCCATATCAGTGTTACATTAGCCTTACAAGTGAGCAATTAATTCAGATAATGTAAATGGAGACATCTTTATAGAATCCATAATAGGGAATACATGGTTATGTGTCACAGAAGGAGTGGAATTTATGATGTTGCTAATGTAGCACAGGACAATTGTTTGAAAGAAAAACAAACAACAGTGTCATAACAGAATTTCTAAATGTTATCATTGCAATAGTGCAAGCAACACAATAATGTAAATTAGTGATGTGCGGGTTGGGCTTTCCCCGCACATCACATTTTGTGAGTAATGCAGTTAGATACTTTGTAATTAAATGGTAAGTAAGGTAAACCCATGGGCTTACATGGGCATAAATGAATCTTTAACAGTAACAGCTAGCTATGTTATCTTATTACATATATAGACAGAACTGATCATATTTTGCACATTTGCTGAGCCACTGTGAAATCACGCAGTATCACATTCATCTTCAATATTATTTTATTACAGGGAACCTACAGAATGGATTCAATTTTAAATAATTTTTACCTATTCTAAGATAGAGAATACATGGTTTATATTTTGTTTCAACAAATGTGGTGACTATTTTATATAATTTAGGCTAGCATTATACAACATGGCATGGTTAATGGTTTATATTATCTTCAAATACATTACATTACATTATTTAGGAAATAGAAGCATCTAATCTTGGTGGCCAGTTACTGCCATGTTCAGAGATGGAAATCAAGGAGACTGACTTATAAAGAAAGTAAAGACTATATTGATACCAATCTTTCTTTACATTTAGTATGTGTTTCCTTTACTAGAATCCTTGTATGCCTGGATGTACAGCCTCTTTTTTCAAATGCTTTGGGGGAGCTTAGAATTGGCCATTCTATAACATACTAAAAGTTACTTTAAAGGTAAACTACCCCTTTAAGAAATGGGTGGGAGAATGAAGTAGGGAGAGTGAAGGAGGTTCAGATTTGTGGTGGTTCTCCCAACATATTTGGCGTTGACACTGAAAATGCTGAGAAAGTAGGGTATTCCCCTAATGCATTAAATCTGACCCCTAGAAAGACACTTTATAATGAAATTCTAAAGACTCATTTCTGTTCCCCTGTTGTGCTGAGAGAATGCCCCGGTGCCACTGAACAAGAAAGTATAAAGTATCTGAATAGTAAAAGGCTGCATAAAAATTCTTTGTTATTTCTTGGTTGGCTTCAGGGCTTCAGCATCAGTTACCTGAATGTGGTGGATAGGAACTGCCCATGGAACTTCTGAGAGGCTGAGACTCAGGAACATTTTTTGGTAGAATGTCAAATAACAAAAGTCCGTAGCAATCTGAGATTTGTTTTTTTGATTCATTTATGTTTCTCTGAAGCTGCATACAGGATATTGATACCAGTCTGTCTGTCTAATAAAGAAAGACTGTATAATGTATAATACATCCGGTATTATTTGTGGCATTTACGTTGTAAAAAATCAACAGGCCAAGGTGTAGATTCTATTGAATATACTGCCAATGCTGTCATAAGTGAAATCCTCTTTATTAAGACACAGGAGTTTAAAATCTCTAAGGGAAAATGTTAATACAGTATATCCTTCTGATGTTTCATTCCGATGATATCTGATTGTCTTTGTTTCTGTATTTGTGTGAGATTGATTTTAATAAAAAAAAATACCCTCTTTGGATGTAATTTTAACACTGGACTCCTGTTGGTGAGAAAGTTCGCTGGATCCGGGTGCAATCACCCTCCCTGGTAGTTCTACAACTGTCATTCGCTCCCAAATCTCACCCTAACTTGCCTTCTGTCTGAGCCCCCTGCTTTTGAACCTTAATTAGTGTATTTGTATGTGTCACATTCAGGCATTTGACAATTTTGTTTTAAATTTGTTGTCATTTTAAAGAAACCAAACCTATTTGATACTGTAATGCATCGCAGCATATTTGTTTGTTAAACAAAATAGACTTTTGATGTAAATTTTGTTATCTAATTGTGTTTATCTGATATGTCTCTCTAAACATTTAAATTATGTCTAAATCTGTATCTTCCCAACTGCACAAATAATATGTTTACACTGGGCTGAGAAAGACCTTAGCCAAAGATCAAGCTAAAGAGTTAATTATCTCATAAATAAATTTTATTCAGCAATCCAGTGTGTTCTTTCATTTGCTAATTTTATTTTCCCACTTATATTTTGAATCTTACTAATGTGTGATATAGCAATACTGTCATGGGTTAGAAATAACAGTTACAGGTATGGGATTCGTTATCCAGAAACCCATTATTGAGAGAGCTCCAAATTACAGAAAGGTCATCTCCCATAGATTCCATTTTAATAAAATAATTCTATAAAAATGATTTCTTTTTCCTGGTAATAATAAAACAATACCTTGTAATTGATCCCATCTAGTAATATTATTGGAGGTAAATCAATCCTATTGGTTTAAATTCATGTTTAAATAACTTTTTTAGTAGACTAGAAGTATGTTGATCAAAATTATGGAAAAAAACGTATCCGGAAAACCCCAGGTCTCAAGCATTCTGGATAACAGGTCCATTACTTGTACCAATAAAATTGATTGGTAATAGTTAGCTCTGTGTCATACCTCATTCGCCAGAATTTGTCAGAAAGTGACCTCTGCAGCTTCAAATAATTAATGGGGTGCATGATCTATGATTAGAAGATATACTGCAGGTGAGCAATAACTAACACACATTCAAAGAATAGCCGAATAATGTGTATTTACTTAGCTTTCTATGGTGTTGGTTACAAAGGCAGCAAGTTCCATATCAACACAGTTAGGGAGCCACTTAACCTTTGGTAGATGGCCTTGATGTTCCCAAAAACCAATGGATGATCCAGAATTCTTGGCTCCCATTCAGGGTCTCATGTAAAGCTACTGAAAACAGATAGAGGAAAGAAACCTTTTATACCAAAAGCCAAGGAGATATCCAATCGCAGATGCTGAGTTGCAGTATTGTTGCAATAATCAAACTGTTAGCAATTCTGATAGGTCAGCATGGGATTGTACCTCTTCAGAAAGGTAAGAAAGGCAAGTTTTATGAATATTTTGTCTGATTCTTCTGTCTGTTTGTTAAAATCCCGTCATTCTTATGAATGTGCTATGTTGCCATTCCAATTTTTGTGTTTTTTGTTTTGTTGCTATGGACTATTTGCCCACTAATATATGTATTGGTCTTTTAACTGATCTTACTTTACTAAGCCTAAGGTTGAAAAAACTATTCTACTTTGCAATTCATGCGTACAACTGAACAGCCACTAAACAGCAGAGGAGCATAATTTATACCTCAACCACATTCCCCTTCTTTTAGAAAATGAGAAATTCCTAACATACATCCACTGATTCACTTCAGTAGGGGGCAGAGGTAAGCAAAGTAGATCCGTCTACTCTTGGAGGTTTTGATATGTAAAGCACAAAGAGCAGAGGAAGGTCATCTGCTTTACATACTACAGACATCAATTTAATCACTAAATGGAATATGTAGAGCTCGGCAGAACTCTTACACTACTCTTAAACTACTCTTAGTTGTTGTTTATGGCACCAATGAAATAGTAGTTGTCTCTTTAATGTATCTATCTATGGACCATCTGGGTGTATACTCTGTATAGATTATGTATGAGATGTCTATATATAAAGAATCACATGTGCTCTGTAAAGTTAGCAAATGTGCACACATGGAAATTTCACCCCCAAATTTGTAGGTAGCCCAAACTCAAAACAAACGCCAAAGCACTGATATTAATAAGTATCTGATTTATTTTCAAGCTCTTTTCAGGTGATTGCCTGTTTTGTCTATTTAAACATCACAGCTACCCCAGTTGGGCCACAGCCATAAGGATGCTTGGAAGCTATAAAAATATTTTGCCAGAAAGATGCACTTATACCTAGAAAATTCTAGGGGTTCCTACTATGCTTTTTCTTTCTTGCTGCTGAATGTATAGAAATCAGCTTTTTATTGTGTTTATAGATTTATGTGGCATTCTTTTAGCATTCTGAAGGACTTTTTATTGTATTTTAATGAAATAAATGTGATTGTACTTGTGTTGTTTCTTTCTGACATGTTGATTTAGTCAAAGAAAGGAAAAACTAGGCATTTAAGGATGATCGAATTTATCATAAAATTACATTTCATTGTCTGGGTTTTCCATTTTTTTTTTTTAATTATCATTTGTGTTCATGGCAATTGAATGGAATGTTTCATAAAAATGCAAATAAAAGAGAAAAGAAAAAAACATTTGCTTATCACACTTTAGCTAGCGTCCAAACATTAAAACCTTATACTGTTGTATAGTCAGAGGCATTTAAGCATGAAAACCTGTGTACAAGGGATATACGACTAACCATTTTACTGTGCAGCTGAATTGATACCTACACCTATTCTATTTCTAAGTAACCATTCAGTATGTATTTATAATACCGAAGCTAGATAGATATACAGTATATATAGATATACAGTAAAAAGGGATGTCACATACTGTATTATTATATGGCAACAAATGCTTTTATAACTTCTAATATTTTATATTCTTGCCTATATCTATTAAAACCTATCCAAACTCACATTATGGTTGTTCTAAACACATCATGAAACAATTATACATTTCTTCCCTTTGTATGTACAGGTATGGGACCTGCTATCCAGAATGCTCGGGACCTGGGGTTTTCCAGTAAACAGATCTTTGTGTAATTTCGATCTTTATACCTTAAGTCTACTTAAAACATAAATATTAAATAAATCCAATAGGTTTGTTTTGCTTCCAATAAGGATTAATTATATCTTAGTTTGGATGAAATTTTAAAAATTTAAAAATTTGCATTATATAGCATGCAGGCTTGTATTTCTATATGCCTTTGCAAGACACTATCTAAAGTATCACCTATGGGGCCCTGACACACAAGAATGGACTGGCACAGTGCTATCCAACGTCTGTGTTACCAAGGGCCGGAATTTTTTTTTGACCTATGTGGTGGAGGGCCAATAATGGAAGAGAGTGTTACCCACTTCCTGTCTTAACCTACACCCACACTCATATTAGCACAAGAACTTTTAAGACCAGTAGTAGAACCCAAACAAAGGGATATCAACCATAACTCATATTTGAAAAAAGTCATATTAAGACGATCTTAAATCCATATACCTCTTTATTTAACTATTTTCCCAACACCAGACAGGAGTGGCTGACAGTGAAAAGGGACTTTTATGTCCGAGAAGATCTGCCTAATGTCATGGGTGCAATATACTATTGCCCCCTCGTGGTCAGGAGCAAATTCATTCACTCAACACTCAATTCATTTGTGATTCAAATATGTGTTTGATGAATGTTTTTGCTGCCTTCCCTGGAATCACACACAATCCATATATTCTGTGCAATTCATCAGTCTAAAGACATTTTGAATCTGGTCAACTAAGTGGTGGTTGGCTTGTAGGTAAGTGTTGTTTCAACACATATAATACTAAATATGTTGGCATTCTTTAGTCATCAAACATCTTAGAACTGTTATTACTCTTACTTATGTTGTTTAAAGAGTGCCATACAATTGATTATTAACATTGTTTGTTAAAACCCATCCTTAGTGTGTAGTCCCTTTGTCTATATGATTTTTGTGAGATGTGTTACTACGAAACACTCATACCGGGCCTGTTAGCAAAGGGATAAAGATTAATCTTTTAAAAGTTGTCCAATAGGATCAAATTCGTTGACACACTAACCTTTGTTTGTTAAAGTAATTAGCAAAGTGTAACATTTTTATAAAGGTTAATATATGTATAATGTTAAAACTAACTATATTGATTTAATCATATATCCAGCCTTTTTCAGGTGATGCTGGTTATGGTTGTTGGCCCTGGCTGTTTACTTCAATTGCTAATCCAGCCACACCTGGTGAAGAAAGGTACAATGTAGCTCATCAAAGCGCCAGACAAGTTAGTGTGCATTGTGTTTATCTATAATGCACTTCCGCTGTTTGGATCATTCAGGGGGTGTTCTGCAGTAATCCCCTAGTAAAGTAACTAATATCATTTTAGCAGCCTGCATTTTACATAATATTGCAGTGAAAAATCAGCTATTGGGGGATCTACAACTACCTGAAGCTATTGAAGGTGATGAGCAAGCTGAAAATCCTCCAGTTCATCCCGCAGATGCATGCCAATGTGGGAACCAGGTCCAGCAGCAAATCATTCGTGGACACTTCTCTTGTAAGTTAATTTCAAATGCTCTCACGCATGCGATTCTGATGAGCTGTTTAGCTTACAAATGTGTTTATCAGAGCACAAGTCACATGACTTGGGGCAGCTGGGAAATTGACAATATGTCTAGCCCTATGTCAGATTTCAAAATTGAATATAAAAAAAATCTGTTTGCTCTTTTGAGAAATGGATTTCAGTGCAGAATTCTGCTGGAGTAGCACTATTAACTGATGCATTTTGAAAAAAAAAATGTTTTGTGATGACAGGATCCCCTTAATCTGCTTACTTTGGGTCAGCATACTATACTGTACTCAATTAAATCCTCCTACAGCACCAACTATATTACAGCTACTAGTCTTCATGCATTGGGTCGGATTTCCAGGCTTTCTGAAGCACCACCAACAGCTTTATATACTGCTGGGGGAGACCTGATCCTGATTGTCAAATGGGATAACCCAAGCACCTCCAAACACAGTAGGGCGTCTACTGGTGCTTTTTTGCTACCTCCACTGGTTTATACAGTAAATGTCTGACTCAGCTCTATAATTATTAATTTATGAGAAATCTTTAACATTTAACAACTTAACACATAGGGGTTTATTTACCAAAACTTGACTTTTTTTCTCACTTTATTTAAAAAAAACTCAACCAAACTTCCAAACCCGAATGGCCTTAATTTAACAATAATTATTCACGGTAAAATCAGTGTAACAAATAGTTTTCTCTGCCCCTTAGAGGCCATTTATTTATGACTGATTTTTAGTGGGTTTTAGAGCTTTTTGAAATCATGATTAAACGCTATTTCTCTAAAATCATGTCATGAAAATGATTGAAAGCTCCGAATAGTACAAACTGATGGATGCGCTTAAAATGATAAGAAAACCTCTAAAAAATGTGCGGTTTTTTGGATAATTTCTAGCAAATAAAAATGAGTGAATTTTTTGGCAAGTTTCACAGTGAAAATGTTGCCATAGACAAAAAAATTTGTTACCCATAGACTTAAATGAATTTCTGCACATTTTTTTCACTACATGAATTTTTTTTTTTTGAAAACCACTAAAAGTCAGGATTGATTAAAAATGGTCCAACATGATATATTAAAAAGACGCGGATTGAGAGTGTTGCTCCATTAAATAATGGTACCAGTATGGTTGTAACAGATACAGAAAAGGCAAATGTGCTAAATCAGTTCTTTTCTTCAGTGTATACAATAGAGGAGTCTGAGTTCCCAATGTAACAACTCACCCTGGTGGTCTAGTGGTTCGGCCACGTCTTCCTGTGCGCCGGTTCCTTAGGGCGTGTGTTGGGCGCATCCCCTAATTTTATAGGCGCATTCACGCTGGTGTGATGTAGCCAGCGCGCAATGGCGCGAAATTCAACGATATTTTAAGGGGCCTTTGGTATTTTTTCATTGCCCATTATAGGTTCTTCTCTAAGAGTTCCTTAGTGTTTTGCCTGTTTGTATCTTGAATCTGATTTCTGGCTTGACCCCTGCCTGTCTGGCTCTTCTTGATTAATACCCTGGTTTTGACCCTTGCCTGTCTGCACCGACCCGGCCTGGTTTTGACTACGCTTTCTGCCTGCTCCTTGAATTGTGACCTTTTGCCCAAAAGACTTTGCTAACGATCGTGCCCCTCTGCTCATCCAGAACCCTTAGCTTGGCTCCTCTCTTAATAAGACCTGGCGGCATCCAATTAGCCGAGGGCTCCTCCCGAGGAGAGAAGGTCCAGAGAAGGGCAACTAAGCTGGTAAAAAGTATGGAAAATCTTAGCTATGAAGAAAGACTGGCCAAATTCGGGATGTTCACGCTGGAAAAGAAGCGTATAATGGATGATATGATAACTATGTATAAATATATAAGGGGATCATATAAAAATCTCTCTAATGCTTTATTTACCAGTAGGTCTTTCCTGCTGACAAAGGTCACCCATTCCAATTAGAAGAAAAGAGGTTCCGCCTAAATATTCGGAAGGGATTTTTATCAGTGAGAGCTGTGAAGATGTGGAATTCTCTCTCTGAATCAGTTGTACAGGCTGATACATTAGATAGCTTTAAGAAGGGGTTGGATAGCTTTTTAGCAAGAGAGGGAATAAAGGGTTACAAGTTGATCCAGGGACTAGTCCTGGAGTCAGGAAGGAATTTTTTCCCCTCTGAGGTAAATTGGAGAGACTTCAGATGGGGTTTTTTTTTGCCTTCCTTTGGATCAACTGGCAGTTAGGCAGGTTAAAAAAAAAAAAGTCAAAAGGTTGAACTTGATGGACGTGTGTCTTTTTTCAACCTAACTTACTATGTTACTATGATCAACACAGCTGTGACTGATTTCTATAGGACCTCGACAACTTTAACCTGCCAATTTTTTTTTTATTTTTACACTTAATAAATCTAAATTTTTTTTAGGGTTTTTGAGAAATAGAAAAACAACTTAATTTTTGTCTATTTCCCTGCCATAGCCATGTCTGTCTCTCCTCTTTGTAGATAGTTGTAATGCACCAAAAGTATAATATCTTTTGGTACTTCTGACCAGATTCACCACTGGCCAAATAGGTCCCTATACATCATCTACCACTGCAGAGAATATGGAATAAAAATTTAAGTAGTAGAATATACATAATACAAATACATTTTTAAAATTTAAAAATGTATGTTGTAGAAACAGCAGTATTTTTCTCCTGTTAATATTTCCTAGGGTCTGAATGTGTTACAGCTCAGTGCATCACCGGCAAAATATTTGCTATTGAACACAGAGATAAATTCAATTTTTAATGAAAGTTTATAAGCTGTATGATAAAAAAAAGTTATAAACACTCAGGCAGCATGATGCACATTACTAATCCCTAGGGATTTATTGAAAATTAATCATTTCAGAACAAGAAGCAGTGTCTGATTAAACCACAAAAAAACAATGAACTAATAATTACATTTTTCATTACATAATGTAATCTTGTAGTGTTTGTGTTAGCGTGTAACCATAATATGTTGGGGAAACCATGCATTTAAAACACTACTGCAACCACACATTGCTCAGTTTTTTATATAATTACCAGCATACTTTAACATATTAAGTTTAAGGCTGTGTTTTTAAAGCATTACTGCTAAGTAAACTTTCCCCAGCTCTTCAGGACCAACAGCTCCATTAAAATGCAAAAAAAAGTTCTCCAATGTGATTGGGCTCCATGTTTTTTGTTCCTGCATTTGGAGCTGTAAACTTTCAAGGAGAATTAACCCCAGCATCTCCATAGTAGTAATGATCCGGGCCTGTGGGCTGTGGTTGCCTTGGGCTGGTACAGAAGCCCAAAACATATACATGTACAACATTTCTACTCTACTTATTTTATTAAGCTTTAGTTCTCTTTTAAGCATTGAAGAAGTATGTCCTTTATAATAATCTTTGTATTTAAGACCACAGAAAAATACCTGACATATGATGGTAATCAACATTCTGTTTGATACATAATCTTGCATTTTTAATTATGTTTTTGGTCACCTTTAAACAACTGCACTGGCTCCAAGAGGGTGAAAGTTTTGAGGTCATTATGTTTATTGCAAAACTGCAAGATCAGAAGTTGTACTTAAGTACATAATACAACACCCTTGAAGGTTTTTTTTATTTCCTTGTAAAATATAAGTTATATCAGGCTACAAGCATGTATGAGGCTCTCCAGATGGTGCCTGCTGTGTACTGCTGCTTTTTGTTGTATGTTGTGTGACAGTATCCCTGTATCTCTGAGCTGAAAATAACAAATGTACTGAAATGCAAAATAAGTTACAAGTTACACAATATTGCCTTTTGCATGTCCATTATGTTTATTAAATTTATAATAATTAGGAAAACCCAATTATTTCTTGAGATTCAGAATTTTCCCAGTTTTTTTGTTTTTAATCCCAAATTCAGCTGCACATTATTAGTGCACTTTTGTTATTATCAAACGTTTGGAAACATACTGTATTTTGCATGAGTAAATGTATATAAATTACATGGCCATAAAGGCCTTGGATGATAATTCTACCTACCACTTGCTAGCCACAAGAGCCACTGAAGAAAATGCTGAAGTATTTCCTTTATCCCCAAAATGTGTATACCTAAAATGCTCTCTTTTTATGTAAATGCACCATGGGGGGCCTGAGTGAAACGTGATTTCGATATGCTGTATAACTGTATATGTTATGTATTGACAAATAAAGGAATCTTGATCTCTTGATCTTTTTTCTTAATGAAGAAAGGTCCCTAAGGCTAATTCCACATTGGGCCCTGTGGACCATTAAAAACTCATTTCTATTGTGTCTGCACCTGTAGTCCCTGTGTTGGCCTGGGTGCAGACACAGGGTGAATTTTGACTTTGAAATGTGTGGATATGCATTTCGGCTGTTGCAGTGACTCCAGGTGCAGAAAAAACATGGACTAAAGATGAGCAGTTAGGCTGTTTTTTCCCTGCGTTTATGAACAGGCTGAGAAGCAACCTGGTTTGACCGTAGCCTTATACTACAGCTAATACAAAAACAAACAAACAAATAAACTGTAGCTAAATTGGTAACCATTTTTAATGGTCTTAGATTAAAGATAAAACAAGACAGTAGCTACTTAACCAAGGAGCAAGGAATAGATCTGAATTGCAAATCTTTATTAGGGCACACATTATAACACCTCAGTGCCAGCTCACACCGTGTGTTCTGATTTCTTGATTCTTTTTGGGCTAAAATTAGTACTAAATGCAAGGGTAAAAATGATTTCTGAGGAAAACTACAGAAGAAATGTATAGGACTTTACAATATTTCTGCAAAATATGGTACAAGATGAGACCTAGGGGCACATTTACTAAGGGTCGAATATTGAGGGTTAATAAACCCTCAAATTCGACCCTCGAGGTAAAATCCTTTGAATTCGAATTCGTAGGATTTATCGCAAATCCTACGATCGAACGATTCAAAGGATTTTAATCCATCAAAAAAACCTTAGAAAAGTAATGGGGAAGGTCCCAATAGGCTAACATTGTACCTCTGTAGCTTTAAACTACAGAAGTATGTAGTCAAAGTTTTTTTTAATGAGACAGTACTTAGACTATCGAATGGCCGAATAGTAGAACGATTTTTAGTTCGAATCTAAGTTGTAGTCAAAGGTCGTAGTAGCCTATTCGATGGTCGAAGTACCCAGAAAAAACCTTCAAAATTTTAAGTTTTTTTACTTCGAATCCTTCCCTCGAGCTTAGTAAATGTGTCCCATAATGAATTATTAAGGTTTACTCTTATCTGCATCCTGTATTCTATGTAAGTGCTTTGTGGACATATTTGCAGTACTAACATACATTAGCATTTCAAACATTTTCTATTAAAAATTAAATTCTGTTTAATAGATTAAATCTAACATACAAGGAAACACATGGACAACTATATCATGCTGGTCTTTTGCAGTATATTTTTCACCTAATAATATAGAACATAGTCCCAGCTGACAAATCTCAACCAGTTAAATGGTTTAGTAAGTGTAATTTATTTTTTATTGTTGCTTAATAGAGTAAAGGAATCAAAATTGTGATGGTTGGTAACCATTTGATCAACGTAGCCTTTAGGAATAAGGAGCTATTAAGCATATCGAAGGAACTGAACGGTCTATTTCAAAGGTTCTATACTTTCCTTTTTATTAACAAAGAGGGGAAAAAAATAGATAACAATCAATTTGCTAAATTGTTCTTGAACAAAAAGACTTCTATGCAAAGTTGACTTCCTAATTTAAATGCAAAGTCAACTTCCTTTGTTTAGTGTTTTAAACTGATGCTAATTTGGTAATTTAATAGGTAAAGTATTTTTTTAGAGAAAGGTGAAAGGGGTTTTCTCTTTTGTGTTCTTTAGTTGAAAGTATTTCTGGTCAGAAAGAGTAAGAGCCCAGTCCAAGGAGTTGACATTTTCATCTGAATTCTTTTTTTTAAGGGAGGTAAGATTTCAGGGAAACAGTCTCACTCGAATTTCACAGCCCAAAAAACCCATGGATTGTTACATTAACCTAATCAATAGGTATAAACCGTTCTCTGGCTCTTCACTCAGATTCCTCCTCGCATAACATCAGACGAACCTAAGGCTTCAATTTGGGGAGAGGACCAGTGGAATTATATGTATTTTTCCAAACTAGTCACAGTAGAAAGGAGGAGAACGCAACACTTCTTTATTTTACAGTTTGGTTTCTAACAGAATTCTCTTCTTGACCAGGTCTGTAACTTCCTAATATTGAAACTTTTCTAATATTTAAACATTTTTTTAATATATATATATATATGTACAATTTTTGCAATGCATTTATATATTAGTTTTTTTTAACATCTCTTGTTAAATACAAAGCTAAAGAAACACCGATATGCTCAGTGTTCTGACTTTATTTAGTGTTTTGCAGCTGGTCACTGCATTTGCAAGACATAAGGCAGCAAATAACTAAATTTTCCACAATGACTTTTGCATTCCGCTGAAAGTGTTTAATGTGTTTTAATGTGCTTAGGAAAAGAAGCAATAGGAAATATAGCATGTGGATTTCATGAATATTAATACAGACCCAAAACTTGATATTGACAAGAATGATTGTATGTACATGTCACATGTGTTACCTGCTGAGATTATATTATCTAAGAAATGAAGCCTAATTCAGATCAATGGCTTCAGAAAAAAACATTGTATGGATTTGTTTTATATGTTGCTACTGGCGACTACACTTGTGCAATGTGGCACACATATTATATCAGCCCCAATTTTATTCAGCTACCTGGTTTGTTAAGGGGGTAATATTATAGCTTCTGGTCACTATATTCTCTTCCTATATGAAGATGAGACCAGGCTAAATGTGATTTAATGAGTGAATGTAATAATCTGTGGATGGTTCTATCAAAGAGTAGGTATCACACATCCGATTTGAAGACAGTGGAAGATGCAGAAAGAATAGGCATCTTTGTATCATCAGGTTGGACTTTAAGATATGTATTATGGATGTAATAAATGTAGTTTGTATTAGGGATATTTATGTAAATTCCTAGAACCCTGTATATTCTCATGCAAATGCAAAATTAAAGGGGAAGCTCATCTTTAAATTTAGAATGTTACTAATTTTAGTATGTTACAGAATGCTTTAATCAGTCTACTTTTTTTAATTTTGAATATGTTTTTTAAATAATGTTCCTACTTCTACATCTTTTCATCTGCCTTTTCCAGTCACTGAGCACTGTAACCAAAAAAACTATTGCTCAGTGGGGCTTTCATGTAATTATTTCTTCTCATTATTTATATTTCTATGAAGGCCCCATTACTATTCAAATTCCAATCTTATTTAAAAGACTTGGTTGCTGGGTTAATTGGAACTTGGCAACCAGAAAGCTGCTGAAATTCCAAAATGGAGAGCTGCTGGCAAAATGCTAAATATTTGAAAAGAAATAATAGGAGCATTTGCAACTGTCTCTAAATATCAAGGTCTGCATCATATAAAAAGTGAATTCAAAGGTGAATTAACAGTTTAATATGCTGTGGTTTACTGAAGCATCTTTTGAATTCCAGATAAAGTCAGTCTCACAAGATTATGTAACTAATAGTTTTAAAGATTAGACATCTTCACATCTTTTAAAACAAAGTCCTCTACGATATGTGTGCTATGGAATTTGGGAACTGAGTTTGACTGTAGAAGAGATCTGTTTGCTTTGATAAGCTCAAAGAAAGACTTTAAAGAGATTTCTAACTAGAACTAGAAAGCTAAAAGCATTAATCAGGGCACCTAATCACTGCTCTGACATTGGATGGGATATGCTTAAAGATAGACATGTATATAGATATACAGTATATATATATTTTACTATAACTTGAGGTTAATGACGTTGCATTATGCTACTGTATATTTTAGCAGGTTTCATGAAGCAATATTACACGTCACTCCCTGTTTCTTGACTGCGAGACTGTAAGCTAATATGCCAGGGCACAAAGGGTAGTGATCAATTAGCCACATGCATCTCAAGTTGGCTCACAGTACTGTATCTTATATGAATGTTTTTACCTATGGATATGTGAGCGTTACTGCAATTTCTTCTTCTTTAGTCGGCACTGAACTGACTGCTGTGAATTGTAGTTTTTTTTTTTTTGCTTCAGGCCTTTTAGAAAACAACTATGACAAATTTGAACATTAAATATCTAATATCTAATTAATTAATTAGATATAGTCCCATTTCTACATTAATTGCCCCCACAATAAACAGTTTAACTATTTCCTAGCCTGCTAAAAGACTAATCTCCATTCTAGGGCTTATCTTCTCTTCTGTTGACTTACTCCATTCCCAATCCCACAACTATGGTTTGTCATACTATTCACAGCTAGTTTGTGACATGCCTTAAATCATTTAAAAGCACAGTGTAAAATAAGGCCTCTTATATACAAGAACATAGTATGAGTTTTACAGATTTACATATACCATAGATATTCAAACTTAGTATATGTTGCTTTTTCAGGAAGCCTTTTTATGATACACCTCTGCCAGTATATTAAATTGAGGGAAAAGGCAACCAGACTGTATATATTAACATTAAATTGCTTCTAAAATCCATATGTTGGCGCTATATAAATACGTTAATAATAATAACATGTTGATAAAATCATTATCATCGTAGTTTACATACTATGATACTTTGTAATTCTACTAATTCTACTACTGTAATTCTAATTGCAGCCATATTATATCTTTAAGCAAGATTCATTTGGTATGTTGATAACTGTAACACTTGTTTGTTCCAGAATGTATTGTCCATTTCTACTGGGACTCTGGTCTGCATTCATTTTGCTACAAGGTTTGTATCTTAAGACAAAAAATAGTGTGTTACTGATGTTAGATATCGAATAGAGATAATTGATGATATTGTTCTGTTTATTCCTACAGCACAGTCAAAAGAAATATTATATCCCTTCTGGCAAAATGATACCAAAACTCCTAAGGTGGATGATGGGAGCTCAGCAGAAATTAAACTCTCCATACCTTTTATATTCTTTGGGGTTCCATACAGAGCACTTTATGTGAGTAACAAATATTATTTGTCAAGGCTGTCCAATTGATAGACTAAAACATGTATGAGGACTGCCTCAATTCTTTACATTCACATAATGATTACAGCAAATCATACTACATTTCCAACAATGAGAATACATATACTGTATATGTGCTAGAATTTGCTTACACAATTAGAAAGAGATCCCTATCCTAAAAAGAGCTTACAATCTTTGATGAATTCATGGTTCTCTTTATACATTAATCTACACAGTGGGTATGTTTGAAAAATGGCAGTTTTTGATGCCCTTGCCACTGGGCATTACCCAATGGAGATTGTACTATGAGTTCATATGTGGGATCATTGTTTTTCTGTATATAATTATTTCTGTTTTATTAAGATGAATCATACATTAAGGGGCATATTTATCAAGGGTCGGATTTCGAATTTGAATATCATAAAATGGAGGTTCAAGAGAAATGATGTAAAAGGGCAATATTTTCTATTTATTTTAATATATATTCCAGTTTGGTGAGGTTCTTTAATATTCCAATTAATATGATGTAAACTATCTGTTGCTTAAGTATTCATTTTGGGGTTATCATTTTCTTTTAAGATTCAGCAATATATTAGATATCAAGTAGTATAACTGTAGTCTGTAACATAATATCTAATATTTCAATGCACATTTATGATGCAATATTATATTAGATATTGAGTTACAGGTTATGGTCAGTCTACTTCAGCAATAAAATAGTGTGCAACTACTATACAATAAATGCAGTATTGTACATTCAGGTGATACTCTGATTCATGTACCAGAGTACGATATCTATGGGGGTTTTCATTGTTTCTAGAATGTGCAGAGTGGTTTAAATTCATCCATCAACATAATAGTGATGTTTGCTTTCATGACCCTGGAAACTATCTTTGATTTTACAGCACAAAATACAATATCAGGAATGCAGACTTTTCAAATCTCAGGGTAGCATTATCTGTTTTCACTGAAATTGTATGATATATGATGCTTGTCAATCTTTAGTATTATGGCAATAGAACAGCTATTCCAGCTACTTCTGTTTATAACCAGTCAATTATAATATAAGGCGAATTTGCTTGAAGCTTATGATAATATAAATATTGCTTTTCCATTTCCTCATTTACTGGAAAGCTAAAGAGAAATATTCTGTATCGCACTTACCAGCTTTTTAAGGAAGGTAAACAGAAAGGCAATGGGAAGTATCAACAGGAAGCCAGTTGTATTTGTAGACTTCACTTCCTGCTCTGTCCTAGGGATAGTCATCTTTTGCCACTCCAAAATTATTATTCCCAGCATGTCTACTCCATCACTTCCCACAAGTTTTGCAAGTTGTAGTTCTGGAGCAGTGAATGTGTAGCACATGTGCCTAAATCCATGCACTGGCATGAAAACTATTATTAAAATATGGTAAAATATATGACTTCACCTAGAAGTATTACAGAAGGCTGGAGTTTATAAGTATGACTATTTTATATAAAATACAGAAAAGTATTGCTTTTCTTCGGACTAGCTTTACATAGGCAGGTTTGAACTGTACATAATTTGTTGAAAAATAAGTTAATATAGCAATACATTAACTTTAAAAGTATAAATCTATAAAAATATTGATGTCCTTAAGACATGAAAAGACTACCACCTCAACTTTGTCTGTGCAATTTCAGCTTGCAGGTTGTCTGGCAGACCAACCAGTCGATACACTGTACCTCTTCTATGTAGAAGTCCCTTAAAGATTGTAAGCCCTTTGGGCCAGGGACCTCATTCCAACTGTGTGTTAGAACACGTGTATTTATTTTTTACTATTTCATACCTCACATTTGTGTATACACTTCAGAAAACACTATTTGCATTCGTGATGTGTGGGTAAAACTTAGTCCAATTATAAAATGTATAGAAGTTTTTTTTGAATTGTTAATGAATCAGATACAAGTTGAGTGTAGGAACTCGCCACACTGGTAATGACTTTGACATAGTTGGCCAGCTTTAATATATGGCAATATATGGACAAACAATCCCTTTTTTTAAAGGGTAAGGCATTTTTAGTAGCTTAAGGCACAAATGATAGTTTTTACAGCTACATGAGTATTAAAAAAACAAATCATTGTTGAAAAAGGCTGATAGCATCGTTTGCTCGTCCCAAAATCTTTTACCTAGCATCTGTTTATGATAGAGACAGAACAAGCATCAATAAAGACAGTAGCCCTTTATTAGTAGTAGGAACTTATGTCCTGTCTGAAATGTTTAGAAACATATGCAACATAGCAATCAATGACAGATTTTATATTAGTTAGTGTACTATGTACTACTCTCTGCACTCATCCAAAAAAGTAACGTGTTCTATCTTATTGCTTGCTATTTACAGGTTAACAACAATGGTGTGATTTCATTCAATGTTCTTCTTAGCCAGTTCACTCCAGAGGCATTTCCGTTAGCAGATGGAAGAGCCTTTATTGCACCTTTTTGGGCTGATGTCCACAATGGGATCCGTGGGGAGATCTACTACAAAGAAACTACAGACCCTGCAATGCTGAAGAAGGTATCCAAGGATATCAGGAGGCACTATAGGAACCTTCCATATTTCACAGCCACCTGGGTGTTTTCAGTCACTTGGGATGAGGTAACCTTTTATGGTGGAAGCAGCACAACGCCGGTAAATACATTTTTGTATGGTTTATTTTCTTAGTCTTATGTTTCCTATTTTATACTTAATATATATAACATATCAAAATTGTATGGGTTTACATTGTCACATTCATAAAAGAGAAACATGATAACAGCAGCAAAGTTTTCTCCAAATCAAGTAGTCTCTGGCATCTAATCAGCAGGTAGTCTTTATTGGTCTGCTATTAGATAGCAGGCATGTGATTGGATGCTGTGGGTTCCTAGACCTGGAACTAATTTTAGATTGCTTCAAAGAGAAGGTGTAAATTTCTAATGCACATTAACACATGAAAATTCATTAAATTGGTAGAATAGATGAGTCCTTGTGATACCATGAAAAAACTTTGCGATGCACATTGTGGATACAAACTAGAATGTAGGGAACAATTAATTATAATAAAGTTGAAGTGTCTCTGCGTCCAGTCCCTGTGTCTGTGGGATTGCGCTACTGCGCATGTGTGGGATGCAGATTAGACGTATCTTGATTGGCTGTGGCGCACAGTCATGCAGATGAGCCACATGTCTATTGGCCGCGAGGCAGACTCGTGCAGCTTCTGAAAAGCTTTCCGTTAGTTACAGGGCGGGGTTTCTAGGCTTCTTTTCTGCAAGGGGCGTGGTTTTCAGCATGTGATTGGTCGAGAGGCAGGCGCACGCGGCTTTCGAGAGCTGTGATTGGTGTTCAGGGGCGTAACTATAGAGGAAGCAGACCCTGCGCCTGCTGGGGGGCCCAGGAGGTATAGGGGCCCCACGAGGCCCTAATTCATATACAGTTTCAATAAATATTGGTAAAACAAGTCAACTGCTAAAAATTTTGGGGGCCTGAAAAATAATTTGCTGTGGGGCCCAGTAATATCTAGTTACGCCACTGTTGGTGTTCTTTTTGCTCCGGGCCCTGTGCTCAGATTGCGGGTTTTCAATCAGCGCTTAGCCGGCCGATTAGTGACATGCTAAGCTCCGGAGGCGCTGGTGACCGATGGCGATTCTGACATTTACTGCGGTCAAGTGTGGCTGGGCTTTGTGAACTGAAGCTACTGAGAGATAGACAGGAGGTCCGTGTCCGGAGAGCGCTACAAGGTGGAGCGATAAATGCTATATAGAGACGTACTCTATCAGTCCGAATCACTTTCATTGTTCAGTGCCAGTAAATGAAGCGAAT
The DNA here is from genome assembly GCF_017654675.1 of Xenopus laevis. NCBI lineage: Eukaryota > Metazoa > Chordata > Amphibia > Anura > Pipidae > Xenopus > Xenopus laevis. Next base: position 68,499,113 of record NC_054384.1, read on the forward strand.
GTGGTCAATCCGAAATGCAGCTTTGCATAGTAACATCCCATGTGAGACATACACTGGCAGTCATGCACAATGTGCAGAATGGATAATAACTAGACTGTGCTACTGGGGCCTGCCTCATACACTATGGAATGTTTGACAAACCTCTCATACCCGTGCTGTGTACTACCTTAACATCCCCATGTTATCCTATATAATAAAGTTGAAGTGTCTCTGCGTCCAGTCGCTGTGTCCGTGGGATTGCGCTACTGCGGATGTGCCCCACGGACCGTCTAGGCGGCCTATATTATAAAGTTGAAGTGTCTCTGCGTCCAGTCCCTGTGTCCGTGGGATTGCGCTACTGCGCATGTGCCCCACGGACCGTCTCTGGTGAATTTTTTTTAGACTAGAACAATTCTGTTTTTATAAATGTTTGACTACATATGTTCTAGCGCCCGTTAATTTAACGGGCTTAATGTCTAGTTAATTATATATTATCATATATTTATTTAAGAATTAATACCTCTAAAAATACAGAGAATAATCTATGGATTAATCAATTTGTGTGATAAACTGGAGGAGAACTATTTAATGCATAAACTGTGGTTGATTTTGTTGACAATTTCCTAAATCATGTTGGAATTACATTGCTTTCTTTAGGTAACATTATTGATTCCAAAAATAAATCATTGATGGTGGGATGACATAAGGAACCATCCCCTCCTCTGAGTAGTAAATCAGTATTTGTGTTGGGGTTTTTGCAGGCAGAGGAATAATCTTAAGACTGATTTATAAATGTGTTTTGCAATGTTGTATTTGCCTAATGATTGCTGAATAATCCTTTTGTGAGCAGGAGTAAAAATCTAATTAAGATAAAGCATAATTTCTGCTCCCAGTACACTTACATTGCTTTTGGTTATTGACTTTGCTTATTGCATCAAAATACTGCAACAGCTGCACACATAAAAGTATAGTTATGGCTTTGTATAAGTGCATTAAAGGAAAACTATACCCCCAAACAATGTAGGTCTCTATTAAAAGATACTGAGTAAATCAGCTCATGTGTAAAACCCTGCTTCATGTAAATGAACCATTATGATAATAATATACTTTTTTAGTAGTATGTGCCATTAGGTAATCATAAATAGAAAATTGCCATTTTAAAAAATAAGGGCCGCCCCCTGAGATCGTAAGATTCACTGTGCACACATACAAACCACATGTAAGGTCACATGAGCCAATTAACAGACAGAGTTCTGCCTTTTGCTTCCTCACTTCTTCCTGTTACAGTTAGTGTTGTAGTATTTCTGGTCAGGTGATCTCTGAGGCAGCACAGATAGAGTCACGAAATGGTGGTTCAAGGCAAGAGATGTAAAAGGGCAATAGTTATGTAAATATATATTCCAGTTTGGTAAGATTCTTTAATATGTCATTCAATTTGATATAAACTATCTGTTGCTTAAGTGTTCATTTTGGGGGTTTAGTTTTCCTTTAAGTTTATGCTATTCTTGAGTATATTCAGCTTCAAAATATGTCACTCACTGTGGCACTTGAGAGCTGGAGTTGCCAAGATTTCCAACATCTTATTATGCTAATGTTTTTTCTTTGGTTGGGCTTCTAATATTAAGAATTTAAATTAAATGAGGATCTTTATTGGCTGATTGAACAGAATTTTAAATGCAAGGTATGATCATGTCTTCCTCAAGCAATGGCCAACATGTTGGAAAACCTAAAATCTGCTGGGACATGAATAACCTAGCATTCCCTATATTTAATTAAATTGATGTGAAATGGTTTTATTTCCTTATGAATGTAAGGAACTGCCATACCATTCAAATATGCATTATAGTATTGTACTGTGTAAGCATAATATTCATCTTATCCACACTAATTTACTACCTGCACCGCAGCACATTTTGGAGGAGTGGATAGATTCATGCACATATACAGTGTGCAAGGGATTTTACTTTACAAGGGGAATCTGCTGGAATATTTACCACTTATTACAGAGATGCCTGAGGTTTGGCAAACAAATTATGGGGCATATTTATAAAATGGTCAACACAAATTTGACCTTTTTCATTTTATAAAATGGCAAAGAATAAATGATCAAAAAAAATACATTTTAAAACAATTTGGAGAATTTCTGAAAAATGTTTACTCTACATTCTAATAAATGTGACCTTAAGTACCTGTAAATACAAATTTGAATAGAGGAGAAATTAGTTTAAGGAGGTAAATCATCAGAATCACTGAGATTTGTCTGTGTAATAACACGAAGTTCATGAATAACTTAGCTTAATCATTTTTCATTGAAAAAATAAGAGCAATTAGGAAAGGCCTCTTAATATGTCACCATGACACTTATTGTTAAATGAAACAAATTACTATAGCATTCTTTGTGTGACTTTTGTCCCTATCTCTGTTGGTTTCTATATCACAGATTTTGTTAATGTGAATCCTATCGTATCATCTTGCCAAGTCCTAATAAACCTGTCAGTCTTCCAGAGATGATAAGGAAGAGGCAGATATGGTGCTTTCAAACTACTCTGATTACTTTTTCAGGTGAATACATTTCAAACTCTGCTGATTTCAGACGGGGCATCCAGCTTTGCCATGTTTAACTATGCAGAAATCACTTGGACCACAGGGACAGCAAGTGGAGGGGATCCTCTCACTGGTCTTGGTGGCGTGATGGCTCAGGTTAGACATTACATTTGCAATAGTGGAAAACTCAAAATCCAATTGTCATATGGACTGTTTTTTTTCCCAATTTTCATATGAATTGGTGTTACAATACCTCAGAGATGGTGTTGAAATATTTTTTCATATTTAATGATAACAATTATTTTATTTATATATTCTTCTACAGACAAATTCTGTTTACAGCTTCATAGAACATTCATTTTTACATTGCTTGAGACTAAATGATCTGAGTTCCTAATAAATATGCCTGTGATAAAGGCCATAATTACTATAGTATAGATATTTAATGGGGAATACTTTACAGACTATTACAAAAAAAATAAAATAAACAATATTCTTTTCATAAGGGTTTTAAAATAATTGTTTTTATGTATTTTATTCCTAATGGTATTTTTTTAACATAACCAGTACCATTTACCTGTAATAAATCATTACTTAATGGAAAATAAAGCAAAAAGCATAAAAAGAGCTTTTCTGGATGATTAAGCTCCAGTTTGACTTGTACAGGTATGGGACCTTTTATCCAGAATGCTCAGGACCTGGGGTTTTCATTATACCAGATCTTTCCGTAATTTGGATCTGCATACCTTACGTCTTCTATAAAACCATGTCCTTCCAGTAAGGATTAATTATATCTTAGTTGGGATCAAGTGCAAGGCACTGTTTTATTATATGGAGAAAAAATTTGGATAGTTTGAGTCCATGGGAGACATTCCGTACTTTGGGCATTCTGGATAACTGGTTTCCAGATAACAGGTCCCATACCTATATTGCATTTGTTTTAATGCAAAATTCATCTATTTTGGATACTTTGACCTTCCTGGCAAAAGATGCTTTGTACGCTATGCTGTAATAATAACTCATAGATTCTGCCTTGACCATGGAAGCCAACAATGTAATATATTCCAAAATACATAAGTCCCAATTTTCCCTTCAAATTCTCCTCCCAAATTCCATTGGTCAATTAAGTCTGATCTCTTTGACAAAGGTTTACAAAAAAATGACTTAGGGGTCGATTTGCTAATATTCTGATTTTTCACAAATTAGTGTTTTTTCTGTAAAATTTCTTTAAAATGTGAGAATTATTAAGTGTAAAAAACTTGAAAAACTGTAATAAAAAAATGCACTTGGTAAAAGTTCTTGAGGTCCTATAGAAGTCAGTGGGAGCTGCCCTGATCTTACTGGACCATTTTAAATCAGTTTTGGACTTTTAGAGGTTTTTTTTTCTCTTGTAATTGCTGAAAAACAAATATTTTTAGAGGTTTTCATACGGTTAGCACATTATCCATCGTTTTTGTTTCTTTATTTGTACTTTGTATTTTCAGATCTTTTAATAACTTTCATGGCATTTGTAATTTTAGTTTAATCTTGGTTTCAAAAACTTCTAAAACCAATAAAATTCAACTTTGAAAAATGAACCTCAACGCAATTAGGTAGGTTATTTGAGTCACAATAATGAATCAGCTAGCAGTTAGGCAGGTTATATATACAGTATATAGACTTAAAAGGCTGAACTTGCTGGACGTGTCTCTTTTCAACCTAACTTATTATGTTACTATGAATAGAGTATTAGTACTATGGATTCAACGATGATTTCTAAGGGCCAGTGTTCAAAGTTAAAGTTATCTTGATATCCATATGTAAAATATTAATGAAATTAGCAAGGATTTTTTAAAATTTCCCTTTTGTAGGCTGGATTTAATGGTGGAAATGGAACAAATTTCTTCAGTCTCCCTGGCTCCCGTTCTCCTGAAATTGTGAACATTGAAGACACTACAAATGTGAACCTCCCTGGGCGATGGCTTTATAGGATAGATGGAAAAGAGATTGACCCAGCTAATGGCTGCAGCTTTAAAGGTATTGAAAACTTTCTACGTAGACAAGGCAGTGTCAGCTCAATGTAAATGCAGCAAGGAACATATTTACACCATGGGATTGAGTCCTTTATAGTAAAGCATTGAAATTTCCTGAAAGTGAAGTTCAGTGTCAAAAATATAATGAAATAATTATTGGAACAGACATCCTATATTTAACGTTTTTATCTTACACACTTATAGGGGCAAATTTACTTAAGGTCAAATATCGAGGGTTAATTAACCCTCGATATTCGACTGTTGAAGTTAAACGATATTCGTTCGATCGAACAATCGAAAGAAAAATCGTTTTAATCCATCGATCGAACGATTTTTGTTTGACCAAAAAATGCTTAGGAAGCCTATGGGGATCTTCCCCATAGGCTACCATTGACTTTGGTAGCTTTTAGGTGGCGAACTAGGGGGTCGAAGTTTTTTCTTAAAGAGACAGTACTTAGACTATTGAATGGTCGAATAGTCGAACGATTTTTAGTTCGAATCGTTCGATTCGAAGTCGAAGGTCGAAGTAGCCCCTTCGATGGTCGAAGTAGCCAAAAAAAACATTCAAAATTCGAAGTTTTTTTCCTCTATTCCTTCACTTGAGCTAAATTTTTATCATTATCAAGGCCCCTCTTTGTTTCTTGCTAATCATAGTTAATAAAAAATTTCCTAAAAACCTTGTTCATTTGTAAAGAGCATCCCAATTTTGCTATACTTTGTTATTTATATACAGGCACTTATTGCTATCTCTGTCCTTATGTTTTGGTATTTTAAAATATTTAACTTTTTATATTTCACTTAAAATTATAGTGACTTTTTTTCAATGATAGAGCAGATCAGCATCTCTAATTACCCACAACTTAACATCTAAGATGAATTTTTATACTCCTTACACATTGAACTGTGAAGCTCACAGGAAAGTTAGAACTGTCACTCACGATGGGCTGATGTGGATTCTTATTATTGACAGGAAAGTGTCAGTATCATCACATATCACATATTCCATTCGTGCTTGCTACTGCTGCACAATGAATGATGAGTGCTTCATCAAAAGTAAGCCCTTCCATTGCTATTTTCAATCAATTTAAAGTATTTTATATGCTTTCATGCTATGATCATTTTATATACAGTAGCAATTGCATTTTTTTAAAAAAATTAACTCTTTGGGAGATAGGGGTTGTAGTTAATACATTGGGTAAGAAGGAGTACTGCACACAAAATCTCAGTCATGCAACATATATGATATATAAAGGAGCAGTAGTATGTTTTAAATAGAAGTTGAAATAATTAGTATTGTGCCAAAAATGATGCTTGGATACTAGAATGTATTTAGTATGATTCTGGGAATAATAAAACTAACAGTTCAGTGATCAGAAACCACCAGGGTGCTTAATTGTGATTTTCTGCATATACAAATGCCACAATGCAGCCCTGAAATAATCTCATATCCTGGTTCTGTTTTAAAATATTCCTGTTTAAAACAAACAATGTGTATGGGCAATAAACATGATTTAGAATACAAACAATTTGACATCTGTTTTCCATATATCATGGTGATATGATGAGGTGTCTTAGCCTCTATTGGGTAAGCCACAAGGAAAAATTAAGATGTGCTGACACTACGAAGTTACTACAGAGTCAATTGGATATGCACTGTAGGTCTATTGTTACTAGAGTGATTAACTGTTCCCAGCAAGAAGGCATAGAACGCTAGATGCCTATAGGACTTTTAAGTAATTATAATTGGCTAAGGATATTTTCTACAGGTCCACACACGTACAGTGTACCATTTATATTCAGGGAATAAAGAAATAATGACTAAGTCTAAGCTTTCTGGCATTAGGACCATGTCCCCAATGAAAGAAAATGGAACTCTAAGAAATTTTCCAATATATTTATTAAAAATGTCAACAATAATTTTAGATGTGATTGTAAATTAAAACTGCATTTAAAAGCAGTTTCTGTTTGTCATTTGCCATTTCAGTTTGCCTGAATACAGAAACAGCATTTTTTTTAGAAATCAGCTGTCTTCTTGAAAATCCCACTATTAGTGATGGGCGAATTTGCGCCGTTTCGCTTCGCCGAAAAATTCGCGAATTTCGAGCGGAATTCGCGAAACGGCGAAAAATTCGCAAACGGCGACGGCGTCTCGTTTTTGATGCCGGCGCCCGTTTTTGGCAAATTTTTGCCGCGAATATTCGCGGGCGTTTCGCGAATTTATTCGCTGGCAGCGAAACGCGCAAATTCGCCGCAAATTCGCCGCAAATTCGCGCCTGGCGAATAAATTCGCCCATCACTACCCACTATGCCTTACACAATTCTTCTAGTCTTCTCCTTTTTAGGTCTGTTAATCACAGAACATACAAAGCATTGTGGGTATTGAAGGCAATGCCGACTACCAGTGTTTTAATGTCACAAATAGGAATAGTGAGTAGTGAATAGTGAGACACAGAAAGTAGCATTTGCAAATCAATTTATCATTAAACTTTTTTTCCTTTAGGTAGACATACTCTAGCACTTTTGCCTTTTTCATATAAAGATTACAGCTTTAGTATTGATAAAACAAATTGTCTTATTTTGTGATCAGGGAACTTCCTGCGTCAAGGAGAACTGTTCTGGGAAAGTGCAAACTGCTCCGTACGATGCCGATGTTTGGATATTAATAATGAGATTACCTGTCAAGAGTCAGTCTGTGGCCCATATGAAGTCTGTGAACCCAAGGATAAATTCTTCCAGTGTCTCCCTGTAGAGAGCAGTACTTGTGTGGTCTTTGGAGATCCTCACTACCACACATTTGATGGACTCTTGTTCCATTTTCAGGGCTCATGTTCTTACCTCCTAGCTAGGCACTGCTGGCCTGGCAATCGCCTCCCATTCTTTAGTGTGGAAGCCAAAAATGAGAACCGTGGAGGCTCGTCAGTTTCATGGCTGAAAGACATTTCTCTGGAGGTCTATTCATACAATATTGTAATTCCAAAGAACAGTTTTGGGAAAGTAAAGGTAAGCATCAACAGATGATGACTGGACATTAAAGAAGGCATACAGGAGTAGCTGCTGTGATGCTAGGCAACTTATATAATGTATGGTATATCATTTATGTTGGCAAAATAACCATTAATCAGTGGTTCCTAGCTATAATATAGCAAAATCTGGGATAGAAAGACAGAGAAACTTTCCAGAACTACATGGTGCTGGAAGCAATGCCCATGCAATATTAACATTTTGGTATTATTTTACTTAGGGATCATTTGACTACTCTATTATCTACAGAAAATAATTATTTAAAACTATACTTATCTTGGGCATACAATGCATTGCTTTTTGCTTCTGGTCATGGGAACATATTTTATATCATGATATTATAGACTATGCTCTTAAATCAGATAAATGATTCACATACTGAACTTGTCAGTTAAAAGCCTATCTGTACAATCGCAAAACTCCATTTAGTATCTATTAGCATGTTTGGCAGAGGTCCAGTAATTATCTCTTCCAAGAGGGATTTGGTTACACCCTGAAACTTAAGGGTTCATTTGGGGAGGAGAAATATAAGAGAAGCAGAAAAAGTAGGTTAAATTCTAACAAAACCTTTAGTTGAGGTTTAGCAGAAACAGACAAAGAACTCTTCTTAAAAAATCATATTGTTTATTCACCAAATGCTCTTAGAAACATAACACTCTCGACCAATTATCCCAAAGACACAATGCAGGGCATGAATCTTAAGTGATTCTCTAAGTTAGTCTACAGATATAACCACTGGTGTTTGAGAAATAAGACTGTTTCTGAATCCAAAGAACGGATTAGCGATTTAACATATGAATTGCAATAATTACTTTAACTCAGAAGGAGAAAGTATAGCATCAGTATACCTTTTTTACAGTACTAAACCCAATCCTAATAATTTATTTATCTTGCTATACAATTTCTCCCTGAAGGTATTATTCCAAATCTTTTTCATTCTATCACTTTATAGCTATGAGCTGTTCTAAAGCAATTTGCAATTCCATGATTTACTTTTCATTTGTCTGCCCAATATACACGACTCAAAGGGACTGTATACTTTTCACATAAAAATAACCCACTATGGATATTACAGAACTCTTGGGGATTTACCAACTGTTTTAAAGGAATAGTTCAGTGTGAAAATAAAAACTGGGTAAATAGATAGGCTGGGCAAAATAAAAAATGTTTCTAATATAGTTAGTTAAGCCAAAAATGTAATATATAAAGGCTGGAGTGAACAGATGTCTAATAAAAAAGCCAGAATTCAACTTCCTGCTTTTCAGCTCTATAACTCTGAGTTAGTCAGCGACTTGAAGGGGGGCCACATGGTACATTTCTGTTCAGTGAGTTTGTAATTGACCCTCAGCATTCAGCTCAGATTCAAAAGCAACAGATATGACCCATGTGGCCCCCCCTCAAGTCTCTGATTGGATACTGCCTGGTAACCAGGGCAACCAGTCAGTGTAAACCAAGAGAGCTGAAAAGTAGTGTTCAGACTGATATGTTATACATCAAATCACTCCAGCCTTTATACATTTAATTTTTGGCTAACTAACTATATTAGAAACATTTTTTATTTTGCCCAGCCTATCTATTTACCCAGTTTTTATTTTTACACTGAACAATTCCTTTAACAGTGTTTGATTTCTGCTGCAAATTGTAACAACTCCCAACCCGCATATATACCTAAATATTGCATTTGCAAAATAATCTGTTGTTGAATTGAATGTATATATTCAGAGTTTAAACTTTTCTATTAATATTACAGGTAAACAACTTGATATTTTCCCTCCCGGTCAGTCTAGAATATGGTGCTATCAAAATTTATCAAAGTGGCTTATCAACTGCAGTAGAAACAGACTTTGGCCTTCTGGTGATGTACGATGGACAACATTATGCTTCTATATCAGTACCAGGAACCTACATTAACTCTACTTGTGGAATGTGTGGGAACTATAACAAAAATCCGACAGATGACACCCTTCGATCTGATGGGAGACCGGCTGTGTCAGTAGTAGATTTAGGGGAGAGTTGGAGAGTTTACCACCCAGACTGGAGATGCTCTCCAGGGTGTTTAGATAACTGCAGTTCATGTGATGCAACGACAGAATCACTTTTCTTTTCCTCGGAATACTGTGGGTTTATAAATATGACAGGAAGTCCTCTCTGGGAATGTGGCTCAGTGGTGGATCCTACGGCATTTGTTCATAGTTGTGTTTATGATCTTTGTGGCTCTGGTGACAATGGCACCAGTCTTTGTCAATCAATCCAAGCTTATGCCCTTGTGTGCCAAGCTTTAGGAATTCCTGTGAATGACTGGAGGACTCAGACTAGCTGTGGTAAGTCACGTCATCTGCAATTTCTAATCTGAATATCTGAACTGTTTTACAGATTTTTGATCAGTTCCTTCTAAAACAACCCCACGATCCATGTAAAATTTCCAACTCAATGAAATCTCAGAAAAATAAACTATACTTATAAAACCCTTGTAATCCATACATGAACTGATAGGGGGGGAGTATTATAAATAAATACTGAAGTTCTCTTGCAGTAAATCCATGTTCTCCTGTATGATTCATTTTAGTGTATAGTTGTGAAATTCCCCTCTCTGCATATTCTGTAAAATTTCTTCCTAGGGCCCTCTGAGGGTTTTTTTGTTTTTTTTAAATTGTCTGTTTGTACATTTATCCTAAACATCTACTATAACAGCTAATAATAATCATTAATAACAGAAATTGCTGTTAAGGTCTAATAATAATATAGTATTATGGATAATATAGCGCAAAGTGCCAGTTAATTAAGTACTTTATTAGAATTTTCTTATTGGAATAACTGATCATCATTTAAGTGCTCAGTATTTGATCCAACTTAAATGGGTTACTCAGAATTCAAAATCCTATTTGGGGTTCCCCCTTCTGCTTATCAAAGATCCATGACTAAATATGCAGTGAGATGGGCTTCAGTCTTTCCTCTTGTCTAATAATGCATTACTGGCAAATGAATAATATGGTTGTGAAGTACATCAGAACAAACAATAATTTGCTGCTATGAGATATTTATTTATAATTTATATGTTGATTGTTAACCTAACCTTTTGTAAGGCCATATTGTTGCTTATCATGGGGCAAGCAGCAAACCAAAGAGAAATGTGCGTAAAGCTTCTGTTTAAATATCCATCAGTGATGCACTAGTTTAAGCAAAAGGGAATTCCACCCCATTTAAGTGGTGGGGAACTTTAAAATAACACACACACTTCTGCAGGACAAACAGTAAATAAACACTTTTCATTATTTAAGTTAATCAAGAGTACCTTATTTTTAATGTTACGTTGCCCTTGACAGCAGATTAAGATAACAAAATGTATGTTGATTAAAATCAACCACTGCTAAATTCTAATTGTGTTTCTCGTCCTTTGTTTATAGCTTTATTGAACCCTAGGAAGTAAACCTTTAAACAGAGATGTTTATTTCCCTGCACCACTAAAAGCAAACACTTTTCTTCTTAGACCAGTCATTTTATCAATGTGTTTTGGGGGAGCATATCCCTGAATATTAATTATTCTTTTCTTTAAGTCCTCTGTATGGTTAACAGATGTACTATTAGCGTTAATGGTTTTATAAACAGAAACTAATTATAATATATAATTAGTGCTTGCCTTACATGTTGACCTTTTTGTATAACTACTAACTTCACAATTGTATATAAAGACATTTGGTATTTGCCATCTTGTCAAATATAACATTTGGGTTGTAAATGTATTACGGTTTATAGGTTATTTCTTTGAAAACTAAACACATTTTTGTGTATATTGATCTGCAAATATTTTTACAATATAGAAATTCATTTACAGACATGTCTATGAAATCTTCAAAGAATTATATAATGTGAAACAGGTACAAGTAAAATTAAACCTCTGTTTGTTTCTTTCTTGCTCTACTGTCAATGGCAAATGAAATAAAATAAATATTCTTAATATATATATATATGTATATATATATACTGTATATATTTATATATATATATATATATATATATATATATATATATATATATATATATATATATATATATATATATATATATCAAAAAGTGATATGATCATTTACATGTTTAAATCACCTGCCTGTGATCATCACAGCTACACATTTATCTATTTGACTTTACAACTTGGTCACCAAATTTTTGGGTCTGAATTATCCTTTAAATGTACCAATCCAGTGGTGGCTGAACCACTTTCCTTGGGTATGGTGGCTTATCAATTTTATGATCATAACTTTGTAACAAAATAACCCTTGTTTTGGGTACATATGCAATAGAATTTATTATACTTATATATATATACTTTAAAGCCTTTAGAGTGCTCCCACAACCCCCCTGTTTTGATATTGTATATATATATATATATATATATATATATATATATATATATATATATATATATATATATATATATATATATCAAAAAGTGATATGATCATTTACATGTTTAAATCACCTGCCTGTGATCATCACAGCTACACATTTATCTATTTGACTTTACAACTTGGTCACCAAATTTTTGGGTCTGAATTATCCTTTAAATGTACCAATCCAGTGGTGGCTGAACCACTTTCCTTGGGTATGGTGGCTTATCAATTTTATGATCATAACTTTGTAACAAAATAACCCTTGTTTTGGGTACATATGCAATAGAATTTATTATACTTATATATATATACTTTAAAGCCTTTAGAGTGCTCCCACAACCCCCCTGTTTTGATATTGTATATATATATATATATATATATATATATATATATATATATATATATATATATATATATATATATATATATATATATATATATATATATATATCAAAAAGTGATATGATCATTTACATGTTTAAATCACCTGCCTGTGATCATCACAGCTACACATTTATCTATTTGACTTTACAACTTGGTCACCAAATTTTTGGGTCTGAATTATCCTTTAAATGTACCAATCCAGTGGTGGCTGAACCACTTTCCTTCAGGGATGTGGAGAACCTGCTTTGGCCAGTCACTGTATTAACTGGTTACTGTATTCAGCTAGCCAGGTTTTCTGAATATTTACTTGTAATCAGGAAACTGGCCACCTCACTAATGTAAATTTTGTTAAAAATGCTTTTTTTTTGGGTGTGGCCTGGCCCTCTTCGGTCATGATGGCAATTTATTCCCAGTAAATTAGATTAGTGGCATGGTTATGTAAATGGAGAATTGCAACAGAAACAGGAATGGAAATCTTTAGGTCCCTGCCACTTTGCCCCATATTTCAAGGTGGAAAAAGAGTGAAAGCTTGGGAGGACACCTTCTCTATCAGAAGGGTTTCCTCCCCCAACAGGGAACATTAGGGAAATTGAACTATATTAAAAAATTTTGTTGCTGCCCAATAAACACCCTAGTAGTAGCAGCTATATTTTGCAATATAGATAGACAAAGTTAATCAGCATTATATGGCTACTCAAGATTAAGATCTGCTACTTTGATAAACTTGAGAAATCTATGTTTACACCAACTTTATAGGTCTGCATTTTCTAGGTTGGAATTCTGTTTTCTTTTCAATAAGGGCAAATTACTTTTTACCTCCTTGATCCCACAGAAAAGTAATTTCCAAACTGTATAAATGAAGTAGTTTAACAACAATATATAAAATATCTCCTCTTTATTTCTGTGCATTAGTTTGCATTTTTCAATTATAAATGGTATAACCATTTTTGTCGCATTTCTTTGTTTCAAACTGCTGCTGAAATGTTTCCTTTGCCTTGCTAGGATTTTGTTAAGTGGTGTTTGAAGTTTCTGACTTGATTTGTGGAAAGCCTAGAGTGGTGTATAAAAATAAGTACACCCCATTGCATTTTTTTACTCTTTTAAGATCCAGATATTGGATGGCCATTTTAACAATATTGATAGATAAATGTGACCCACGTGTGAATTTTGCATATGGGAAAAGTAAACACACACCTACATTTAGTACTATCTTAAATATCTAACATATCTAACTAAGCTCTAGGTCAGGTCCAAATGATTAGAACATCTTTAGAATCTTGAAGAAACCTGTCTTATTTAATCATTAGGCATTTAGTTTAGCTGCTCTTTGATAGTAAAGTGTGTGGTATCACCATGCTTAGTTTGATAAAGCTCTCTGAGGCCTTTAAATCAAAACTCATTAATGCCTGGGAAGGATTTAAAAAGATCACCAAACAATCACACATCAATCATTCCACTGTCCAATCATCTAAAAGTGGAGCTAGGCTGTCTCTTAAATTTCGCCCAAGAGTAGAATACTAAATTCTTAAATAAATCTCTAATAACTCCACAATTTCATCACTGGACCTACAGGTAGATCTCACTACCACTGATGTAAAAGTGCATCCTTTAGAAATAGGCTGCACAAATTAGATCTACATGAGAGGTGTTGGATCATGAACAATTAGGCAAAGAGCAGGACATGATTGTTGAAAATGAAAGACAGCATTTTGCCAGAAGAACCTGATAACAACTGTAAAGCATGATAGTGGAAGTTTTACATTTCAGGGCTGCTTTCCTACATCAGGGTCTGGACAGAGCACCATTATTGAATTCATTTATGAATTCTTCATTGTGCCAGAGGGTGTTTAAGACACAAAAGGGGGAATGTAATATGTTTCACTAGTGCAAAAAACATTCATAAAGATGCTTGAGAACATTAGAGCAATTGAGACCATGTTTGAGCAATTTTTGACTGATTAAAGACCTCAACAACTTCCTTGCAAAGTTTGCAACCAAATTGCTTTTGCGAACGTTCTCAGTGTATGTAAGTAAATTTCGCAATCGCAAACCATTTTTTCTACAAAATATTTAACTAAACCGTTGAATAAATTATTGCAAAGTCAAATTGTTAATACTGTTTAAATGAAAAGATTTGTTAAAAAAGAAAAGAACTTTGTATGGAGTGCACTCACATGACTATATAGACTTCCATCAGAGGTTGCAGAACAAGATAATATCTAATAAAAGGAACTCATTTTATTCAAGAGCAAGATGTTTGCTTTTAGGTGACCAGTAAATGCTACCCGATGATTAGTTGCTATGGGCAAACTTAGTGCCTTTTATTATATAACTCCATAAATGTTTTCAGTATTATACTGCATATTAATATATACAGCATATTAGAAAAATGTATATTAGCTCTTAAATCACTTTAATGACATGTTACTTATTTATTACTCAAAATATGTAATATTTGTATTTACATTTTTTAAATATTCTTTCTTTTACCAGCCTCAGCAGTGCAGTGCCCTGAATTCAGCCATTATTCTGTTTGTACCAGCAGTTGTCCTGCTACTTGTGCTGATATCATAGCACCCTTATACTGCAGCAGCCCCTGCACCGAGGGTTGTGAGTGTGATGAAGGTTATGTACTCAGTGCTGATGCCTGTGTCCCAGTAAGCAAGTGTGGCTGTGAAATGGATGGAAAATACTACATTGTTGGAGATTCCTTCTGGACCAGTGCAGATTGCACTGTTCAGTGTTGGTGTGAAGATGGTGGGGATGTGTCTTGCTTCAATAACACTTGCCGTGACGGGGAGATATGCTCAATAGAGAATGGATACCAAGGCTGCTACCCTAGAAGAGAGAGTGTGTGCCTAGTCAGTCAGAACCAAGTGATACATACTTTTGACTCAGTAACTTTTCCTTTCCCTATGGATTATTCCTACACATTGTTGAAGACATGCCCAGAAAAATCTGAGTTTATAGAGATTGACATCAGCAAAAAGAAACCAGATTCCAGTCCCAACTGGCTGAGGCCTCTCAGGATACAGGTTGCCAAGCAAGACATTAGGATTGGGGGTGGCAGTAATTCTGAAATTAAGGTAAGTCTCTTTACCCTTCAACAATGTGCCTGCAATTGTTCTCCTTTAGTGGTAAGAAAGAAGCAAATTCTGTCTAAAATTCTGTTTAAAAATAAACAAAAACCAGGAAGACTATTTTCTAATTCTTCTGTGTAGTAGGGCAAGTAATTTTACTAATTGATCCATAAATACTGTTATAAAGCTAATGCCATAAAACTAGAATTGGGGACTTTTGGGCAGGTTTTCTACCATAAAATCTTCTGGAGTTTCTGCTTCACAAACTAAACATTCTTGTTAAACATTGTGGTGTAACTAAAAGTATTGCAATGGTGGCTCTTATAACTTTAAATATAAAATATGGTATTTGATATACCCTACTTCACCAGAAGGCTATGGTCTGATATCACAAAGGGTGGACCAAACTAACCAGTAAAAGTGGAGGACATCCATCAAGATGCAGGCCCAAAAGTTTATTCACAACCCCTATAGCCATAGAGGATAAAACCTTATATAGCAAATGCATTCCTCTATGTTTGGTGCAAATTAGCAAACAAAATTTATGAATTGAATGTAGCCTTAATGGTGTAGAGTTAAAATGCTTCCATTCTGTTGGTTAAATGCAAAATTATAATGTATTATTTACATGGGCTACATACAAATTTCTATTTGTACACATTTTGAGGTGTTTTGTAGATTGTCAAGAGCTGCAGTGCACAACAAGGAGGTGCACAAGAGTAGACTTAACAGCTAGTGAAATTTAAAATCTGCCAAGAATAGATGTAGCTTTGGCCTACAGTATCTTAAATGTTTGCAACTATGAAACATGTGTGCTCAAACTAAATATTATACCCTATTTCCTGTACTTTTTCCAGATCAATGGATTTGAAGTTGAGCTCCCATATTACCTGCCATCAGGGGAACTTGAAATCTACCGCAACAGAAATGGGACTGTAATTGAGTCTGAGAGCTATGTTAAAATCCAGTATTCAGACCAAGGTCTAATCCATGTAACTCTTTCAACTTTTTATCATAACTGCACTGGAGGACTCTGTGGCTATTTTAATGGGAATCCAGATGATGAATTTTGTTTCCCTAATGGGAAATGCACAGACAGTGTGGCCATTTTCCTAGAGAGCTGGACAACTTTTGATGAGATTTGCAATGGAGAATGTGGGGATTTACTGAAAGCTTGTAATAATGACTCTGAACTACTAAAGTATTATAAGACCAGGTCCAAATGTGGAATTATTAATGACCCAACTAATAGTTCCTTTCTGGACTGCCACGCTGTAGTTAATGTGTCTGCTTACTACAGGACATGCCTCTTCCGCTTGTGCCAAAGTGGTGGAAACCAGACTGAGCTATGTGACTCAGTCAGCCGTTATGCCATGGCTTGCCAAAATGCTGCAGTCGATGTTGGTCAATGGAGGAGCAAGAACTTCTGCCGTAAGTTAACTTTTGCCTATTTCCATACAACTCAAGAACGTTAATGCAGGGAAGTGTCAATCACGTTGTAGAGACACTTGTATTACGGTCTATCTACAATCTAAGGAGATTCACAATTTTTTTTACATTTTCACTTTGACTTCTCCAGAGAAGATTGCATTTACAAAATGCCACATCTGACAACAACCAAGTGGTTTTGTGAGAGGTTCAAATGTTCAAATACAATTAATATATTGAATCCCTATTGGTAAATAGATTCTATAAGGACCTGGGTGTCCAATTATATAAACTATATTAAACAAATATTGTTTAATTGTTTTATATAGGTTGAAATGTTCCCTCTCAAGCAAATACTACACACTTACAAGTTTAATTATTGCTGTGCATACTAGTCGAATTTAGTTTGAGGTATGTAGAAGCCATATGCCAAGTATTACATGGTTTTTAGCTATCAAAAGTTCTGTAACCTTAGTTTCAGCCATGAAAAGCTTATGGAAGTTCACCAGCACTGCCTGTTTTACACAAAGGTTATTTTACAAGCAAATGGTTATTTACATGTCACTACTACTGCTACTTGCAACATATCCCATTGTAGTAGATGAATGAGCAATATGTCCTTTACGCAGGTATGTGACCTATCATCCAGATGCTTGTGACCGTGGTTTTTCAGAAAAGACATCTTTCCATAACTTGGATCTCCATCCCTTAAGACTGCTAAAAATAATTAATACATTAAGGGGCAGATTTATCAAGGGTCAAAGTGAAAATTTGAATTTTCAAGTTTTTTATGGACAAAACTGTCAAATGCGACTAGGGCATTGCTAAAATTCGATTCAGGTTTTTTTTTTATAAAATTAGATTTTCTAAATGTATCATACACTGGCCCTTTAAGAACTCAAATTTTACTATTTGCCACCTTAAACCTGCCAAATTGCTGTTTTAGCCTATGGGGGACATCTTGGGATCAATTTGGAGTTGTTTGCTGCCTTCCTGACATTGAAGGGTTTTTTCAGAGAAAAAACTTGAATCAAATTCAATTCTAGTTTGCGGGTCGATCCCATTCACCGAGTTTGAAAAATTGCCGCTTTAAATAACTCCAATGAACTCGAAATTCGACCCTTGATAAATCTGCCCCTAAATAGACCTAATAGAATTATTTGCCACCAAAATAGATTTCATACAGTTACCAATTAATTACCATCAAATACAAGGAACTGTTTTATTATGAAAGAGAAAAACTTAAATCCATTTATAAAATATAGAATTTTATGCCTTCTGGAAAACGGTTTTCTGGATAGAGGGATCCTATACCTGTATTGTAGCATATGGTTTTTACTGGAGTCACGCACAGGGAATGTTGGACATTTATTTAATGTGTGCTAGGATGAGTACACATGGGGCAGATTTATCAAAATTTTAATTTTCAAAACCTCAAATGTGCCCTTATTTAAGAAAAGATTGGAAACTTGAAAACTCACTTGAAATCACAGTTTATTTTTAATGATTTTGCCAAATTTTGAATTCATCTCAGAAACTGAAATTGAAAAATAGCTTGAAATCTAAAAATACAATTCCTGTGACTTTTTTTCTTCAAGCTTTGTGTGCTTGATAAATTTCTCGAAAATTAGAGGTTTAAAAAGTCAAATTGGAATGTGTTGTTTTTGCCACAAAAAAAGCTGAAATTCTAATGTTTGACAAATCTTCCCCAAACGAATTTAATGAAATACAGTTATGCTTGCATTTAGCCATAGAACCAGCCCATATATTAAACAATGGATCATTCATTACATGCTAAAGTTAGTATTTTTCCAATGATATGTTGGTAAGATGAAACCAGCAGGAATTGAGAACCTTCAATATGTTTTAAAGGAGAACTAAAGCTTTCCAAAAGAAGTAGGACAAAAATATTGTATATTATCCTTTGAAGATGCCCATTACATCCCCATCTTCTTTTCTAATGATTCAATGCACATGCGCTGTGTTGCTGTCAGTTACTGACCTTAGCGAACAATGCACAATATGCTGTATATACCTCCCAACTGTCCCGTTTTTAGCAGGACAACCCTGATTTTGACAGCTCAACCCACAGTCCTTGATTGTTACTGAAATGTTCCGACTTTCTCTTTGATCTCCTGCACTGAACAGCCAAAAAAAAAAATCAAAGTTTCTAAAACTCAATTGGCTTTTGGCAGAGAGCCCAGAATATGTGGCAGATGTACTTAGATACATTTGTAACAATTTAAGATAAGCAAAGAAACGATTGTAACAATTTAAGTTAAGTAGGTCTCTTGGCGAAGCTTAAAGGGCAATTCATCTTCATTAGCAAAACTGTTATAACACATAAAACCTGACCCTAAAACCCCCAGAAATGTGTTCAGACTTTCCATAATCAGGCAAGTTTTGTAAAATGGACATGGTAATCATGGGGTGTGGCCATAAAGTGGGCATGGTCAAAAATGTCACTGCATGCAGCAAAGCATTTTGTCCCTATATATATATATATATATATATATATATATATATATATATATATATATATATATATATATATTACATCAAATGTGAAAAAACTGGCTGTGCAAAAATGGGTGGGTACCCTTGTAATTTTGCGAATTTGGATGTAACTGCTCAATACTGATTACTGGCAACCAGGGCCGGATTTACATAGTGGGCAACTCTAGGCGCACTGCCGTTTATTGCCCCTGTCCCCTCCCCTTTATTAGTGCAAATTTTCATCATCTGGACTGTAATAATGGGGATTGGTGCATGGGAAATTTTAAAAATGATTGTATCTCCAGCACATCCGTGCCTAGGTGGCCTTTCCACAAATCGGAGCCTGCTGGCAACACCAAATTGGTTAGATTCGTTAAGTCTTGAACTTCATAGGCAGGTGTGTCCAATCATGAGAAAAGGTATTTAAGGTGGCCAATTGCAAGCTGTGCTTCTGTTTGACTCTCCTCTGAAGAGTGACAGCATGGAATCCTGAAAGCAACTCTCAAAAGATCTAAAAATCATGGTTTAGGAGAAGGCTACAAAAAACTATGTCAGAGATTTAAACTGTCAGTTTCAACTTTAAGGATTGGAATCAAGAAATGGAAGGCCACAGGCACAGTTGCTGTAAAACCCAGGTCTGACAGGCCAAGAAAAAATACAGGAGCGGCATATGCGGAGGATTGTGAGAATGGTTTCAGACAACCCAAAGATCACCTCCAAAGACCTGCAAGAACATCTTGCTACAGATGATGTATCTGTATATATTGTTCTACAATTCAGCACAATTTGCACAAAGAACATCTGTATGGCAGGGTGATTCGAAAGAAGCCCTTTCTGCACTCATGCTACAAACAGAGTTTCTTGTTGTATGCAAAAGATTATTTAGACAAGCCACAGTCATTTTGGAACAAAGTGCTTTGGACTGATGAGACAAAAATTGAGTCATTTGGTCATAACAAAAAGCACTTTACATGGCAGAAGAAGAACACCGCATTCCAAGAAAAACACCTGCTACCTACTGTAAAATTTTATGGAGGTTCCATCATGCTGTGGGGCTGTGTGGCTAGTTCAGGGACTGGCGCCCTTGTTAAAGTCGAGGGTCGGATTAATTCAACCCAATATCAACAAATTCTTCAGCATAATGTTCAAGCATCGGTAACAAAGTTGAAGTTACGCAGGGGTTGGACATTTCAATAAGACAATGACCCTAAACACACTTGGAAATCTACAAAGGCATTTATGCAGAGGGAGAAGTACAATATTCTCGAATGGCGTCACAGTCCCCCTGACTTGAATATCATGGAAATCTATGGAATGATTTGAAGCAGGCTATCCATGCTCGGCAGCCATCAAATTTTACTGAACTGGAGAGATTTAGTATGGGCTACTGGTCAAAAATACCACTATCCAGTATCCGGATACTCATCAAAGGATATAGGAGACATCTAGAGGCTATTACATTTGCAAAAGGAGGCTCAACTAAGTATTGATGTAATATCTATTTTGGGGTGCCCACATTTATGCACCTGTCTAATTTTGTTATGATGCATACTGCATATTTTATGTTAATCCAATTAACTTTGTCACTGCTGAAATACTATTGTTTTCAAAAGGCATGTTATATATTAAAAGGAAGTTGCTACTTCGAAAGTGCAGCCAATGATAAACAAAACTTTTTCAAATGACTGTATGCACCTGGGTGCCTTACTGATTCCAGTGGAGTGCGGACTACCAAGGATTTTTTCTATATATATATATATATACAAAATGCAGGGATTGACAGCACTCCAAGGAAATACATCAAGTCAATAATTCAAATGAAAGTGGAGATTTATTGGTGATCCAACGTTTCGGCTCTGCACAGAAGCCTTCGTCAGGGAAAGACTTATTGACTTGATGTATTTCCTTGGAGTGCTGTCAATCCCTGCATTTTGTCTACATACTTCTCAGACTAGCACCCAGGTTTCTGCATACTAATGGTTGTGCATTCCATTCTGTTTGATATACAGTGTATATATTATCAGTACACTGCAGCTCAGAAATCCGTGCAATTAGCATCGGAATTTAATAATTAGCGCTGTAGCATCAGCTTACACAATAGACAAACCTTATATTCCGCTTGATGATTTGCAATGACCCCTAAGCTTATCTTCTTAACAGCTGGTAAAAGCACACTGAAGGACATATTTAAAAACAACAGCAGGATAATTGTAAAAAAAAACAGGGGGATAATACACCACACATTGCCAGGCTTCACCGTGGACGTAAATTTTATATGCATTTTTTTTTTTTTTAGAGTGACTTCCAACGGAAGCAATGTAAAATAACGGCAGCAAATATGGTGTACGCATTGTGTAAATTTGCCATTTATTGTACACAGTTTTTACACCATTTGGCAAATTTATTTTCCCCAGCATAATAAATATGCCCTTTAGTGTATGTGTCGCAGACACAAGAACTTTGAAGGCCTGGATCATTACAACTATAGAAATGCTGAAGCTTTAGGCTTGTTCAATAAATTCAATATATAAAATATGGCATTTCTAGCCATATTAATTTTTAAGATTTTGTTCTCCTTTTAATGCTGGGTGCAGGTGATTACGCTGTGACAGAAAATGGTACAGCATACGTAGAGACCTGATCTGCACACTGATCTTACCAAAATACTTTATATATATATTTCGGGAAGAATAGCAGCCAGTGGTGCATTCTGTTTCTTCATAGACAGTCGGTGTTAACTTCTCTTGACAATGAAAAAAAAATCTATTTTTTTTATTTCGATTTATCACACAGTTTCTGTGCAGTGTCATAATGTATCTCTGTGTGCGATGCTATAACAAAAACGTTATCTCTGTTTAATAAATCCCCATCAGACACAGTTAAATCATATAAATTGCTTTGTTTTTGACAGCCATCAAGTATAGATTTAGAACAAACAAACACATACTCAAAATACTAGCCACACAATTATTTTAGATTTATTTTTAACTACACTATGAATACATGAACTATGAATACATAATACGCTGGGCTCTTGTTGCAGGTTGGATGTATGTAAGTCCCTTCTTCTTCCTCAGTATTAAAGCATTTTGAAAATAACACTCATATGTCTTTGATAAAATGTGGTGCAAAATGTAAAATGCAGATAGATGGGAATAGTTGTTAGAAAGCAGTAGTGTTAAACAGTAAAAAAAAGTAGCAATGCATTACCCACCTGTTTCAAACTTTGTCTGTAATAGAGCAGAGAGAATTCAACAAGCACTAAAACAAAATCAGCTTCAGTTGGTGACCTTAATAACTCCTTTTAGAAACAATGAAATGGCTCTTTTCAGAAGTTTAAAAACCTGTTGGTCCAGATGCAGATTTTCTTGGAACTCTTTTCTTGGAATCTGCTTTCACAAAGGATCTGGCACATGGTGTTGCTTATTCACTCTTTCTTTCAGCTAAAGTAGGAACCTTGGGTGCAGTTCTTGGGTAAAACCTTCTTTACAAAGTATGACTACAATTATATTGACTACTTTTTACTTTATTACAAATCTCACACTAACATTTTGTTCCTGATATTTTTATTTTGAAGCACTGAAAGCAGGTTAACCAATTTTGTACAAACATTTAGGGGCTAAATGATCAATGTGCATATCTTTTTTTCCTCTGCAAATCAAACTTTTTTGCACTCAATCATGCATTTAAATAATGATGTTAAAATGAATGTAGTCAATGGAATCTGTCCTCAGCAAACTGGAAATATTCAGAGTATTTGTTCAATTCTTGTTTTTTTATATTTGGATTTTTTAATGATTAAGGAAGCATTTATGCCTTTTAAAAATGTGAATTTATTTGTGGTAGAAAAAACCCCCTCAATAATAACAAGAGCAAATATTGATACATAACACACTAACTGCCACATGTAATAAAAGATACTAAGTTTGCTCAGGAGCAGTAACCCATAGCAATCAATAACATGTTTGCTTTTAAACATGTGACCAGGAAATTCAACCTGCTAATTAGTTGCTATAGGTTACTTTAAATTAAAAAAGCCTGATCAAAATAGAATCCACAATGTGACCTTATTTGTTAATAAAAAAGCACAATTCAACTGGATCAGGGACAACTCAGCTTTTTCCCGAAAACCCAGAATTTTTCGGGGTTTTTGCCCAGAAGTCCAAAATAGTCGGATTTTCCGGTTAATTTCAGTGTAGACCACATAAACATTCCAAATAGGATAGGAACATCTCCCATTGACTTATATACAACCTCGGCAGGTCTGGGATGCTGGATTTTTTGATTCTGACTTTTTCCATCCTCGGGGTATAATAAATCTTGAAACATCTGAGGTTTTTTTTACTAAAAGTTCAGATTTTATAGTAGAAAAACTCTTTGGGGCTCATTTATTAAAGCAGCGCAGCGCATAAGTGGACGCAAAAGGTTGTCTGCGCCATCACAAGCGTGATCGCTAATATATTTGCGTGATATTGCGCATAACACAGAGCTTTTGCGATGGTTTTGTTTATGCGCATTGCGCAAAAGATTGGGCATTTATGTCGCAAACGATGCCGTGGTTGTTAGGGGCGTGGCTGTGGGCGTGGCTACAATGCGCTTGCACTGCGGCCGTCGCAGATTTGCGTCTGTATATGTGCAAAACTGCACCCGGGCAACAGCACCACAATTTTTACGCCTGCCTCTTCGTGGCGTAATAGTAACGCTCTTCAAAATGCGCATTCCTGCCCAGCTGCGCTAGTATATTCAAGATGAACAACCCTTGTAAAGTGCATATTAACCACGCCTTCCACCCAACATGTTTATATTGACCAAGGTTCCTTTAAGGGTATCAGGTAGGCTAAACACCTTTGCAACCAAACAAATATTAGCACAGAAACAAATGCAGATGCGTCTAAGTGAACGCAATATGCGCAATATGTGACGCAACTAATTAAAGCAGCGCATTCATACATGAGCACAACTAATCCTTACCTTTGCGGTATCTTCCTGTGCGCACAATTTATTATAAGCACTGCGACAGCTGATACGCAGTTTCACACGTCGCACCTGTCTTGTGTCTACATTAGCGCACAAATCGCACTGTTAAGGTATCGTGCGCTACATTATTAAATACTCGCATGCGCTGGGCAAATGTCTGGCCACTGCGCTCTTTTTAGCGCTGCGCTGCGTTAATAAATGAGCCCCTTTGAGTTTTTGGTATTCGGACTTTAATAAATAACCCCCTTAATCTCAACATTTTCATTCTTTGTGGTTCCACCTTTTTTGGGGTATATATGTATGTAGCAACCTTGTTCACTGTTTAGAAATCATTTTTGTTAATTCTCCAGACAGACAGATTTGCTCAAGGATGTTCAGGTTGGCGAGATCAGGTACGCCTCAATTTCCAAGAAATGCCACTGATCTTGAGTTACACTGAGATCGGGATTTTGACTCTATCATTGTAGGACATTCAGAATACTGTTTTTTAACCATTTAATTTTTCAGTTTTTTAACCATTTCATTCAATTTCATTTCAAATGTAATTTTAGCAAACTGAAACAAGTTCGGATTGCAGCAATCACACCATCTATTCTTTCTTTTAAAAAGATGCTCAGTCTCTGTGGATCAAAAGCAGTCCTACAGCATGATGGTACTACCAACATTACTGGATGTACAGTGTTTGCAACGTTATATTTGTGCCTTGAATTAAACATTTGCCAATATTATTGGCATTGCCATAAAACCCTTTCCCACATCTGATCTAATTTAGAGCAGTCATGTTCTTATTTTGTGCCACCCTCCAGTACAGGGAGGCAAGAACTCTTGGTTGATCAACTCTATGGTTGAGCCTTGCCTACAATGTAGTATGGTGATGATAACACCATGCTATGGGTCTGGTTTTTCTCAGGGACTTGGTATCTTTATAAGATAGAGGGAAATTCTGGAAAGAACTCTTCTCAGTCTTCAAAAAATATAATTTTGCTTAGAATTTCCACACATAAGGCAAGAGAAATATTGTTGTCGCTTAAGAACAAAAAGGTGAATGTTCTACAATATCCAGGTCAAATCTCTGATCATAATCCAAATTAAAATAGGTGGCTCCATTTGAAATTGTGGTGAACAAGTCAACAAATCATCTGAACTAACCTGAACATCCTACAGCAACTCTACCCAAAATCCCAAACAATATGCTCAGGTAATACATACGTAACCCCAAAATTCTAAGGACACTGATATTGCTACAAAATTTAGCTCTACAAACTATTGCAGTGATTAATTACTTCTGGTAGCAGCACATTTTATTTTTTCTTATGACATTTTTATAGCAAAAATGAATGCATTGTATGATTGTATTCATTGAATCGTCAAAGGTCTGATTGTATTTGCTGGACACTATATTAACATAGGGTTCTTCTGATTATTTCCGTTCAAGGCTAGCAGACAATATTTTCAATATCATAAGAATCATATATTATGTTCGGTTAAAAACAAGATATATGCAAATTAGAGTATACATTGTGTCACATAAAACATACTTGGTGTACATGGTGAACTTACAAATGCAAAAAAACGTGAAATAGATGAAAGTATGTCTAAAACCAAATGTCAGCAGAGTTAGGTAAGAGACTGAAAAAGATTGAACCATTATTGCTGGTGGTGATGCAAATCAAAATAAAAATGTGCTGAAAGATGTATTACTCACCTATTTCAGTCTTTATTTGCTAGTCAGGTTATGGGCAAGGGTAGGACCGTAGGACCAAAGACATCTTTTCGCCTAAACAATTAAGATCATGGGTCAGCAATTAGAAATTATAACCATCTCAATCACATTGCTATTAGTGTTTTTATTGATATTAGTGTTATTAGTAATAATATAATAACGGTTTGGACATCGTAGGAGAGCAGTTTTTGCATATGTATGCAATCCAGCCTAATTACAAGATACAGTCCTCTATACAGGTTTAATCTGGTGCATAAGCTCAGTATCATTCATTTGTATCGTATTAGCACATGTGCACATAACTTGGGATAAGGCATGTTATTAGTTGATTGTCCCATTTTCATTTAATTGCTAATAAAGGCCTTTGGTGACTGTTCTGGAGAATCCCAGAAAGATAAAAGAATAACTGTTTTCCCTTTTACAGGGTTGGCTACTGACAAAGGATCCTAAGGGGTAAAGGATCCCACCCCTAAACCATCACCCAAATGACAAATGAGGGGTAAATTGGTATTTTGCACTATTCAGCCTAGGGTTGATGGCACAATGAATGGCATGGCCTTGACTGTATCACTATCTTCCTTTATATTTGCTAAATACAAATTGTATTTCTGTTGTGAGGTAAAAAGAATAAACTTGTTGTAAATTTAGATCATAATGATGCCATATATTCCCAACTGGTTTTGTGCTTGTAAGGGGTTTTAATTATACTAAATGGGCAAAAGTAATTGGGCACCTGGCAGTTAGCATCTGCATTCCAGTATCTTGGAAAAAGGGATAAAGAAGCACACCGTACTTCGGCTCCTGCCTTTAAAGCCTTTATTGCAGCAGAAATGTGGCACTGCATTCCAATTCATGGCACAGGTATTCATTAGGATTGAGATCCGAAAAGCTCGTTTTCCACTTCTTGTCAACTATCCCAGAATTTCCTGTCACATTTCAAGATGTTGAAATAAAGTGTATCACTCCACAGGATGCATTTCAACTGCTGCAATGGCAGTGACCTTTAATATCACTCCGATGGACACTTGGCATTACACATAGTGATATTAGGCTTGCAAGCTGCTCACCCATCAAACCACATTTCTCATGAATTTTGTGCTGACGTTGGTACCAGAGTTAGTGTGGAACTAAAGCAGTCAAATGAGTTCACATTACTATATTATGTTAAAAATCATACTTGACATTAAAGTATTTGTAATTGCAGGGTTTGACAATAACTACCTAAAATGCATACCTACATATGTGTATGAAGAGAGAATTTCATTATCTGAATTATTAAGCTTAACAGTATTTGGACACTTTAAAAGCATACATATTAATAAAACATGTTGAACATGCCAACAAGTATATATAAACAGATAAATGAAGATGAAGAATGTATTCCTACTGTTTTGCTTTATGTTTCACACACACACACACACACACACTTATTTATTTATAATATTTCCCCTTAGAAAGTGGATGGAAAAAAAAATTACAAAAATGACTGTAACTTTCATTCCACTTACTTGATTTATTTTACTTTTACAGCTCTTGTGTGCCCTGAAAACAGCCACTTTGATGAATGCATAACCTGCACTGAAACGTGTGACACACTTGCCTCAGGACCAATATGCACAGACAGCTGTACAGAAGGTTGCCAGTGTGATGAAGGATTTGCCTTGCGGGGGAGAAACTGTGTTCCAAAGAGTGAATGTGGTTGCAGTCATGAAGGCCGACAAGTCTCCACCAATGCCACTTTTTGGGTGGACCTAGACTGTAAATCATTTTGCTACTGTAATGGATCAGACAACAATATTTACTGTGAAAGTGCTCCTTGTAAGGAGGATGAATACTGTATGGAGGACAATGGAATGTACCTTTGTCAGCCACGAACAGATGCATCATGCATTGTTTCTGGATATGGGCACTACCTTACATTTGATGGACTGGCGTTTGATTTCCAAAGCAGCTGCTCCCTTATCCTTTGTACTGCTGCATCTAACTTTAAAGCAGACGCCTATCCTAAATTCACCGTCACTGCTAAGAATGAAGACAGAGACCCATCACTGGCACTGTGGGTGAAGCAAGTAGAAGTGGAAGTCTACAATTACAACATTGTCATCTATCGGGCATATAAGCACACTGTCCTGGTGAGGAAGAATATTTATCTTATTGGCATACAAAATCTGCATATTTATCATTTTAATCTTGTTTTAAAGGGGGTTCTGCGGTTCAAAGTTTATTCTACAGGCTACACTAAAAACACAAAAAAGGGCTGGGATGGGGTATTAATGGGGCACTGTATAGCAGCTGCAAGTTAGTAGGTTCCTAGTTCCTTAATATATATATAATATATGGACATACAGGAAAAAAAATATCCCTCTAATGGGACAAATTTACTAAAGAACGAAGTGGCAAACACCAAAACTTTTCGCCAGCGTTGCTACCCGCAAGGACATCGCCAGTTTACTAACAGGTGCACACGCCAATTCGCTAGCGAAATAGACCATCGATAGCGGTTATTCGCCAGACGACTTTTCGATCTGGCAACGGACGTTACTCCGCAAATTCACTAAAATGAGGATTTTACTGAACGTACCTCTTTCGCCAGAGTTGCCTTCGCCACCTCAAACCAGGCGAAGTGCTATAAAGCAGCTAGATCTTCCTCAATCTTCTTTCACTTACATCATATCCTGTGCCGGTTGAAAATTCAAAGTTCAAAAATCGCTGGCGACTTTTCCTTTTCTGAAACGGAATTGCCTGCAAAAGTCCTGACTTGAACTTTTTTGGGTAACTGGTTTTCTCCAGACATTTCCATGGTTTGGAACATTCATTTTACAGTGGGCTCATGTGTAGGTCTCTTGTCTTTATAAGGTTTCCTGAACATGTATAAGAAAAAGTGGTAACCAAGCTTTTGCACCAACATTTATAAAAAAGACCTCCACACAACTTTTTAAATTGCCCACCATATGCAAATTGACCTAAGCGCAAGATCACTAGCGAATTTTCGCTAGGCAGAAATGAATGCTAGCGCATCTTCAGTTTTAAATGCTCGTACTGCCGAAGTAACGCAGGGAAAAGTCACCATCGTTCGGCGCCAGGATGAAACTCCGAATATTAGTGCATTGGCGAAGTCTTAGCGCATTTGCGCCTGGCGAAGTGTTGCCTCTTAGGCCAATAATAATCATTTGAAGTTTTGTGATTATACCATGATAGTCTGTGGGTTCTTGGCTGTTGCACTGAATTGATGTTGAAAGAATTTGGAATATAAACTAGAATATAAGGGGATGAAAACATATTTGTTCTGGGTTACTGGGACCTGTTTTATCAGAGAGAGAGAGAGAGAGAGAGAGAGAGAGAGAGAGAGAGAGAGAGAGAGAGAGAGAGAGAGAGAGAAATAAATAGCTAGACAGAGTGACGCAGAGAGATGTATTACCTTATCTCTTGATAGAGGTTCATTTCCACATGAGAAGGGAGCACTTCTACAGACACATTTATCAAATTTCTAATTCATGTTTTTTTTTAACTCACATGAATTTGATTTTACCCGAAATTCGAATATTTGATTATTAATCATAAAAATTTAATATCTTAAACTCAGACAAATTTTACAGAGTTAAAAACTTGAATTGAAGACGATCAAACTCGATTTGAGTTTTTCTCAGAAAAAAACTTTTTATGTCAGGAAGGCTGCAAACATCTCCAAATTGCTAATTTTCAATTTGATCCTTAATAAATCTGCCCCCTAATATCATGAGTAACAATTTGCTCTGTAATGTGTGTGGAAAACTGGTGATATAATGTTACCACTGTAACCCCACGTGTGTGTGTGTGTTATAAAATGCCATTGGATACAAAAGTGAAGGTGTTGATTTGATGTAAAATATAAACAATACCAGTAATTTGCTTGCCCTTTTTTTATTAAATCTGACTCTGCAATTCCTATTCCCATTAATCCCAAAATTATTAATTGTTGTTTTAAGTTTTAAGATAATTTAAGATAGTTTTAAGACAAAATTAATATTTGCTTTTTTTCCTTCATCTTTTTATATCAGGTAAACAATGAAAGACTGTACTTGCCATTAAGGCTTGGTCATGGTAAGGTGAATATTTTTGCCTTTGGCTTTCACATTGTTGTAGAAACAGACTTTGGGCTGAAAGTGGTGTATGACTGGAAGACATTCTTGTCTGTGACCATCCCACGAGCCATGCAAAACAGCACATATGGCCTCTGTGGCAGATACAATGGCAACATAGAAGATGACTTACAGACCTCCAATGGCTTTGTCAGCACCAATGTCAATGAGTTTGGCCAAAGCTGGGTAAAGAGAGATGCTTTTTGCCAAGTTGGATGTGGAGACAGATGCCCGACATGTACCAAGGTTGATGGTTTATGGAAAGCACAACAGCTCTGCAGCTTCATTCCAAACAGAAACGGTGTATTTGCCAAGTGCCATAGTAAGGTTAACCCAAGCTTCTTTTTTAAGAACTGTTTATTCGACTCGTGTATTGATGGAGGTGCAGTTCAGACTGCCTGTAGCTGGCTACAGAACTATGCAAGCACCTGTCAAACCCAAGGAATTGCTGTCACAGGTTGGAGAAACTACACATCTTGCTGTAAGTCTGTAGTACATTTAAAATTCTATAAAATGCTTCTTGAAAATACATTGTAGAACTATGGATGGCAGAAAACTAATATAATACTACAAATATAATACTGTAGCTTCTCGTTAAGAAAATACGAAAAACTCAATGCAAAAAAAACTCACCCCCCTTTTTACTTTACATTTTACACTGTTTTTTTTGTGGTCCCACCAATATATAAGGCATAATGCATTTTACATTTTCCCAGATTTTATACATTTTTTTTCCGATTCTTTGAAAAACTTAAAATGGGGTTTCTACTATAAATCCTTTTCAGTGATGCAAGGTGATGTCTTCAATTAAAATTGGTTCTTAATAACATTTTTAAATTCATTTGTACTTTTATATAACCATGGTGCTATTGTGTGTAACTTCTATTATTTTACAGTAATGCCTAATATATTCCCCTGATTTTGCACCATTTTTTCTTGTCCCCTAATGGGGGTTCTGCTGTATATTATTTATATTTATAATTGAATAATAGCAGCACACACGTTATAATTGTTTTTTAAAGCATATTTTGAAGACCTAATACAATATTAACAAAACGTCCTGCAAATAACAGTGCTATAATCTCAGGCTTTAGTACTGTACAGATTTACTGCAGATAATAAAATCAAGTATAACTGGATAAAGCCAGTTAGTTACCTGTAGTACAACTGGATAGTTGCTAAATTTTAATCTGGTTGTCTGCATACTCTAAACACAATTCCAACTATAATACTTGTCAGAGGGTAGGATTTTCTATCATTTGTGTCGTGTTTTGTGTTTTAATTTCTCTGTTATAAACATTATTTAGGTGTAATGTGAATCTTTGTTAAAATGGAACTATCGCAAAAATGAAAATGTAATATAAGCTCCATCATACTGAAATAAGAAACTTTCTAAATACAACACAAAAATCTGTACTGTGAAATAATAAGTTTATCTTCACTATCCCTCTCTCAGCATAAGTTTCTTTTCATTCTCTTCATGCAGAAGTTGGGTGTCAGATAATCATTGACAGTTAGATCCAATATATCTTATAAGGGGGCTCTTTTTGTATTGTATTAGAGCTCATTCAAATAACTGATTCCAGTACAAACAGGGGCGTGACTATAGAGGAAGCAGACCCTGCGGCTGCAGGGGGCCCTGGAGGTATAGGAGCCCCATTAGGCCCTAATACATATACAGTTTGAATAAATATTGATAAAACAAGTTAACCTCTAAACATTTTGGGGGCCTGAAAAATTATTTGCTGTGGGGCCCTGTAAAATCTAGTTACGCCACTGAGTACAAACTAAATCTAACAAAAGAAGAGAGACGGGACTTCTGGTGATTTTAATAGAGTGAGCACTAATACATCTTCTAGGCAAATGGAGCCCCCCTACAAGACATATTGAATCTAACTGTCAATGATTATCTGACACCCAACTGCTTCATGAAGAGAGAAGGAAGAGAAACAGATGTTGAGAGAGGAATAGTGAAGTTAAACTTGATTATTTCAGAAATTTTTAATTGATTGTACAGGAAAAGGATCCCTTATCCAGAAACCCGATATCCAGAAAGCTCTGAATTACGGAATGGCTGTCTCCCATAGACTAAAACAATAGCTTGTACTTGATCCCAACTAAGATATAATTAATCCTAATTGGAAGCAAAACCAGCCTATTGGGTTTATTTAATGTTTAAATGAATATCTAGTAGACTTAAGGCATGAAGACCCATTATCTGGAAAACCACAGGTTCCGAGCATTCTGGATAACAGGTCCCATACCTGTATTTAGAAAGATTCTTATTTAAGTATGATGAAGCTTATATAACATTTTCATTTTTACGATAGTTTTCCTTAAACTAGGAAGCTCTTTAATTTATAATGAGTGGCAGAGGGAGTAGGCCACAAGGCCTATACTATGCGGCTGTAAGTACAGGGCAGACCTGCACCCCCCTGATGCTGCTCGCTGGCACCGAGTGCTGGATCTGTGCATTCCCAGGTGCTTGAGTTATTTGGTAGGGTGATGGGGTTTTATAATTTGGTTGGTCTTTTTCTTTACCTTTAAAATGACCCTATAAAGTAAGTTCACAAACTATATATACTATAGTAGTGTGTGAATAGAAAGTAAATACATTCAGGAGACTGAGCTGTTTAGTACATTTAACAGTAATATTCTATGATACGTTTTGATGCACAACATTGTTACGTTTAGAAACTGGTATTGATGCTTGTTCAGTTCCTGTAATTGTATAAGAATGTCTTAATACATGTGCATCAGAAGCCCAAGAGGATTTTGATATGAGCTTTCACTAACCTTCTTTGTCTATGTAACTTGCAGATGTCACATGTCCTTCTTATAGCCATTATGAGAGCTGTGTTAGTGTGTGCCAGCCCCGCTGTGCTGCCATCAGACTGAAAAGTGACTGCAATCATTATTGCGTGGAGGGATGCCAGTGTGACCCAGGATACGTCCTGAATGGCAAGAGCTGCATTCTACCTCACAACTGTGGCTGTTACGCTGATGGCAAATACTATGAGGCAAGGGTGTTTAAAGCTTATCTTGCAATCTAGGCTAGAGTTTTCCATACCTGGAAGCTGATACTACTAGGAAGACACATGGGACATGACACGTGAGGTTTACAAAGTAACAAGAGACAAAAAAGGATGGAAAGTGACAAAATACTAGAGAGAGAACCAGGGAGAGTGTCTTGGAAATCCTAATTAAAGTTTGTGCAGTAAAAAGAAACTAGACCTTTATGTGTAGGCTAAAGTGGGGATTTAACTGGTATTGTACTTAAAATATATATGTTGTTATTGTTTAATACTAAAATATTATCTCTACTAAAGTGAAATGCAACACTGAATTCATACAGTTATAATCCAGGGTTTCTAACACTTGGGTTGTCTAGCTAATTTATTGGCACTGTTAAAAAGAAAACTCAAAAAGCCAATCCACTCTTTTTATGTATATGTGTTTCATATGGTAACAGTCTTTTTACTCTACTCTTGTACCTTTAGCCAAAACAGCTGTTTTGGAACAGTGACTGTACCAGGCGTTGCCGGTGCTTTGGCAGGAATCTTATCCAGTGCGACCCCAGGCACTGCAAGTCAGATGAAGAATGTGCCCTCAGGAATGGAGTGAGGGGCTGCTTTAGCAAAAAGAACTCATATTGCATTGCCGCTGGAGGAGGGGTTTTCCGAACATTTGATGGGGCCTTTCTCCGCTTCCCTGCCAACTGTGCTTTTGTTTTGTCTACCATCTGTCAGAAGTTGCCAGATATTTCCTTCCAGCTGATTATTAATTTTGATAAGTGGTCATCCCCTAACCAGACTGTTATCTCGCCAGTTTACTTCTACATTAATGAAGAGCAAATCCTCATCAATGACAGGAACACTGTTAAGGTAAATTTTGTATACAAGGAAGGCTATGGAAAGAGCAATAAATAAGTTTGCAATTCAAGTCCCAGTAATTAAACCAATATCATAGAAACACAGTAAATGTGTTGAGCTGCCATCCAAACTCCTCCTTTCCTACCAGAAATGATGTTACTATTAGTGCATTAGGAATAAAATATATCCGTCTCTCTTGGCTGCTCCCTATCAAGTCTGGCACTTAAATGCCTCTAGGCACAGGGAGACTTATATTCAGACTTTATCACTTGAAATTACGTGCCTTTTAGCAATGTAATCCATCATGTCTGAACGGTCTGTCTGGCAATG
Organism: Xenopus laevis; assembly: GCF_017654675.1. Lineage (NCBI taxonomy): Eukaryota > Metazoa > Chordata > Amphibia > Anura > Pipidae > Xenopus > Xenopus laevis. Next base: position 68,533,465 of record NC_054384.1, read on the forward strand.
TAACTCTCAAGCAAAAAAAATATATATTTTTTTAACTTTATGGGAAGAAACTGCAAAATATGTCTATATATTACAGGTATGGAATCCATTATCTGGAAACCTGTTATCCAGAAAGCTCCAAATTACGGAAAGGGCATCTCCCATAGACATCATCATTTTCATCATCATCATTTATTTATATAGCGCTGTCAAGATACGCAGTGCTTTAGACTACACTTTATCCAAATAATCCAAATTTGTTAAAACAATCAGTTTTTTTTTCTCTGTAATAATAAAACAGTACCTTGCACTTGATCCAAACCAAAATAGAATTAACCCTTATTGGAGGCAGTACTAGCCTATTGGGTGTAAGTAATGTTTACATGATTTGGTAGTAGAGTTTAGGTATGAGATACAAATTACAGAAAGATCCATTATCCGGAAAGCCCCAGGTCCCAAGCATTCTGCATAACAAGTCACATACCTGTATTATGTGCATTTTGTCTAAAAATACATACAAGGTATATTTTTAAAGACCTACATGAATACTTGCATACGAGTTTCTACTTTGCTTATTGCTGTATAATCACTAACAAGATCACAACTGTTCAAATTGTATATTGATAAACAGACCATTCTATCAAACCCAAACCCACAGATGAGAATGCATACAAAGTAAGATTAATAATCATCCTTGACAACTTTCCAACTGATACTGACGAAATCTGCGGAAATTTTGGCAAATAGACCCCTTGTGTACAAGTGCCTGCTTATTACATTTGCTATAGCCTAAAAGAGCTTGGCATCACAAGGAGGCTTGCAACTCAAGTGCTTTCCTAATTACTTTCCTTTTCCTAATTACTTTGGTGAGAAATCAATTGCAGGAAAGCGTTTGCCAATTGCCACAGCCAAATTTGCATTTAAGAAATGCTAAATACATATGCAAAAGCCACTGTAATTTTGATCCCCCCACATTGAATGTATAAATTAAATAAAACACAACATTTAGCTGTAGTTCTGGAAATAAACTGCCAAGTATAGCAACTGCTAGGTTTAAAATGTACAATCAATATATAAGAAAAATAGCTATAAAAAAACAGATATATACAAGTTATTTTTAGAAGGATACATTTGAGTTTCTGCCTGTATTGTCTCCATAGTAAGTAGGAATTACTTTAAAAATATTCAACCCTTCCTCATCCAAGCCCTTGAATGATAAATAAAAATTACTTGTATCCTGGTAATGCTGACTGGCCAGACTTGTCTGGTGCATCTTTACTATTTTGCTGTTTTTTTAATTATGATTTTGTTTTTACTATAGGTAAATGGAACACAAGTGACCGTCCCATTTGTAACAGGACTGTCAACCAAAATTTACAGCATGGAAGGTTTTTTGGTGATTGACACAAGCCCTGACATTCAGATTTACTACAATGGATTGAATGTGATTAAAATCAGCATCAGTGAACGGCTCCAAAATAAAGTCTGTGGCCTTTGCGGGAATTTTAATGGAGATTTAACAGATGATTATGTGACTCTAAGAGGAAAGCCCGTGGTGAGCAGTGTGGTATTAGCACAAAGCTGGAAAACCAATGGCATGCAAAAAAGGTGAGGACCAACAAGGTATTAATTAATTGCAGCTAACATATTTATATTATGCTGTCATTAAATGCTGGTTATTATAGCACATTTATAAAAACTGTACTGTTTTTAGGACAAATTTTTAAATCACTTTTTTTTCACTCAGATCTCAATGGATGACGTGACACAAGTTAGCTGTTATTACTAAATAATACATTTGGGGGCAAATTTATCAAGGGTCGAAGTGAATTTGAGGGAATTTTCAAAGTAAAAAAATACAAATTCAAAGTAATTTTTTGGATACATCAACCATCGAATAGGATACTACGACTTCGAATTTGATTCGAAGTAAAATCGTTCGACTATTCGACCATTCCATAATCAAAGTATTTTTACTTTATTACTTCGCCAAATTAAACCTGCCGAAGCGCTATGTTAGCCTATGGGGACCTTCTAGAGCATTTTTCTAAGCTTTTGGAAGTCGAAGTAAAATCGTTCGATCCATTGGTTTCGATTCGAAGTATTTAATCGTTCGGTCGAACGATTTTACTTCGACTGCAGGATGCCCAAATTCAATGGAAAAAACTTCAACTTCGATATTCGAGTATTTTTAACTTCTAAATTCGACCCTTGATAAATCTGCCCCTTGATGTTGGGAGGTATCAGCATCCTAACCATAAACATTCAGTCTATTCAGTACATAATTCTAAATGCTTATACCTGTCATAATGCCAGTGGCAATAGCACACGTTACACTACCACTATAAAGCTTCATGAATAAATGGATATTTTGCCAAATGTTTATGAAAAACATGATTCTCTTTTTATTTACTACCCAAATAATGAGGTTTGTATTATAGTGCTTTGTGTTTTACATTATTCATAATTTTTCTGAGACTTTTTAAATTGCATCTTTTTTGTGATGGCTCCTATCTCCAAATTAAAACAGGCTGAATACTCAAAGCCTTGTTTTTAAAAATGTATTAAAAAAAGAAAAGAACAGTTACCATGAAAGGAAACCCCTGGAGTACCTGCCAAAAGATCTGTCACTGAACAAAAGTAATATATTCCAAATGTGCTCAGGGAGCACACTGATCATGTTTACCTTTATCCTTTGAGAGTTTATATCACCTTTAATCCTAGTATGACTTTTCCATGCAATTATGTAGTAAACAATAAAATGTCAGGCTCCTATACACAAAGAATTATTGATTGTGTTATGATAGTTGCCTTCTGTATAAAACATGAATAGCCTGCTGTGTGTTAACGGAAGTGAACAGATAAAAACTATTATTAACAGACAGGGTTTTTTTTGCACAATAACAATAGTCTCTATAAATGTTTTATGTCTAAATTAAACCATTTTGTTGTTTGGAATATAATACTGCTTTTTTTCCAGAAGCATTTGAAACATAAATAAAAGCAATTTGTTTTGATGTTCAAGTCCTATTAAAGATATTAACAATAAACCTAGGTAAAAGGCTGCTTAAGTGCTTCGCTAAGTGTATAAATAATTCACATTTTTAGCAGTATATTGCTGTGAAGAACATTACTTTGAATATTCCCTGAGTAAATTAAATTATTCTGATTTGGCTGGGATTTCACCATGAGAACTGGCAAATAAAAGGCCTTATATCAGCCATTGTTGTAGTTTTGTGGCTGTATGTTAAACCTGGTTTGTTTTACTCAGTATTTCTGTGTGCTGTGGGAAATCCTTTTCCTAGAAATCACCTTTTCTAAGCTTTCCCATCAGTTTTAAAAATAATATACCTAATGGCTAGTTCACATTGGCTATTTTCTTACATCTTGGCCTCTGTTACAATCATTAGCTTTCATGGGGTGGTTTACAATTCAACAGACTTTAAAAGCTTTAGTAGCACACTAATGTTTTGTAGCTGTGAGACTGCTGGGTTATATTATCCCCTGTTCCTTCCACTACAGTACAAGAACGAGTTAATGATTCAACCTGCAGGAAGGAAGGGATTCTCCAGCCAATAATCAGGGGGACAGTCTGGGTCCTGCCCTCCACAGTCAAGAACAGGAAGGGGAATCAGCCAGGAACAGGAAGAGGAATCAGCCAGGAATAGGAAGGGAAATCAGCCGGGAACAGGAGGGGGAAGCAGCTGGGAAGGGAGAGCTGTCCTGGGAGTTTTAGAGATTAGTAGTGTGTGCTCCAGCTTGTTCAGTGACCAGCCAAAGAGAGACTTCTGTTAATCTGCAGGGGAAAACAATGTGCAGCCAGCTGGGAGTTGTTTCATGCTGTTCTCTGGAGGAATTTGCATGTAATGCATGAGTGCTTAGCGAAGTGAAGGCGACAGGGCCAGGACAGGGGCTAGGAAGGGAGCCAGAAAAGGTTGTGGGAAATGTAGTGGAAAAGGTGATTGGTTGGAGGCAGGAGGAAGTGAGTGACAGGGATAGAACAGGAGGAGTTAGTCGCCATTGTACCTTTGCTGCTTCACCCACCCTCCCTTAATGCAGGTGATGGTAATACAGGGAATGGTGAGGGAACAGTTGCTGCTAACAGCAGAAATATTTTAGGTCTGAGGCTAGCGGTTGCGGATATCAGCCGATGTGAAAATGGGAGGGGTTAAAGAAAGAGGGGCTAGCCTCAGGGTTTATAATATTTCAAGGAACAGGGGTTTTCCATAAAAGCAGCCTTCAGTGGCAAGGGGAGGTGATCCAGCTGGTATATTATAAAGTTGATTACGTTTGCAAAATTGTACTCAAATGACAGTTAACTTGTGGTTAATAAAACTAGCTGCAGCCTTTTCAACCCATAAAGGATGTGTGGATTGGTGTTTAATTTCTAGGGTTGATACTGGTGGGGAGGAAGAGTCAGAAACTTCACATTGCCCATGTCAAGCCATTTTGATCAGGCAAAAGCTACAGTGTGAGGAGAAGCAGGGTAATGGTCGGATTTTCGTTAAGGCTTGGGGAGGCTTAGCTTCCCCAAACATTCCTGATGCATCAAAGGAAAAAAGTGAAAAAAGCAATAGCAAAAAATCCACAGTTTAATTAAGGACAGGTATTGCTGGGTCATTGTAGTTCCTTGGAGGGGAGCTGTTGGATTAATTTACTGCTCAAAGCATCCCTTTGCAGTGGGAACATTTGGTTCAGGCAGTAGGAAACACTCACAGCACCTGATTGGTTGCTTCTGTAAGATCAGGAAGGCCCCAGAGTGATTTATCAAGTACCCACCCATACTACATGCTGTTGGGACTGTAAAAAACTGTGTGATCGCTAGCATTTTGAGACATAGTAGCTCCTTCACACAGCTGCTGGTTGAAGTCAGCACCCTGGTATTTTCCTTTTTAACAGTTTTTCACAAAAAGGTCAGTGTTCCTGTGAATGAGTCCTTGTACTTTCAATAAATCTTTCACATTGCTGTTTCCCTAACATTCTGTGAGATAGATGTTAAAGAAACCCCATTTTCACATTGCGCTTGGGCTGCTATTTAACAGATACTGAACTCTCAGGAACGGAGAGGGAGCCTTTATGCAAAAGAGTTACTGGAAGTAAAACTGACTGCACAGTATTTTGACCCTGAAGCAATTTAATCCAGCTTTTCTAATTTGCAGCACTGCAACAGAACTTTGGGTCATTGAGTTTCAAGACAAAAGTTATACACACGTTAGAGAAGTTTAGACTCCTGAAAATTAAGCAAAGATTTAAAGCAATGTTTTAAGATTGTTTCTTACATGTAAAGACTTAGGGGCATATTTATTATGCTGTGTAAAAAACAGCGGGATAATACACCACACATTGCCAGGCCTCGCCGTGTAAAAAACTACGTAACATTTTTATGTGTTTTTCTTAGAGTGACGCCGGAAGCAATGTAAAAATAACAGCAGCAAATATGGTGTTCACATGACGTAAAATTACACACAGCTTGATAAAGTCTCCATTTATTTTCACAGCTTTTTTTCGTGAATTTTGTTTTACACAGCATAATAAATATGCCCCCTAGTGTTACTGATAGTTTTGAATATATAATGTGTCTCATATTGGCGTTTGAAATAAGAAATGTTGCCGCCTCTAGCGTCCGCCCCCAAAAAAATCACCCTCTGCCTTTGAGCCGATTTCCTATGGAACTGTAAGTTTTTTTTCAGTGTTGACACTGGTGACAAATTCTGTCCTTGTGCCTTTGAACATGTTTCAGATAGTCTGATGATGCCTATATTTCAACAAGCATCTGTTTTGACTCAAGTACAAACCCAAAATGACATAATTTCCCATATATATTTAAGATGAGCTTGTTCTGATATTGGTTGGGCTGAGCTTGTTCTGATATTGGTTGGGCTGAGATTGTTCAGATATTGATTGGGCTGAGCTTGTTCAGATATTGGATAGTCTGAGCTTGTTCAGATATTGATTGGACTGAGCTTGTTCAGATATTGATTTGGGCTGAGCTTGTTCAGATATTAACTGGGCTGGATGAAAAATCAGGGATTGCTTTGGTCCCTCCCCATGTATTCTAGATCCAATAACAAAGTGATCAAATAACCCAGACTTGGCTCATAGTTAACCAGAGATGCAGTTATTTATATATGTCTAATGTGTGTGGATTATCTGACGTAGTAATTATAGCAGGGCTAATATATGCTTTACATTACTGAGATTAGCAACTGCTACATATTGATGGTGGAACGGTATTACATTTCATTGTTCCCTACTTGTCTCACAGTAAGCAACACATTCTTTTTCTTTTATTCTTGAATACAAGGAAATTTATATAACCAAAAGTGTTTTCCAACAGAAGCGACAAAAAGGTACATGTTTGCATATGTTGACTCCTCAAAATCTTGTTTTACAGCTGTAATGAACTACAGTACTCCCAGTATGCATCAAAATGTGACAATGTCCAAATCCAGGCCCTGCAGAATGATGGCTACTGCCTCAAATTAACTGACATGAAGGGATTTTTCCAGCCATGTTATGGACTTCTGGATCCTGTTCCTTTCTATGAATCATGTTTCCTGGATGGGTGTTATAACAATAAGAAGTACCAACTATGCGGATCATTGGCTGCATACGGAGAGGCTTGCAGGTCCTTTGGTATTCTCAGCACTGAATGGATTGAAAAAGAAAATTGCTGTAAGGCTAAGCTATGTGCTTTCTCTTTAAGTGGTCTTTGTTGCTTTTTATCACCTTTAGCAATGGAAGCTTCTAAATATGCAAAGTCTACAAATCCTCTATATTTGCACGGTGTTAGGTTATAAACATATTCTATAATAAACAGACTATATTATCAGAAAGACTATTACTCCACCAATATATATTTCTATAGGGGATGGAGCCAAATATATTTATCAATACACAAGAAGCCATGCTACAATTCCAGGTGCCTCCAGGCCTTTCAATCTCTCCAGTGCATTGGACCCAGATGGGGGAGGAGATTGCTATTACAGATTTTGTTTTAGTTTTGCTCTCCTGCACTTAGTTCACCAAATTAACAGCTGCCTCTTCTTTTGCTGTGTCATTGTGTTCAGAGCATAGTCATTGTTGCAGAATAGCATCACTGTCCTTATCTTCAAAAGAAAAAAGGTTCTATTCTGTAGCCCTTATCCAGAGAACCAACAAAATCTATGCGCCTAATGTCAGCATATTTTTTTTCTCTAATCTTTAGCAGGAGTGATTGAAGATCCCTGTGTTGGTGCCGACTGTCCCAACAAAAGCTGTGAGGTGGACAATGGAGGAGAATTGTGTGGATGCATGGACCCTCCAGCCTATGGCAATGGTAGGGACAATCATTGCAATTGTGCATATCTATCGGATCACTTATTTATATTAGTCGTTTTATGCACTTACAAATGCAGTACTATTTTATGTAACATTTATACTTATTTAACTTTTATATGATAATAAGATATTTAAACTTGGACATTATCTGTGTAGTTGCAAAAAATATTATAAAATACAGTATTTTATTATGTCCTTGTAGACACTCATGACATCATTGATGCGGAAGTGACCTGTAAGGCTGCCCAGATGGAAGTGTCAATATCAAAGTGTAAGCTATTTCAGCTTGGGTTCGAGAGAGAAGGAGTTCGAATTAATGACAGACACTGTCCAGGGATTGAAGGGGAAGATTTTATATCCTTTCAGATAAATAATACAAAAGGGAACTGTGGAAACATTGTACAGGTATACACAAGATCGCTTTCTATTCTATTAGCTCCACTTTGGTTATTTATAATCGCTCAAAAAATGTTTATATTTAAATCTATTTATTTCTAGAATTTGCAAAACTCATTTGTAGTTACAGGGCACTAAAAACGACATCATTTAGGTGCTGATCTCATGTATGTTATGCTTAAAAGCCTTGTTGTTTTGAAAGAGGAGAGGGTCATGCTAGTGACAACTGTGCTATTAGTATCTTTCACTAGCTTTGCTAGCATTCAAGCACTACCCATTTTACAGATACTGTAAGGCAGCCCAGATTTGTGCATAGAATCATTGCAGATTTTCTGGGCATAGCATTTTTGACTGCTTGTTAACTGTTTATTTATAGTTGTATAATACTGATTTTATGGCATATGCACCATGTTGTGCATTTCAAAATACTTTAGGGAAAGTCAGTTCCGTCTTGGAAAGCTAGAGAATACTTTCTGTTGCCAGGGCTACTACTGTGGGCCCTGTCGGAAGCCATCACAGAAACAGCCAGCATAGTACAACTCAATGGAAGTCCTTTAAGACAACTGTTGGTTCATTTATTCAATCTTCTTCTCTTTGTGAGTTGCACCCTTTTTATCTCCTGTTTGGGTGTTATTCTCAAATCTACCACTGTGGAGGTGGAGCATGGGAGCCTTTTTAGCAGTGCACAATTTCTGAGTTTATTTTTTAATACAATGCTGAAATCTTTTCCAGCCTTCAATTAAGCCACTGGCAATGGATTCCCTGTTGCCTCTTACTGTTTATAATGTATTTGGGGCTAACCTTTCTCTGCTTCTTGCTTGTTATTCTAAAGCTGGTCTGTAGTAATGAACAGGAAATTGTTTTTAAATTATTTCTAGTGTCAATACCACCTGGCACTCACCGTGTAATGTATTTAGCATCAATATACAGTGAGAGGAAGTTCTTCAAAATCACTATATACACGTAAATGTACTGTATATATGTGTATGGATAATTAACACATGAAAAACACCTGATGTGATGGACAGAGCTGTGACAAGCAGACTGGGTCCTTTCTACTGCCACTGGTTTTCCCTGATAGAAGCCATCAAATTCCACATCTCCCCCCATGTGCTGTAGTGCAGGAAATTACACTCCTGACAAGCAACAAAACATTTAAAAAATACCTTTGAATTGCTGCCTGCATAATTGCATGGGGTGTTCACATCACTCCAACTTGTAGCGCAGCAGTAAAGAGAGACTGAAACTTATCAGCGCACATGTCACAAGGCTGATAGAAGTTTGAAATAAGAAAATTGCTTGGCTCATGTCAAATTTCGAAATTAAATATTAAAAAATCGATTTGTTTTTTAGAAAATTGGACTTTAGTTCTCATTTAGGCATGCTAAGTACAGCATTAACAAATACAGTCATGATTGTGTTTCTTTGAGATGCAAGAATACTGTGCTTCAATAATTAATACTAAAACTAATTTTCCCAACAGAATTGCATGTGATGCATTCAACTCGTACATGACTATCATATTGCATAGCAATGGGGATAATAAAATTAAATTCTCTTTCATCTTGCAGTCTAATGGTACTCACATCATGTACAAGAACACAGTCTGGATAGAGACTGCCAACAACACAGGGAACATAATTACGAGGGATCGAACCATCAATGTGGAGTTCTCCTGTGCATATGAACTCGATATTAAGATCTCTTTAGATTCTGTTATAAGGCCGATGCTCAGGTAAACACACTTTGCTTTAAATCAATTATATATTTAAAGCTATTTATATTTTTATTTCCATTATTTTATTTTTTATAAAACCAGAATATAAATAAATTATTCTACCTGTACATACAAATCCAATAAACAAGAATAAAGTCTTCTTCACTGTGACATGGGGAAATACTGCTATCAACATTCTTTAGCAGCTATAACTGCTTTTAGTAGCTATTACATTCTTACTCATAGATTTACCCTGCTCCTTTCTGTTCATTTAAAATATACTAGGCATGTAAGTCTAGATGGAAAATGCAGATATTGTACAAATCAGTTTTTTTGCTGGTTACCAAACTTTCTCAGTATTTTTGGTGGAGTCTTCTAGTATTGTCATGGAATTATGTTGACAAATAAATTGCCCTTATCCATTCATTGTAAATAAATGTGTGCATCAGATTATAAATACACAAGATAAGAAATGTTTGGTAATATTTTTGGAGAGCACTGTATAACTTACATGCATTGTATATTCAGTCATTCTTGTTTTGTTTTACAAAACATTGGGAGAAGGAATTTAGTACAGATAAAAGCTATTTCTGTTAACCTGAATCAAGATATTAAAAGCATGAACTTCATAATATTTTATTATTCTTTATTTAGTGTTTGGTTTTTAACAGGGGACCCATGGCCAATCAAAATGTCCAAAGAATGTTTAAAGGACACGGCTGTGAGAGATAAACTTCTATTTATTTTCCACACACTAAAACAAGTGCGAGCCATTTCATTTTCTGTTTTTCTCTTAACAACTTTTCTCTGGCTGTAACCTTCTCTGACCTTTAGAAGCAACTGGCAAAATTATTTGCGATTTCTTATAATAATTGGAAGTGGTGGGAGTCTGAGCTTTTAGCTCAACAGAAAAGGAGTGCAGCACTAAAGAATCATTTGGAGAAAAAACCCATAAGAATTAAATTGTCTTCCACATTGTCTAGAATGTGAGAATAAATTCTCCTTAACAGTTTTTCTGTTCCTAAAATCTACAACCTGTTAAATCTGCTCTTGGTATGACACTGGAGCCAGCATACATGTTCAGCAGCTCAAAAAACCTAAAAATGTACAAAGGGAATGTCAGGTGATATCCAGAGTTAAGTTTTACTTACCCAAGGGTATCACACCCATAAAATACGGGGTAAATAGGGGGTGTGTTCTGTAAACTCACTGTATATGTATACATTGTAGTATTTCAACCCGTTGTTTATGTTTTCAATTACTTAAATTAACATATTTTCTGGGATGTATTTCCAAAATATAAGGCTAGACTCAAAGCTTATTTTAGTTCCAGTTTTTCCTACAGATATTTTAAGGTGTTTTAAGGTTAAAAACCATGAGATAGTTTTTTCTCATCAAATTGTATCTGCCTCATAATTTCATATCATTACAAATAACAACATCTCGAGCATACTACATCCTACTATACAGCATCCTTTCTAAAACTAAAAACTCCAATTGATGCTGTTTAGGCACTAGCATATCTGATACTTACTGTACATAGTTAGGAATGGTAGAAAAAAGTGCATCAATGCAATGCATCCAAACAAAACCCAGTATATGTGCATACTTACTACAGACACTCACATATATGACTATATTTACACACAACTATATATAGATATATATATATATATAGATATATATATATATATCCATAACACAGAGATGCACACCAAACAATGTAAAAAAACAGCTGCCTGGTGCAAGACAAATGAAAAATAAGGAGAAAAAAAAGTTATTGGGTCTTTGACAACTAATAATAAAAATATTTATTAAATCTTATGCAAAGCCCAAAGTTTTGGTCACTACAGTTTGACCTTTTTCAAGGACCACAAACCATAACTAACTAACACTAACTATATATACCAATCTCTAACTAACTAGCTGTGGATCTTAAGATCATAATAGCCTTGGATATTATGCTTTTCAAGAAATCATTCCAACCACTATTAAGGCGTTTATAGAATCTGCCATCACAACATGACCCAGAAGAGCAATTCCACAGCCTCACCATGAAGAACCATCTCCACTTCTTCAGATGAAAGCTCTGAAAGCAGGTGATTTTTTCAAATAAATAAGTTCAACTCAACAAGAGGCCATTCAAAATGATGGCCTCTTGTTGAGTTGAACTTATTTATTTGAAAAAAATCACCTGCTATCTGTCTATAATGTCCTTTTATGCACTTCTAAAAAGTAATCATGTCCCCTCACAAGTGCTTTTTCTCCAGAGTAAACAGGCCCAACCTTGACAGTTTTAAATATTCAATGCCACTTACAAGTTTAGTTGTACATCTCTTGAACTTTCTCCAGCTCTTTAAAATCCCTTTTATGGACTGGATCCAAAAACAATGCACTGCAAACTCAAGGTGAGGCATTACCAAGGACATATAAAGAGGCAAAATTATGTTTTCATCCCTCAAGTTGATGCTGTTTTTATGCAAGACAATACTTTATTAGCTTTAGTAGCCATGGAGTGATAATGCCTAGAGTTATCCACAAAAATCTCCAGATCCTTCTCAATTAAGGAAGCCCCGACACACTACCATTTAGTGTATAACTCATATTTATGCTATTTCAAACAAAGTATAACCTTGAACTCATCCACATTGAACCTCGTCTGGCTGGTTTTTCAGTTTAGTCAAATCACTCTGCAAAGTGGCAACATCCTTCATCCCTATAGTTCTGAACAAGTTAGAATCATCAGCAAAAATAGAAACAGTACTTAAAGGGATCCTGTCATGGGAAAACATGTTTTTTTCAAAACGCATCAGTTAATAGTGCTACTCCAGCAGAATTCTGCACTGAAATCCATTTCTCAAAAGAGCAAACAGATTTTTTTATATTCAATTTTGAAATCTGACATGGGGCTAGACATTTTGTCAATTTCCCAGCTGCCCCTGGTCATGTGACTTGTGCCTGCACTTTAGGAGAGAAATGCTTTCTGGCAGGCTGTTGTTTTTCCTTCTCAATGTAACTGAATGTGTCTCAGTGGGACATGGGTTTTTACTATTGATTGTTGTTCTTAGATCTACCAGGCAGCTGGGTTATCTGGTTACCTTCCCATTGTTCTTTTGTTTGGCTGCTGGGGGGGAAAGGGAGGGGGTGATATCACTCCAACTTGCAGTACAGCAGTAAAGAGTGATTGAAGTTTATCAGAGTACAAGTCACTTGGGGCAGCTGGGAAATTGACAATATGTCTAGCCCGATGTCAGATTTCAAAATTGAATATAAAAAAATCTGTTTGCTCTTTTGAGAAATGGATTTCAGTGCAGAATTCTGCTGGAGCAGCACTATCAACTGATTCATTTTGAAAAAAAGAATTTTCCCATGACAGTATCTCTTTAAGATCCTCACGATAATTAATAAACAAGTTAAAAAGCAAAGAACCACTTTTTATTTGCAGATACAAAAGAAAGTCATTCCTAGTATGTTGCTGATCTATCTGAATTAAAACATTGTCATTTAGCATATTTACAAACCTATTAGCTTTTTGTGACCTGACAGCACGATTCCAGTCAATGTCTGGATAGCCTCCTTTATTTATATATAAGCTCCTTACTTACAACTCCAGATGATCCACAATGGACAGCAGAGGGAATTCAAGTCCCAGATTCCATCACTTTACAAATTTTGGTTCACAAGGTGGTTTGCAGCATACAGCAAGGTTAATTTTGCCTAGTTGAAGTTGCTGCCCAGAGAGATTCCACGCCCTTCCCAGTGCTATCTGTAGTCATTTCTTTAGTGTGTAGTTTAAATTCTGCACATAAAGACAAACTCATCAGTCTTTTTAGTCCCTCTGCCCCCACCCCTTAAAAAGGGTGTAACAATTAAAATTCACACCTCAGTCATATGTTTCACGAGCCAGGTCTCATTGATACCAATTATATCATAATTTTGAGCACATATAATCAACTCCAGCTCTCCTGTTTTACCTGAGAAACTCTATGCATTTGCCAGCAGACAGCGGTGGTTGCTTCTTACCTCTGTTATTTACATTACCAAACCATGAATTAGATCTGAGGTTACTGTTGTACAGTTTTCTTTGTAACATTGGGATCTCCTTAGCTGGTATACTATGTGCCACCTTACTCTTCATCTACCTATATTTTTTGTTATTACTACCAATATATACCAAGACATATATAGTAATGGAATATCTCTTGTTATTGGTACATATTGTAAAGGCTATAAAACCCAAAAATGTTGATCTTAGCCTAGTGGTTTTCAGACTTATTTGGTTGACCCAATCCTTTAGGGAACAAATGCAGCTGTGTAGTCCAAGAGCGCGGAGCTAATAACCATCATGGGAGTCAAACTGTAGGACCCTCAGAAAAGCTGAGGCTGTAACGCCCAGCCCGAAGACTAGTTAGAGTGAGATATGAGGTGGCATATCTTTTTGCAAATTTGCCATGCTATGCTTGCAATGCACACATTTATCATCAATCCACTAGTCTGTGAAAGGCTTGCAGACAGGTACAAATTGCATCCACAATTTAAGATCCATTTCGTAGGCATCCCTTTGTAAGCTGCATTCAATTTTGCACCTCTTAGCATGCAACATAGTTTGCACCTACCTTGATAAATAAGCTGTTTATGTTAAAAATATGTTAAAAATATGTGTTTTTATTTGCAGTGTCATTAACCTCACAGTCCCAACTCAAGAAGGCAGTTTTACCACCAAAATGGCACTATACAAAAATGCATCATATAAGTACCCATACCGTCAAGGAGAGGTGGTGCTTACCACTAGAGATGTGCTATTTGTTGGAGTGTTTGTCGTTGGAGCAGATTCCACCCATCTGATTTTGGTCTTGAACAAATGTTATGCAACCCCATCACGAGATAGCAATGACAAGCTGCGGTACTTCATCATTGAAGGAGGGTTGGTACACTAGCACATATTGTTCACTTTTAATCATGCTTAGTAATTCAAGGAAAATTCGCCAGCGTGCCATCATTATGGTACTTTCGCCGATTTACTAAAAGGTGCAGGCGTAACTTCGCTAGTGAAAGAGACTGACGCTGGCGCTCATTTGTACTCAATCGACAGGCGAAGTTGCGCTCTGGTGAAGGGACGTAACTGCGCAAATTCACTAAGATGCAGATTTTACTTACATTACCTCTTGCGCCAGACTTGCCTTCACCAGCTCAGACCAGCAGAAGTGCAATAGATTACATTTTTATTTTTTTTATTTTTATTTAAAAAATTTTCTAAGTCCCAAAAAACATTGGCGTCTTTTCCTTTTTTCAGGGTGATAGGCTGCAAAAGAGTGTAAATTTATTTTGGGGTAACCCGCTTCCCCCCTACATTTCCTAACATATGGCACAGGTGTAAAGTTATGTTTTATATGATCGTTACTTGTTCATCATTTATGAAAGCCTTAAATAGCTGAATCGTCTATTTAAAATAATTATAAGACTAACCACAAATCAAATATATCAAAAAAATAATTGTTTTCAGTGATAGAGTTGTGTTTTGCTTGGCTTCATCAGTAAAATATAGATATTTTGTTGTTGTTAATAAGGTGCCCAAACATCAAAGACAACACCATTGGAATTGAAGAAAATGGGATGTCCCTCACCTGCCGCTTCCATGTCACTGTCTTTAAGTTTATTGGCGACTACGATGAGGTCCATCTCCATTGCTCTGTATCTTTGTGTGATGCTGAAAAAAATTCCTGTAAAGTTGTGAGTATTTATGCCGCTATTTTGTATTTCTAATCCTGTAATGACCATTTTAGTCTCAACAACTTGTTACATACATGCTTGCAGATATGTTTAGGCCAGTAATGCTACCACTGATATACTGCTAGATACAGTAAATTCAACCACAGCAACAATGCCAAATATAATTTAATTTACCTGTAGTATGATATTTATGTTTTGTGAATTACAAGGGATACACCAGATCTTCTTTTCTGGCCAAATCCCAGCATGTTTATAGAATTGTACTTGGCTGAACTTAATCCGGACACTTTGTAACTTTAAAACTCTAGATATGAAAAATGACAATTATGCATAATAATACTAATATGCAAATAGATGTTTAACCCAGGGCTAACTATGAAATTGTAAAATATTGGGACTGAGAAGGGAACATTCCCTTCAATTGATATTTTTTAATGTATGTGCCTATCTGTTTTCCTTGGTAACTTAAATAAGCAATGTGCTTTTGTTTTTGTTTTTCTTGTCTTGACAATGATTTCACTTTTGCAGAATTGTCCGCAGAATTCCAGGAGTGCTTCAGACCTTACACAAGATTCAAAAGAGCAAATCATTTCTGTTGGCCCAATTAGAAGGAAACGTTAGTATTTATAAAATGATACTACTGAATAGGAAATATAGCTTTGCAGATGAATTATTAATTTCATTGGATATACTGTATGAGTTAGTATTTGCTATAATTATAGAAATTCATTTAGTCTTTAAACAAAATTACATTTATTGTTTATCACAAATCACTTTAATTTGAGAATAATGTATTATATGGCCATTTGGCACTATGGGTGATTTATATAGAAAAATAGAACATATATTCATGTTATAGATGCTGGTATTTTCTATGTACTGTATGAATGCTAATTATTCCATGGCAACCATGTAATGCATCATATATATATATATATATATATATATATATATATATATATATATATAGTGATTGAGTTGTCTTTTCTGCCTGGGTGCAATTCCACAAACAGTATGAATCGTCCAAGAAGGTAGCCGCACTCGCAGGATTTATAGTGGACAAAAAATGCTTTATTGCAGGTAAAGAAAAACTGCAATAAAGCATTTTTTGTCCACTATAACTCCTGCAAATGCGGCTACCTTCTTGGATGATTTTTTTTTGTTGGGGTTCACCCAAATGGAGACACAGCGACACCCAGTTAACTTCACAGCAGCTGAAAACAGCCTGTGTGTCCATAGCCTAAGGGCATGGACACACATGTGGATCTTCGCGTTTTTGGCACGGTCTGCGCCACGGTTTTTGAAAAAAGCAGACCGCTATTGGTTTCAATCTTAGGCAATGGAACATGCCGCTAGCATATTTACGCGGCAGTCAGTTTTTTTAAAAACTGGGCCGCGAACCATGGCAAAGATCCACATGCGTGTCCATGCCCTTAGGGGAGTTGGAAGATGGCCCAACAAGCACACAGAAAGACTATCAAGGTTTCTTTCAGTCTGCAGAATCAGGTATGTCTGTGTAAAACATGCATTTTTACTGAATGAACTCTTCAAAAAGTGACATATACTGTATTTTCCTCTGGAACCAGAATAGACTTGTCAACTGGCAGTGAATATCTAGGAAACCTGTCTTTGATCATTCCCCAGTCCCTGTTAGGGCAACTCATTTTAGTAAATGAAAATTATTCTCTCACAGTTTTACAGAATAGTTCACCCTAAGCCCCAATCATTTTTGCAGGTGTTGACTAAATAGTCCCAAAACCTTTTAAGACTAAGTACACATGGGAGCAGATTTATCAAAGAGTAAAATTAGAGCTTACCACAGAAAGATTTCACCACTCTTTAGTCATGATTTGATTCACATTTATAATATGCTTCTAAAATGCCATAAAAATGAAAGAGGTTTTTTAAAAATAAAAAATTATTTTTCTCTCATAGAGCATTCTGTGAATGATATACCTTTACTCCAGAGTTTTCCCAGTTTTATCTGTATAATCTAATTTAATTCTGCTGATACACCTCAATCCATCTGAACAGGTTTTAGACTAGAAGCTTTCAATGTTTTTGCACAAGGGTGCTGAAAGGATAACACAGTCAACACTAAGGACTCAACCATAAAAATGGCCCCTACCAACATAGGTCAACTCTGCTACAGAACTATTCTGATGTTATGTTATAGAAATAAAAATGAAAAATCTTTGGACTGATATTGTAGAATTAAATATGAAGAAAGTAGAAATTTAAATTGAAAATATGAAGACATAATATCTTCATGTGTGATGTATTGGAAGCAGAAAGTCCAATCAGGCCTCTCCTCATTTATAAGTGAGTATAAAGGTGACCCATACGCGGATCAACAAAGTATGCTATCTGACCAATTGTTCATATACAGGTTAAAAATTAGGCCGATCCCCAAACTGAGTGATATCCATAGCACAATGATATTGGTCGGGATCAGCAGGTCTCCATACACGCACTAATGATCATACACTTATTTTCAGATCATTGTATCTGTATGGTCAACTACAAGAGGTCCTCTGCACTCAACCCATTATCAATATATTTAAGACAGCGACATTTTGTGCATACTGCTACTAAAAAATGCCTTACCCTTTAAACAACACAGGGATTGTTTGTCCATATATTGCAATATATTTAAGCTGGCCAACTACGTCAAAGTCATCCCATATCTGGCCAGTCCTACGCTTAATTTTCATCTGATTCATTAAGAATTCTATTGCTTCATTATACATTTTACAAAGGGACTAAGTTTCACCTGCAACTTACTAGCTGCTTTCAAAGTAAACCTCCATACTTGGCTGCCCTTTTATTAGACACCAGTGGGATCACCTGACTATAGCTGGGAAGGGTGGGAGCTACAACATGGAGCTGGTCACTGCTCCTGTATAACTATAACAAACAAGGGAAAGTTGTGCTCACCAATATTTTTTAAAAACCATTAGGCGGGGCTGCAATGAGGGTGTGACCACAAAATACATATAGTCAACTACAAGAGATCCTCTGAACTCAACCCATTATCAATATATTTAAGACAGCGATATTTTGTGCATACTGCTACTAAAAAATGCCTTACCCTTTAAACAACACAGGGATTGTTTGTCCATATATTGCAATATATTTAAGCTGGCCAACTACGTCAAAGTCATCCCATATCTGGCCAGTCCTACGCTTAATTTTCATCTGATTCATTAAGAATTCAATTGCTTAATTATACATTTTACAAATTTTATCTGTATGTGTATTGCCAGCTAGTGAGGAAAACCTCAAAGCAGAACCTGACCAGTTTCACTTTGCCAAAAGTTTGTGAATCTGAAAATTTGTCAAAGTGCATTGAAGTCTATGGGCATCAATTTATTTTGTTGTGCAATGCAGCACATCAAATTTTTATTTGTCGCTCGATTGGTCTACACCAGTGCTGTCCAAGTTCTGTGGTACTGAGGGACGGAATTTTTCTGGCCTACGTGGTGAAGGGCCAACAATGGCAGCCAGTGTTGACCACTCCCCCTTTTAAACACAGCATCCCCTCAACACATGATTAAACACATTAGGGGCCCCTAACAACAATTTCCAATGGCTCACATCCCATAGGATATAGAGAAGGGCAGCCAGAGTATGGTACACAGGGAGCATAGGGAAGGTAGAGTATGGCACACACAGAGAGCATAGGGAAGGCAAAATAGAGCAGGAGACAGGGAAACCTATCAGGTTATCAGGTCTAAGAATGACAGTTCATATTGTGCTACATACAGTGACACAATGCTGGTGACCCTCCAGCAGTTTGTATGTGAACAGGTGAACAATTTGGGCACTTGCAATGTGGGTCTGAGGTGTGAACAGTACAAGGCTTTAGGGGTGTGAAATATAGAGGTGTTACAGGTGGGAAGAATGCAGGGGGGATTACGTGTTAACAATGTAGGATTTTACAGTCTGTATTTGAAGTGTAAACAATGCTGGGACCAATTAATCTCAGTACAGACCTTTTAAATTTTACACAAGGTAAGGAATCACAGCAGGCAGACTTTTATGTGGGACCACACAAGGGGGGGTTGGCAGACCACCAGTTGGACAGCACAGTCTACACTATATTCATAAAATCAATCGTTTTCTTTCTTTACTAATACTGCCCCCCTTAAAAAATAGAATAGTAGGTAAATATATTTTAAATTTAAATTTCTGTTTATCAGGTCTTGATTGGTGTGAAGACAATGGAGGCTGTGAACAGATTTGTACAAGTAGATTAGACGGACCACTTTGTAGCTGTGTTACTGGTACTTTACAGGAGGATGGTCGAAGTTGTAGAGGTAAGACATCTAACAGCCTTAAATTGCTAAAATGTAAGCATCAGCGGTTGTGAACAAAATCTGCATATAATATATAATATTGAAATGTCATTACTGGGTCAATATTGCAGGGCTGTATTTATATATAGGAACCTGTGGGCCTGTTGCTAGGGCAACAGCTTTACGGTGGCGGCCCTTTGGTGCATATATTTATTGAATTACACTTTTTTTAGAAAAAAATTAACCTCCCAGAGGCTGCCGGAAACTTACTGTCCAAATCCAGCTACAGAGCTGGTGGGCTAAGGGGTATGTGAGCCTCTTAGCAAGTAATTTGCAGAAGTGATGCACAACTGGATGTGATGTCACACGTCATCTGTTGCCCAGTGGCAATGTAAATGTGAATGACAATGTGAATAAATAATTATATAAAGAGTGATGCGATCCGCATCGGAGCTCACCCAGTAGCGCTGTGCTTTCCTGGTCGCAGCCCGTACGAGACGCCGGCCACTTCCCGCCGGTATTCAGTGTAGAGTAGACAGTATTCTCGTCACTATCGGCGCTGATCCAGGACACGGCACACAGACAACAGCGTCAATGCAAAAGGTTGGCTTTATTTGAACACACACATGCGGTTGTGGATTACAGCAGTGGATACACAAGGCTGTCTGACTTACGCGTTTCTTACCGGATCCCCCGGCACCTCTGAGGAAGTGCCGGGGGATCCGGCAAGAAACGCGTAAGTCAGACAGCCTTGTGTATCCACCGCTGTAATCCACAACCGCATGTGTGTGTTCAAATAAAGCCAACCTTTTGCATTGACGCTGTTGTCTGTGTGCCGTGTCCTGGATTAGCGCCGATAGTGACGAGAATACTGTCTACTCGACAATGTGAATAAACCCTGATAAAGAAATTATTTTCCTAATTAAACACATCCAATATTGTAAATGAAAAGAAAATTAGATATTTATAACTCTATAAAGACGATACTTTCATTTATGTGAACTATAGATATACAGTACTAAATAACTTCTTACATTGTTGCAACTTACAGCAGTTGCAGTTTGGCATCCCATTATATGTTGACCTTGAGATCAATTGGTTTATTTACTAAAATCCAATACTTTCTCATTATTTTAGACCATTGACCAAACATTATTTTAGACCATTGACCAAACTCACAATTTTACCTTATTTATAAATAAATTAACTACTATTATTATTTTTTTGGATTTGATGCCGGTAGACTCCGATTTGTTCGGATTATCGCCCGAAAACCATTAATGTATGAAACCTAACTCTGATCATGATATCTTCCAGTTGTAAAAGGTACATCTGAAAATTGACTTCTACATAACCTCAACAAGTTTGAGATGGAGTATTTTTGTATTCGGACTTATAGCAGCCTGGGAGTATAATAAATCTCAAAAAAATGAGCTTGAGAGTGCTCATTAATTCTTTAAATATATCTAAAACTATAAGAAAAGAAAAATCAATATCTGTTAAGGTATTTAGTAAATATCCACTACAATGCAGAAACAGGTTGAGAAAATGTTTCTTTTTTTTCTTTTTTTTTTGCTTCTGTGACACATTTAAAGGCATATTGTCATGGGAACACATGCTTTTTTTCAAAATGCATCATTTAATAGCGCTGCTTCAGCAGACTTCTGCACTGAAATCCATTTTCAAAAAGAGCAAACTGATTTTTTTTTATATTTAATACTGAATCTGGCATGGGGCTAGACATATTGGCCATTTCCCAGGTGCCCTCAGTCATGTGACTTGTGCTCTGATAAACTTCAGTCACTCTTTACTGCTGCACTCCAAGTTGAAGTGATATCACCCCTCCCCCCCCCCCATCAGCCCATCAGCAGAACAATGGGAAGGTAACCAGATAACAGCTCCCTGGTAGATATAAGAACAGCACTCAATAGTAAAAATCCATGTCCCGCTACTCATTCAGTTACATTAGGAGTAGGAGAAACAATAGCAGCACTGGCATTTTCTGAAAGCACATGACCAGGCAAAATGACCTGAGATGGCTGCCTACACACCAATATTTTAACTAAAAAGAATACACTTGTTGGGTTAGGAATTTAATTTTACATGGTATAGTGAATTATTTGCCGTGTAAACAGTGTAATTTAGAAATAAAAACGACACCATAAAAATCATGACCCTTTAATCCCTAATTTGCAGAACCGAGGAGCAGAGAAGTCTGAAATTTACTTTTTGAACATTTTAAACACATTAATTTGCTGGTATTTAAAGGTTTTGATAAACAATATTTAAACACAGGAAACAATTTTATAAACGTTGTAGCATTTGTACTGCTTACACATCTATCTATCCAAAACCATATCAAGATGTATAAGTTTGCATAGAATAGCAAGATGCAACAATGTAATAAAAAAACGACATTGATTACTGTGGAAGATGCTCCTTTACGACATATGAAGCAGTGATTTTGCACTAAATTTAGTCTTGCTTCTTTTGTACATCTCACGGATAACATGAAGTTTTGGACTTTTGACTTTGTTAAATGGTAGTTTTGTGAGTATACACCTGTACATGTAATGTTCTTAAAAACACACTGATATTTGTCTAAGCATTACAAAAACTGTGTGGGTGTTTTGTTTTGTAACAAAATAAGAATTACAAATGTGACTTTTCATCTGCTATCTATTACAGAAAATCCAATAAAATAATTCTCCTTTGTTTTTTATTCACAGTGTCTAGTTCTTCAGCAGAACGTCATGGCTGGCTGGTTCCTTTGATCATAAATCAGATATCCGTGTGGGTTTTTATTTATAAAACCAAACAATAAATCAAAAGAAATTAAAGATTTTTCTGATGAAATATTCCAAGTCATTTTACAGAAACATTTAGCACAGGGACCAAAACTTTGCACATTGAACAAGAGAAGAGACATTCTGCAAATTGATGCTCGGATATTTAATTAAATACAATTTGTGTGATTTCTCAAGTAAAAAATGGAAAATCTGTGTATCCCATTTAGACATGATATGAAGAATTGGGTTAAACCATGGCATTAATAAAACAAATGTATTTCTGATACATTTAACATTAAACATTAATCCTGGGTGTTTTTTTTGATTGAAAGGGGATACTTTCCTTCTTTTGCATAAAAATGTATTTCTGATGTTTCTTTTGCATAAAAATGTATTTCTGATGTTTTAAATTTTGTGATGCATTTTAGTCGGCCAGCAAAAAGGGTTGAGTGTATTTTTACTTAAGATGCAAAAGTAAAGACCAATAGACAGATCATAATTACGGATGATACACATAAGTGTAAAGAATATTGTTCTCTAATCCTGTATGTCTATGCAGTTTTACATTTCCCTCCCTTGATAAGAGATGGAAAGTGAAGGTCAATTTCAGAGACATAATGATTTATAGGTGCCTTATTGTGTGTCTTAAAGCCTAAGATGTTTTGGAGCATTTTTGAGAATGTACAGGGGACAAGAAAACTGGTTGTCCTCAGGTGTTATTGAACATGAAACCCAATTATTCTCTAATAATAATTATCTGATTGTAAGTGGAGTTGTAGCAAATGAACATCTTGTAACCTCCAAGCTGCCTCCTTTTGGAACATGATATTTTACATAATGCAGCTATTGTAAATATGTCTGACTGCAATTATGGGAATTAGTAAAAAGATGCACACTTCTTCATGTCAACTACACTTATGTACACAGCAATAACAAAATCATGTACAAAAATCCCCATTATTTAAGTATTAATTGTCTAATTTACCCTTATTGAGCCCCCCAAAAAAGGTACAAAAGAAATCACTAGTAGAAAAAAGTTGTACATGAAAAGGGGTTTCCAGTAGGATCCTGACACTTTCTGTGGATAATATTCCTACTTTTACTCCCTTTTTCCACAACTGAATAGGGATGTATAGAAGAAGAAGATGTCCATCAAGTTCAACCTCTCCAAATGAAACCCAACGTCCATACATACAGAGATTCACACGACCCCTCCCTACCCTCATATAAAATATAAAATATAAAATATGCCAAGCAGTTAAAGAATTAATTTGGATGGTCACAAGTGAGAACTAGTAGGTATAAAAACAATTGTTTAACCTTAAAATTTTGCCTTAAGGTTATGCCGAAAAGAACTGCCAAATCAGGGTAATAAGAAGGTAAATTGTATGGCTGCACAAGTTTTCTTCCTTCCATAGATATAAATGGTAAAAAATGTTGCTATAACATTAGCATATAATGTATGACTATACTCAACTGAGAGAATGTGTATAATTTTTGTATCTATAAATTATATGGAACGAAAGGGAAAAAAAGGGCACTTGTTTTTTAAAACTCATTTTTCAGTTGTCCTTTTTGTTTTTCAACACCACCTATAAATCTTTTTGGTGTGACATGAAATTAATAAATATGTATTAAATAAATAGAGATTTAAGGGTACTATGCCGTAATTGTAAATAAACTATGGGCCTGCTAAACAAAACGATAGACACTGGTTCACCATTTCTGATGACTGGTTCTTTAAATCTGCAACATCTGGAGCACCAATTTATTCCTGTGCCTAGCACATTAAAACATACAGTACTTCCCATAGTAGTTTTTATATACACAGAGGAGGCTACCATGTTGTAGCTGTGTTATCAACTATAGACTTCACTAGCATCACCCCAACTGTATTAAAATGAAGTCACTTTTGTATTGATGTGTATGGAGAATGCCTGTTTAAGCAATTAAACTCCCTAATTTATGCAAATATTCACAAGGCCTATTCTATGCATGTAACAACCCTTGCTCTTAAATGTTGCTGTCTGGCAAATGTAAATAAATGAGCATAACAAATACCCTACTTGAGATCAGGAATGGATCCATTTAAAAATATATATAACATGAATGGTGTGTTTTTGTCTTATTTAGTGTAATTACACCCATCCAACTGCAGTATGGTAATCTATTTCTATAAGATATTCTGAGCTTCACCTTTTCACTCTCATTAGGAAGGGTTGGTCATTTTGTGCCTAGTTATTTGTCCTTTCTTTTGTGCCATATATTGTAAATAATGTTGTCACATTCAGTAACCCTTGATTCTGCTCTGTTTTGAGTCATCCAGACCCTTTATAGCACAGGTTGTTACACCCAAGTAACAGCAGTGCATGTTTAAGTATATAAAATAAGGATGAGAATATCAAGCATCATTATGATTGTTTAAAGTGTTAAGTTAATAAAAAGAAAGAGCAAAAGTCAATGTTTTCATTTTGTTTTCATTTCAATGGAAGCTGAAAGGGTCTGTCTATGGGGGAGGGTTTTCCACAAATCAAGCCATTTTTATTGATATTTTTTTTTGTTCAATGCTTGTGGGGAATTAGTTTGGCATGGCAGAACATAACTGTGATCTGTTGAAACCTATGCAGGTACAAAACGCGTAGGGCCTTTGGAGATGCATTTATACTTTTAATTATGATCAATAAAGACTTAATTTTTTTAATTTATACTTTTGGCCCTGTGGAATCTGTGGAGTGCCGGATAGCCCTTTCTTTATGCTGTACATATCTGTTGAAGCCTGAACTAAACCATCTAATCTGGGGGAATAGAGCTTCACTTAATTCTATGACTGCAGCAATACAAGAACTATACATAGTGCTTTAATGATGACACAATTATCTCTGTTGAAATGACTGATAAAATCTACCCAAGACAGATGGCTAGATTAGCATCAATAACATAAATGCCTGTTGACTTGTTTTCTTGGTACAGTCTATTAAGCTTTATAAGGTCTTTTAAATAGATGAATACTTTTGAGGTGGGTTTAAGTTGTTATTCTTGAAACTAGATAAACTATTTCTTTCTAAAATACTGTTTAGTTATTGGGATACATCGGCATAAAAAAGGTTACTTACCTGGGTGATCAAATTTGATTCTCAGGTCCAAGAAGACTGCAAGGTAGGTAAAAGTAAAATAGGTATCCAGAACTAAAAAATTACGACTATAGATGGCAACTGAAATAAGTAAATATGTTGAAAGGTTTTTCCTCAGGCAGCTGGGACCAGTTTAAGAGGTGCGTTTTGGATTCAATACTTTTTTGCTGCTCTTGATAACCATAGAGCTATAGTGGAAAGACAGTAATTGTATAGCAATGCTATATATGTATCTGTATCCTTATTGAGGTAAGTAATGTAGATCCTAAATCTAAACTACAAAGAATAGCTTGATTGGCTAGATGGCCAATGTGTATTCACAACACAATAGGGCCCATGTACGTCCACAAATGCACTTGCAGTCCCCTCAATTTACCAGCAGTCAGTTGCATGTAAATCCACTTTTATTAATGGTACTTGCTCCTAGCACTTTCATATAGTTGTGCTTGGTGCTCCGAATTGGCACAGGGGAACCCCAGTGCTACTGCACCTCTGGACCAGGCAGTAGCTCCAGGGGTCCCTTATTCTTGAAAGAATAGGGTGCACAGCACACAGCACTCACACACCGAACCTTGGAAATGGCACCAATACACACTAGAAATGATTTACCAGATTTGCAATGAGTCACATGCCTGGTTGCTTTCATTTTAATAAGGTGCATTGCAATTGTGACAAGCGCATCACCACCTTGCGACTGCAATGATGCTGCAATTTTGGGAAAAAATGTTGCAGTATGGGAAAAAAACATGCCACACTTAGAAGTGCACTTTGCTTTGCTGCTCATTCAGACAAACATGTGTCCTAAAGTATTGCATGTGTGCTCAACAACCAATATGTAAAATGTTTATGGATTCAAAGTATATTTTAATTTTGTGAAAGATAACTATTGGATGTGGATTTTAAACAAAAAACTGTAGGATATTGTATAATGAGAATGTAGCCAACCATATTTTATTTTTTGTTATAATTTAAAAAAAAAAAAATCTTTACTTTCAAAGGTTTTCGAAAACATTGGCAAGCATATCAATGCAAATATTTTCAACATATGATGTTTCACAATAAAGTGTTATCCATTATGGTAAATGCGGTTGTGTTTTATTCTGTATACGGCGGGGGTATAGTCCCAATAATGAGCTAATTAACAGCTTCTTCTGAAAAAAATTAGAATTAGAAAATTAGATATTGATATACAATCAATTAAAAATTCTGCATCGTCTCTGAAATAATCAAGTTTATCTTCACTATTCCTCTCTCAGCATCTGTTTCTCTTCATTCTTTCTTCATGCAGCAGTTGGTTGTCAGATGAATGATCCAATATATCTTATAGTGGGCTTCCATTCCTAGCAGAGGTATTAGAGCTCACTCAAATAACTGATTCCAGTACACACAAAATCTAACAAAATAACTGCCTTTTGTACAAATTCTGCATGTAGAGAGACACAATGTCTGGCGATTTTAATAGATTGTGCTCTAAAAAATCTTCTAGGCAAAAGGAGCCCCCCTATAAGATATATTGGATCATTCATCTGACACCCAACTCCTGAATGAAGACAGAATGAGGAGAAACAGATGATGAGAGAGGGATAGTGAAGATAAACTTGATTATTTCAGAAATAATGCCAAATTTTTAATTGATTGTATTTAGAACATTTGTTATTTCAGTATGCTGAAGCTAATATAAAATTTTCATTTTCGCGATAGTTTCCTTTTAAGTTACAATTTGTAACAGTCTAACAGTTGCAATAACTAATAAGAACAATAAAGGAAGAAAAAAGGGAAAAAGAAATGCTTGAAGGAATGAAAAAGTGACTGAAAAATTAACTTGACAAATGGACACCTGATACTATCACTTTAGACTTAGTCAATATTCAGACTATTTTGATGAGACTTTATACCATTAAATTCTAAGATTGTGTAGATGGCATTCCATTGTATATTATCCATTATTGCCACACCTTTTGGAACACTTTGAGTTTATCTGTAGCTACATTGGTTAGTCTTATTTTTGAACATAGCATAATTTATGGAAGGAGATCTCCAAGACTCCATAAACTTTTTGTTTTGACCTCTTTGAGTTGGGATCCCATGAGCACTTCATAAGGGTTTTTCGTAAGTTTCGTTTAGTAACACTGAGAACATTAAATTAAATACTCTTGCCCAAAATCAAATAACTCTTGGGCAGGTAGACCATATGTGACCCATGGAACCAGGCATTGAACAATCTCAAAAACAGCAGTGGTCCGATTTCAGCTTCACTGGATTTAAGTAACAAAGAAAGAAGATCTTATAGCTTTCCTCTGATAGAGCCATATTATCCGAGCTGTTTCATGTTGTCCCACAATTTAAACCAGGAGTGCCCATACTTAACTAATGCGAGGACTTCTTTTAGTGATGTTGTCCTATTATGATTTACATCCATAAAAGCATTGTTAGCATTCTGTTCCATGGAAAATATAACTTAAATATTGATTTATGAGAAAAAAAATGTATAGTGTTATATTTAAACATCTATTTCCTATGTAACCTTAATGTAATAAATATCCAAATAAAAAGAATAAAACAGGAGGATGATTTAGACAAGCTGTTTGTTGACAGTGTCTTCAGATCTACTGATCACCAGCTAAAGGTCTACTGGTACATCCCGATCTACCTTTTGGGCTCCTCTGATTTAAAATATTCTTCTTCTGTCAAAGTAGCAACCATATCTTTTTACACTTGATATATGTAAGACATTGTTACATTTTTAGGTGAAAGCATATTACGGTTGAGAATTCATATAGCTTTGGGGGGTGGTGTGTCATTAATGCACAATCTCTCAGAGTACGTTTGGGAGACTAACTCTAGATTTCTCTGTTCCCAGCATTTTCTAATGCAATGTAGAGCTTGTGATGCCTGAAAGCACTCTATCATGGGTAATTTTCTGTTAAATAAGTTCATATATAACTGTAAGTAAAGAGGCTCCTTTGGTTAACTCAAGTTAAAAGATTGAGCATGTGCTGTATTATAAGATACTACATTTTTTACACATTTTATTATTTGTTGTGGAAATTCAACATACAGTATGTGTAAAAACATACCTAGACCAGGCATGAACATTTTCCTAGGTGTGAAAAATCCCTCGTCGGTCTAATGTGGTAGGTGTAAAAAATAAGCACGTTATCACACATTCATACATTTTCACCTGGAGGTCTCATTCACATTTGCTGTATATAAACACATTCTCAAATCGCTCACATAAAATGGAAATAACTCTTGATAAATTCATCTGCATTTTATCGCTATGGTAACCACAGTATTCATCATTAGATGCAGCTGCATGTATTTATGCATATAATACACACAGATATATATATATATATATATATATATATATACTGTATATATATATAGACAAATACAAGATTCCTCTGCACTCAACCCATTATCAATATATTTAAGACAGAGACATTTTGTGCATACTGCTACTGAAAAATGCCTTACCCTTTAAACAAAACAGGGATTGTTTGTCCATATATTGCAATATATTTAAGCTGGCCAACTACGTCAAAGTCATCTCATATCTGGCCAGTCCTTCGCTTAATTTTCATCTGATTCATTAAGAATTATATTGCTTCATTATACATTTTACAAAGGGACTATGCTAAAGTTTTTATTATAAAAAAGGAAATCATTTAAATTTTCTGGATAACAGGTTTCTGGATAACAGATCCCATGACTGTTTACACTATATTTGAGCCTAAGACGCAAACACACAGTTGTATCAGTTCCTGGTAATGGTGTAATATATTTAACTGTATACAAAATCAATTTTGTGCAACTAGTCTCTTAACTAAATCGACTACTCTGCCTAATTTATTCGCTCATGTATTTTTGCCCCATGCATATTGTCATCTTTGGGGCTGATTTCTCAACATAGTTGTTTGATTTCACCAGTGCAGTTACCCTATCAAATGAGCCCTGTATGGAATCAAGATGCTGCTCAAAGAATCCATTTTCAATTTTTATTCATCAGCTTCTTCTCTACATATTTTATCTAGCATACTGTATGTATATAACAAGCATGATTTAGGAAAGAAAATGTTGGTTGCCATGCATCTACTGTAATATTTATGTTTTATGCAAGTATCCTTTGAGATCTTTGTTTGTAGTGGGCTGCCATCTAGTGTTAAATGTGTCAATTACATGAATACAATAAAGGGAGAATTCCTATCGTACTTACTGTAATTCTCTTTTCCTGGAGTTCCTCCATGGCAGCAACTAATGGGTTCATTTCCTCCCTTTGAGAATGGACAGGCATAGGAACAGCCCATTTACAAAGTTTAAATACCACCCCTCAACTCTCATCGCCTTGTCTTATTTAATGTGTCCAAGGGTGGGATTATTATTATTACTGCCATGGAGGAACTATAGGAAAAGAGAATTAGGTAAGTATGATAGAAATTCTCCCTTTTCTTGGGTTCCCCATGGCAGAAACTAATGGGATCTAAAAGCTTTTAACATAAAAGAGGGAGGAACGACATACACACATAAGGTAAGTAATGCTATTGTCGGATCGTGCCGCATTGGTGATGAGACGCGACTGTCGTATGTAGATGCAGTGTGCAGCGACACATCAACGCTGCGACACGATCAGACAATAGCATTACTTACCTTATTTCCGTCGCATCCGACATGATGCCTGCGTTTTTGCGCAGCGAGCCGGAATTGTCCGTGGAGTCCTGCCCATAAAGATGTGGTGAGTGTAGCGCGGTGAAAATGTTTGACCATGCCCATTTTATGGCCCCACCCCTAATAACCACGTCCATTTTACAAAATATGACATGTAATGAAAGTTTGAACACATTTCTGGGCATTTTAGGACCATGTTTTATGTGTTATAACAATTTTGCTAATGAAGTTAAATGAAATTGCCCCTTAAGTTGCTAGTGTCAGTTCTCCCAAGAGACTTGGTCACAGGGGCATATTTACATTAAGGCACCTATTTTTTTTCCTCTTTTTTTTTTTTTAATTCCCCCACCCTCTGTCATGGATTTCCATAGGAAATTCGGTGACGGAGCTGGGGGCGTGAGGGGTAGGGGGCCGAGGAATCACGCAGAAGTGACATCACGCGCACAACGTAAGGGGAATGTTTTGGTCCGGTACCTAGGGCAGCATCGGAACTAAATCCAGCCCTGCTTGCTTACCTTAAATCTTTATCTTAACTTATCTTAAATCATTACAAATGTATCTAAGTGCAGGCTCTGAGTGTTCTGGGCTCTCTTCCAAATTATTTTAATTAAGTTTCAGAAACTTTGTATCTTTTTCTGATGTCAGTGCAGGAGATTAAACAGAAACGGGTGACTTTTTAGTCAAAAAAAGAAAAAAAGAGCATATTTTTTTTAATTGGTCACTTGCAATGCCTGTCCATTCTCACGAAACAGGAAATTGTACATATGTACTGTATGTATATAATTTTTCCCCAAATGACTCTCACTATTGTTTGCTGGTCATGTTAAAAAATGACAGGTCTCACCCTATTTCATAAGAATGAATGCAGTTTAGTAAAATGGGTTTGGCATTTGGACTGGCTGGTGTTATATCTTTGCTCAAATCATTATTACCCTCTCTGATGCCTTTCATATATTCTTTATATATCGAGTACTCTTTATAAGCAGCATCTGGGAAGAATACACATTACATTTGACTTTGTCTTTTTGCTAGGACTTTGCTGTAGTATTGGAGGAAAGAGACTCCAATCTGATACATACACTGACCAAGTCTTCATGTGGGTCTTAGTAATATGAACTTTATTTTAATATTTATTATCTGTTATTTAAAGCACTGACAAATTAAGCATTAAAAAATTGTACTTCATTCACATCAGTCCCGGTTCTAGTGCAGCTTACAGTCCCAGGTCCCTATCAAATTCACACACAGTAGGGCCAATTTTATCAAGAGCTAATTAAACTGCCTGCATGTCTTTAGAGTGTGGGAGGAAACCGGAGTTCCTGGAGAAAACCTACATAGACACTGGGACAACATACAAGTAGAGGATCAGAATGCAGCAGGGTTGCCAGGTCTAATTTTCAAAACCAGACCAAAACTAGCCAAGAGACACTTCAAAAGTAGCCCAAAAATAGCAGAATATGTGCAGTGAAAAAGTCTAAAAAATAAATGAATATAGTATATGAAAATATATCTTTTTCAAACTTTTCCATGAAGCAAAATAGCAAAAACCCGTTGCCGGGGGGGGGGGGCAGAAGGTATAGGGGACCCATGAGGTCCTAATACATATATAATTTCAATAAATATTGGTAAAGCAGGTCAACCTCCAGATATTTTGGTGGCTAGCAGATTTTTGCCACAAAATTGTCTGAAATTGAGGAAAGTCAACAGAAAATGCAAGAATGCTTAAGGGTGACGGGAGACTGGGGTAAAGATCACAAAATCTGGTAAATCCCGACTTCTACACAAGTCAGTCCCATTGCATGTTGGGTATTGTAGTCTTACATTAAACTTGGCAGTCGGGAAATTGTTAAACAAAAACTACATTACCCAACATGCACTGGGAGACGCAGGCTTGGCACATTAAGGCAAGAAAAAACTTTGGCTGGTTTCCAAAGTACAAACCAGCCAAGGCCCCAAAAGTAGCCCACATCCATACCTTGACTAGTTTGTACTTTCAAAACCTGCCTGGGCTATATATAAGTAGCCCAATTTGGCTGGAAAACTGCCAACATGGCAACCCTGAAATGCCCTTCCCCTGTTCTGCCTGTGACATCATCCAACCTGGTTACAGGCAGAGGAACATTCTAATTGGCTGGGAGGCAGGAAAAATGCCTGAGGTCTGCTGGGAGCCACAAAGGACATCTGGGAGAAAAAGGAGGGCCCACGGAGAACCTATAGCGCTCATGTACAGGGAGGGCCAGGAGAGGTTATTGAAAAAAAGCCCCTGCAGAATCTTCCAGCAGAAAGAGAGCCAGCACAGTGAGAGGCAGCAATAAGAGTGAAATAGCTGCCTAATCGGGGAGGGCTTTGAGGAGGGCTGCAGTGTGCTCAGCTGTATTTTATTGGTTATAAGTAAAAATATTTCCAATATTATGCTTTCAACTCCACACTTCTGCTTGGCTGAGTGTTAGCAATTCTATCTATGTAATCTTTATGAATTCTTGTATTTAGCTAACTCTAGGGTTACAGAGTCTTTGTTTAGCCCAAATCCTGGTTCATTTATAGGATGCATTATGAGGAATGCTTGGGACCTGCCATTTTCTTGTTAGTAGCTTTTACTTAAAGGAGTTGTTCAGTTTTACAATAGAGAGAAAATTCCTTATCATTCCACTTTCTTATCTGGTTTCAGTATTTTCAGGCTCATCAACTGCTTAAGGAGCAGCCACCTCCTCTCAGTAACATAAGGAAAACAAGAACTGGAGAGCCTTCAATGTAGTTAATATTCTTTATTCAGCACTACATGTGGTTCAGTTTTAAATTGACTTTTAGTATGATGTATAGAGTAAGATTCTGAGACAGTTTGCAGTTGGTTTTCATTTTTTATTATTTGTGGATTTTAGTTTATTTAGCTTTTTATTCAGCAGCTATCCAATTTGCAGTTTCAGCAGTCTGGTTGCTAGGATCCAAATTACCCTAGGAACATGCACTGATTTGAATGAGAGACTGAAATAAGAATAGGAAAGGGCCTGAATAAAAAGACGAGTAATTAAAAAGTAGCAACAATACATTTGTAGCTTTACAGAGCATTTGTTTTTTAGATGGAGTCAGTGACCTACATTTGAAAGCTGGAAAGAGTCAGAAGAAAAAAGCAAAAACTATATACAGTATATATAAAAAAAATTAATAAAGACCAATTAAAAAGTTGTTTAGAACTGGCCATTCTATAGCATACTAAAACTGAAACATCCATTTAAAGGGCATGTAAAGTCTAAAATAGAATAAGGCTAGAAATGCGGTATTTGTATACTAAATATAAACATGAACTTACTGCACCACAAGCCTAATCAAACAAATGATTTATGCTTTCAAAGTTGGCTACAGGGGGTCACCATCTTGTAACTTTGTTAAACATCATTGCAAGACTAAGACTGTGCACATGCTCAGTGTGGTCTGGGCTGCTTAGGGATCGTCATAAACAAATCTGCTTGAGTTCTGCATGGCTGGGAAGTAAGGCGGGGCTCCCCCTGCTGTTTATAAGTATGATTGTTTCCCTGCTCAGCAGTTAGGGACCGTCTGACAATTCCTATCCACAGCAGTAAATGAAGGGAGAATTTCACTGCATACAGTCAGGTTTCTTATAAAAACGGTACACATTTTTTAATTAAAGTATATTGGAGATAGGTTTCTTTTTCATTAAAAAAAAGGATTTTATTTTTTTGCCTTTACATGCCCTTTAAGGCAAACCTAAATAATAATAGAAATCATAATACGTAGGAAAGGTAAAAATCACAATTGTCAATTCTTCTGCATTTCCATGTTTTGAGCATCAGACCCATGTTTCTTAGGTCATTTTAAACTCTCAGAGTTGACTATTTCTAAGACATACAGTATATAATGCCTTATATCGTGCAATGTCTTCTTCTCTAAAGATGCTATAGCTAAGGAAAAGGGCCTGTGTCATAAAAATATAATTGTTGTATCATATATGGTAGGTATGGTACACACTGCCCTAATCAACGCAAGACTTACACGAGGCAGCATGTAATTTTATATGTGTCCAAAAATATATGAATCATTCCCACTAACACTACTGTGCAAAATATACTAGTGTTAAAACAAATCACTGGGACTTGCAGTTCAGTTTGTCACCACTTGCTGGCAGCAAATCCTTTCTATAGACTACAATGGTACAGTTAAAGGACCTACGGATATGCTAGAAAGGGAGCTGGATAAACAGAAGCATATCTCTATTTTATACCAATTGTAGTTTGTATGAATGGAAAGCTGTTTCCTGAGAATAGTTGGTAATATCCTTCAGGCTTTTCTTAAATTTAAAGGATTATGTCACATGGGCATTTTCTGGGAGAAGGGACAGCAAAAAAAAATTATTATAATGGTCTCCATGCATTTAGTATGAGATTCAGGGTTAACTCTTAGGAACTTCCTTAACAGTTTTTTTCTTTTCAGATATTCTGGTAGCAAACATCTGCAGAGGGAGAGGGAAAGATCCCTTCCTCCAAGGACAGGAACCAAAATAAAAGCACCTTTCCCCTCCATGCCCCTCCAGTGTTTTTTCTGTTGCATTCAGCTCAATAGAGTAGATATGGAAAGGTACTGTTCAAATTTTACCTAAAGTGATGGGTTCCAATGTGACTGTCCTTTTTCGGCTCCTTTATGGCAGCAGGTGGAGGGGTGACATCTCCAGGGAGTTCCAGTCCAGATGTTCTGAAGCAGCTGTTTTGCTGTATGTGACTCTGTTCTAGACAGCGTAATAGAAGAAGCCCTGCGTGTTTATTACAACGTAACGTTTCGGGGCGGGCCCCTTCGAAGGGGCCCGCCCCCGAAACGTTACGTTGTAATAAACACGCAGGGCTTTGCCCGCATGCATTGAGCTCTGAGTGCCGGTTTTTCTTCTATTACGCTTACTACAATTAGGGTTGCCGATCCCTTACAACTGTGCACCGGGCCAGCTTGTGCTTGAGAGGCCAGGGTGTGCTGGTGGGTTCTGGAATTTACTCTGTTCTAGACACACTTGGTATGAATGGGACTGACAGAGCAGCATTTGCTTCAGAATTTGATGTGATGTCACTTGTTCAGGCCAATAGGGGGGTTACAATATTCCCAAATATTCAGAAAAGGAAATATCTCAATTCAGGAGTTTGTTTGCTCCAATGTTTTGGTTTCAGTCCCTCAAGTTGGTTCCAGTTCCTCAAGAGGAAGAGAGAATAGGGATTTTTCTTTGTGCCCACACATTTTGACAAGATATTTTGAAGATATCAAAGACCATCACGGCATGAGTCAATATAAGTTTTTCAGTTTTTACCTTTAGTCTGTCATCCTCTGGTAGTGTTAGTGGCCTTTCTGAAACCTCAGGAAATTCTAATCAGTTGACTTATAAAGGCATGTTCCAGAAATCTCCTGCTCAGCCATATCCAGAAGACGGTCTCCTGTCTGGATACTCAGGGATGGAACATGAGCTATCAGAAATCAGATCTCTTTTTGATAGCTTCTAGGTATACTTCTGGATTCAATTGAGGTCCACACAAGATTGTATTCTTTACCTGTTTAAACCTTTTTAGGAGGCCACTCTTGGCTAGGGTCACTATAATCTCAGTTATACAAGATGTAAAGTTCTTAGATATGGTTTATTGGCTCATCAGAAAGACTCACCAAAACGGCATATTTTCAGGGCAAGATTTCACCCATCTGCCTTTTGGAGGGTTCCAGCCCATTCAATCACTTTGATCATCAAAGAGTCTCAGTTAGAGACATAGTGTCTGCTGCGGGGTATATGACTTTGGATATACTGTAGCATACAATAAGTTGAGGAACAAATAGACGGCACTTCTGGAGAAGATTTAATAGTGCTGTATGTCCTGACGCGTTTCGGGAAATGATCCCTTAGTCATAGGTAACAGTGCATACCAAACAGCCACATTTTATACAGAAAATGACAGTGACCCCTAGTGGGTACTCAATAAAAACATATTATTTTTTATTTAAATATCTTTAAAACGTCTTGCCTGGTAATACTGTTAAAAAAGTTAAAACCCAAACAAACTATAGACATATAAGTATACATAATGCGTCTCGGTCTAGTTCGGTTTAACGCTGATTAGAGGTAATGAAGTGGAGGAGGTGGGAGGGGGGAGAGGAAAAAGAAGGAGGGGGGGGAAAAAAAGGAGGGGGGGGAAAAAGGGGGTGGGAAAAAAAGGGGGGGGAAAAAAGGGGGGAAAAGAGAAGGGGGGGTTGGAAGAAAGGTGAGAAATGAACGACAAGTGGAGGTTAACACCTACTCTGCTTAAGGTATTATAAGGGTGACGAGTCTAATATAGATAACTGATGTCGTGTTTAAAATTGAGACCATTAGGAATTCTGGTATCTAATTTAAGAATCCAGAAGGCCTCTCTAAGATTTAATGCATGGATGACATCCCCTCCCCTATTAGGTATTTTTACTTTTTCAATTACCTTGACTTTTAGGTCCCTGATGCCACCCAGGGAGCATGTCTTAAAATGCCTCCCTACCGGGGTGGTTTCCTCCTTATTGGTTATGCTCCTGATGTGTTCCCTGACTCTCTCTTTTAGAGTGCGGGATGTACGGCCCACATATTGCTTGTTACAATGATTGCACTCAAGGAGGTATACTACATTTTTAGTATTGCAGTTGTAGAACCCTCTATTTTTGTACACCTGTCCTGTGTTATTGGATCTAAAGTCGGGGCCTACGAGAATAACTTGGCATGTTTTACACTTGTTGGCACCACACTTGTAAGTGCCTTTCACTGTTAGCCAATTATCTGCTACACTACTTGGGTTAGACGAGACCTGACTGGGGGCTAATATTTTGCCCAGGGTAGGGGCCTTTCTTGGTACATATTTGACATCAGTTTTGGCCAAAATTTCCGACAATTTACTGTCTGCTTCTAATATGGGCAAAAATATGGGCGTTAAACCGAACTAGACCGAGACACATTATATATACTTATATGTCTATAGTTTGTTTGGGTTTTAACTTTTTTAACAGTATTACCAGGCAAGACGTTTTAAAATATTTAAATAAAAAATAATATGTTTTTATTGAGTACCCACTAGGGGTCACTGTCATTTTCTGTATAAAATGTGGCTGTTTGGTATGCACTGTTACCTATGACTAAGGGATCATTTCCCGAAACGCGTCAGGACATACAGCACTATTAAATCTTCTCCAGAAGTGCCGTCTATTTGTTCCTCAACTTATTGTATCTTAGCAGTCGGATACTGCTTGACAGAGCACCTGGAAAAGTACCTGTGGGGAGCAGTAGCGGTCCTTTTTTCTTGTTTCCTATCTTATACTGTAGCATACCTTCACCAACGTCAGCTGGCAGGGGGGGCAACACTCACCTCCATTCACCTGGAGCCCCTGCCTGTTTGAAGATATGTTAAAGCTTGCAGCCACAGGTGATCATAGTTTACATTCAAAATCTTTGAAAAACCTTTCTTTTTTCTGCAGAAAATCAAACCGGACAGTGTTGGTCATCATTATAGTGCCCTGTTGGCCCAGATGGTTGTTTTTCTACTGATGTATATGGCAGAGCAAAAGTCAGTTCATTGGGAGTCCAGTAGTACTCTGCTTCAACAAGATCCTGTCTTTCATCCAGGCTCCAGCATGCTAATTAGGTCATCCTGGATCCTGAATGGCTATAATTGACCTTAACAATGAATTTTTATCTATCATGTTTCAGAGTAGGAAAGAGGGAACTAAGAGGATCTACTCCAGGATCTGGAAGAACCTTAGAAAGAGTGAAACATAAAGTCTATCCATAAACGATCAGCAACTTAATTTTTTTCACATTCGGAGATATTAAGATTGCCACCTTCCTTCATAAATATCTCAAAAGTCAGAAAGACCATACATGTCATAGATTGGATGTGCGAATATCTCATATTTTATTTGTTCACTTTTATTATCTTGGCATCTGAATCTAAAAGCAAAACTCCACCATGAAGGATTAAAGCACAATTAACCAGTGTCATTTCAGAGGCATCAGCAGAACAGATTTGTAAAAGTGCAACCTGGACTTCAATGCAAATGTTTACTAAGCACCATAAGCTGGATTTGATGTCTTCAGTTTAAGAAAAAAAAAGTAACTGCAAGTGTTCAGCAATTGGTATATAAGCTAGGACAACTAGTTGCGGCATTTGAAGCTCTCCATATCATACTGACCAGTGTGTTATCGTGACCACTTCTCAAGACTTTATTTTTCTGTCAAATAAATTACTCAGCTATTCTGAAGAACCTTGTCTTTGAATCTTGCTTAGTGATAAGGCACTGGTAAATGTATCACCAACACTTACAAGCAAAAACCAAAACTGATTGGCTGGGAGATGGCCCAGGGAGAACCTTGAGATATATAAAGGAGAAATTTACAGCAGAGAGAGGAAGAGAACTGGCAGATAAGACTGACCAGATCTCTTCGGAAAGGGTTGCAGTATTCTCACCTTGGGAGATGCTTAGAACTCCAGCCATAAAGAGAGTGCTGTGTCGTCTGTCTGTGATTAAACCAGTAAGTGATTCAAATGAGGGAAGATATTGTAAAGCTTCAGTGTTGGGTCCCGCATGTGAGGACAGATGGTGTTCATGTACCTGCTACATGGGAGCAACTACCTTATCCAAATGAGAAGCTTTAAGTCAATATATTTCAAATGAACAAACAGGGTTCAGGGTTACTGAATTATGACAGCAAACAGCTAGTATGAGTGCAATCCTCTTCTGTGGGAGTGAGCCAAGAAAGGGTTACATGTATTATATACACAGCATTATAAATACACAATTTTTTACAAGATGATGCTTGGCAATCAGATCATATGGTGATATGTTGTATACTGTTTTTAATGCAACATAAAGGTAAATATATATTTGTATTGATGTGAACACTGCATCATCTTCACCAATGCATCCCCGGGTGTTTGTTTTGCTGAATAATTGAGTGAAGATTTACAAGACTTTTTTCATTGATTTCCATCTTTTATTTTTTACAGTTTTCCCAAAATGTAAGTTTAAAGTTGAATGTTCTTGTCTCTTATGTTTCAGTCTGGCACCTCAGTGATCCAGGAGCATTCAGAACTGTTACAATTTGCTACATTTAATTGATACATTTCTCAGCAGCATCTGTGGAATATTAGCAACTATTGTACCAATTTTAATATCTGACTTTATTAAAACTCAGGAATTCTGCTCAGCAGGGACAAAGATAACTAATGCATCAACTAAATGTATAAATTTAGAACAGTAAAAGGCTGCTTTAGAAGGTGAACAATGAAACTTTACACGATTTATAATATGGAAAAACAGTCAGAAGTAGAAAATAGAAAGTAATTAGAAAAAGTCCCTGGTGATCTATCTGAAACCAACTGAACTGAAAAAATTATTTGAAGGTGAAAAAACCCTTTAAATTAAAGAAAACAGAATAAACAGAATTACATAATTATTAAATAAAATAGGTGTGATATATACTTTCAGAACAAGAGTTAAATGTTGGCCCATGGTTTGATATTTGCTTGGTTTAGTGTAGATAAGTACAGGTATTATCTGTAATGCTTCTGACCTCTGGATATGGGGTTTCCATAATTTAGTGCATCATAACTAGAACCTACTAGAAAATATTTAAAAAAAAAGATTGTTTTGCTAGCAACATGGATTTTTGCACCTTAGTAACCTTCAAGTATAGTGTACTGTCTTTTTATTATAGAAAAAAGTAAATCTGTAAAGAATAAGGAATTGCTTGTTTAAATAGGACAATGGGGATTGCTGTTTCAAAGCTTTCTATACAATGGGTCTCTGGGTAATAGATCTCTTACCAGTATTGATATACCTGTTTAAACTATAAGGAAAAAAAGGGTTTCGAAAAAGGAACAAACTTAAAAGAACATGTACTATTAATCTTGTAAATTCTCTAGAATGCTATGAAGGGCTGATTTCTTCCTGGTCCTGCAAACCACATTAAGTCAAATTACTTTCTAAATTGAAGAGTCTACCGTGTCTACCATCTTCTAATTGTTAAGGTATGTCATTCAAGTAAAGCTTATTAAAGTTAGTGAGAGGTTAAATTCAATTACCTGTAAGAAATTTTCAGTTTCATATGTTTCATTTAGTTTGAGGTACAGTCTCTGTTTTTGCACAGCTAGAAATCTTTCATTTCCTTTTGCATTAAATGGAGATTTGTCTTTTTATAGAACATTTGCAAAGAATTGTCAGAACCATAAAATGCATACACGCTGCCTGTATTAGGAACTGATTCCTAATAGTGTACTGTCTGAGGCTGACATCAGGACTAGTTAAAAGGAATACAAGTTAGGTCACCTATTGACTGATGTGAATGATCAGCCCCTTAGAATCATGCTTAGCATAACAGTACCATATAAAATAAACAATAATGTCTCAAAAAAGGTTGCAAGGTGACAGCTGCCTCTTATCTAAGGGATATGTAAAATGGCAACGACAGGGTTCTTAAGGGAATAAATTGCTATCACCCATGTATAAAACTATATATAGAGTTCTTATCCCTGTGGTAGCCTAATAATACATTCACTGATACCCAAAGCTTAACTTCCATGGCTGAAAATAGTTTTGTTTCATCTGAAAGATATTGAAGTGGCTGTAATGCCAAAAATAGGATATTAAGTTTTGAGGAGGACAGTGGCATTGTTTTGGGAAAGGTTCCAATATATCTGTAACTGACCTAGCTCAAAATATTGTTCAATGTGTGTTAGATGCAACTATACTACACTTCGTGTTAAAAAATGTATATATTTTTTTAAATAAAACATGGAAAGGACATTGTGATATATGCAGATTCTATTGTGCTCAGTAGTACCGAGACCCCAATATTATTGCCTTATTAAAATAAATGGGTGTGGGGTATAGATGCTCCCTTTTCAGACGTACCACCTAGGCATTGTGTCCATTGGCATTCCTGATGCAGAGCAGGATACATATATTCCAAGCAGTTGCCCTGTATTTATGACTCTGCCCCACATGTATTGCTGCTAAAATATGTACAGTATATATGGGTGTTAATACCTGTTAGTGATGAGCTAATTTTTTTTGCATGTATGCTTTCGCCATCAGCAGAAAAAATTCATGAAACAGCCCCAAAAATTTGTGGTCAGTTTCACACGGTAGATAAAATATTTGTGCATCATTTTATCCTCCACTCTCCTAACACATTAAGCAATTGGATTTTAGCAATTGGGATTTGAACACCCAGATATTATCTGTTGGTGGTCGGATTTATTAGTTGTGCCTGTGTTTGTAAGCTAGTTATATATAAACAATGAATGGTACTTTTTTGGTGAAATAGCAACAGGGCTACTAAGGGGCAGATTTATCAAAGGCCAATGGCCTAAACTGTCAAATTTGACTAGGGAATTGTTAGAATTTGATTTGAGTTTTTTTAAAGATACAAATTGAATTTTTGAGATTCATCATACACTGGCCCTTTAAGAACTCGAATTTGATTATTCGCCACCTAAAACCTGCCGAATTGCTGTCAATGGGAGACATCCTGGGATCAATTTGGAGTTGTT
This sequence comes from Xenopus laevis, assembly GCF_017654675.1. Taxonomy (NCBI): domain Eukaryota; kingdom Metazoa; phylum Chordata; class Amphibia; order Anura; family Pipidae; genus Xenopus; species Xenopus laevis. The sequence continues at coordinate 68,575,039 of NC_054384.1, forward strand.
TGCAGCCTTCTTGACATTCGAGTTTTTAAAAAAACTCCCATGAATTAGAAATTCGACCCTTGATAAATCTGCCTGTAAGTTTAGTAGTAGATACTTCTACCAGTCCACCAGAGGTAATGTGAAAAACCACACTTTTGTTTTTCAGAAATTGGCAACATGGGAGCCTTATGCAGTATACTGAGTGAAAAATGCCTGTGATTTTGCCTTCCCATTGGCTCCATTGCAATTCGGCAAATTTTTACACTGGCTTGCGAATGCTGACACAATGCAAAATATGGCAGATTTGCTCAACACAGTCAACAAGACTCGAAAGTGATGTTTTATTAGTAGCCCAAAAGCAGAAAAAAGGTGCCACGAAAAAATGCCCATAGACTTGAATATTTTGATATAAAAATGTCACACAACAAAAATGTTGCCACTACAAAAATATCTACCATGTTTTTCAAATATTCGCCATTTTGCACAATTTTCCATAGTAGTTTTACAAATTTTTCAAAGGAAGAAAAACTAAACAGATTTGCTCATCACTACTACCTGGCCCTAAATACCTCTCTGCTATATAGCCAGGTTTTTCTAAATGGTCAGTAAGCATTCACCTACTAGTCAGGGTGACATTAAGGCTAAAAGTGGCAAAGAAAACACAGATTAGGCCTCATTCTGCCCTGGATGATAATGCATTGATAGCAGGGATGGGCAAATTTTTTTGCCTTGTTTCGCCGCGGAAATGTCGCCCATAGGCTTGTATGGCATTGTGCGTCAAAAAATAAAAAATTGATTGATAAGGCTGGAATCTGCCTGTCATGGGGTTGATTTATGGCTAAAATCTATTCTGTCTTTGAAGTGGCAAAAAGATTCCAGTTCTGTCAATGTATGCACACATAGGGAGGAAAGGAGCTGAATCCGTGTTTTCTCTATTGCTGTTTTTCCACCAGGTGAAAACACAGTCAGTTCATTAACATCAACAAATTAGCTCCTTAGCAATAATTCTAGGCAACCAATCACATTTTGATTTTATTTTTCTACCTGCAGCTGGCTGGCAAATGCTGATAACTGATTGGTTGCTATGGGTTACTGAATAGATATAATTTTGCACAGTGTTGATAAATGAGCTCTTACAGTGTGACATTAGCCTAAACCGCACTCTGGCTGACCTTGCTATAGAACCCCTCTTTCCATTGCTCCAGGGGCTTAGTCCCACAGTTTGGGTACAATTGCATATAGGAAAATAGAAGTTATGCCTGAATACTGTAACGGATGAGTGGAGTACTGATTGGTGGCATTAGTGAGGGCTTTTAGTTGCTGCTATGGAATATAACAACATCAGTCCTACTAGGCATTAAACTTCCTAAAAACATGTTTGGGTTTCTTAAACAGGCAAGTGTATGTGTATATGTACATTAAAAATCGGCGAGGGCTATAATTCTAATTCATGTTTATTTCATGTATAGCAGCATAGTATTGCAGGACCAGTAGCATGGTAAAAAAAACTACTTTGTTGTATAACAGGCTGCAGCTGCTTTCTTCCCCTTTGTACCAGTGCTAATTAGCAGTTTAATTAGGCATAAAATGTTCATCATGGCAGGAGATGCAGCCTGCATTCCAATATATTAATGCACACCAACACATAGCTGAACAGGGGACTTTAGGTAACTGCAACTTAAACATGGCTACTTGCAGTGCAGGCCATCCATCTTCACAATCCCTTAGTGAAGAGTGGCATAAGGCAAAGTACAAATTCTGGGATCCCAATGCCAATATCAAAAGGAAAAAATCTTAATCTGAAGTCTCTAGAGCTGGGGTCCCCAACCTTTTTTTACCAATAAGCCACATTCAAATGTAAAAAGAGTTGGGGAGGAACACGAGCACGAAAAGACCCTTGGGGTGCCAAAAAGTGCTGTGATTGACTGTTTGGTAGCCTACAGGAGGCTCTACTTGCCACAATACTTAGTTTTTAAACAATTAAAACTCGCTTCCAAGCCTGGAATTCAAAAATAAGCACCTGCTTTGAGGCCACTGGGAGCAACATCCAAGGGGTTGGAGAGCAACATGTTACTCACGAGCTACTGGTTGGGGATCACTGCTCTAGAGCAAAAGAGGGTCCAGAGAAAAGCAACTAGGTTTGCTAAAGGGATATACACTTAAAAATTGTGCCTGATTAAATAAAAATAAAATTTGGAGCAATGTTAAAATATATATTCATCACAAGTTTGCATTGCATTGGCATTATTTACATTTTAGTATAGAAACTTTAGGGGGTGCAAGATCACCTTATATAAAAATAGTAGACCTTACAATAAACTCTTACTCGTGAGATTGAAAGAAAGAAATTTTCATCTGATGCTACAGAGATGTCATTATTACAGTGAGAGAGTAAAGATGTACAGTATATAATTGTAACCTTAGCTTGGTATTAACAAATGCATCAACTACTCCTCAGGTAGAACACGATTCAATTAGGCCCCTCTCTCCCAGTTGGACCCTTGTGCTGCATCATAAAAAGTTGCTTCTGAGGGAGGTCTTTGTTGGGAAAATCTTTTAGACAATGAAACAGATACATATTAGTAGTATTACACATCATGTAGTAAACATGGAAGGTTAACTTTCATTCCAAAGAAATGATGACATGCACAACTGATTACATGTACAACTCTGGGGAACACGTCACTTCCTTGGGTATACAGTGCACCTAAGAAAGAAAACGAAAGTCCATAGAACTGAAAAGTTGTACTTTGTGATGGTGTCCACAAATGACTAAATAAACCTCGGGTAATTCAAGCATATAAGTTGCACTGAAGTCATTTCATTTCTGAGATATTAACTGATTTAGGAAGCAATCTGCATACTTTTTGGTTCCAGTGTTAATTTAATATAGGAATGCCAGGGAGTCACCATTTAAAGGGGAAGTTAATTTTGTCATATTACAGCATCAAGTATGCAAAGGGTAGGTAATTGTTCTGCTCATTTCACACCATTATTCCATATATTAGCCTTAGGGCTCTTACTCACCGGCGTTTTGCCCTGCGCTCCCCTGCATTCCGTTTTTTGGCGTTCAGCCGCAGGGGAGCGCAGGAATAGACGCAAGTCATTATTTCAAATGGGGCTGTACTCAGTGTAGGCGCCGAACGCAGGTTGAGACGCAACATGCTGCATTTTTCCTGCGTTCGGCGCCTACATGCGCCTGAGTGAGTACAGCCCCATTTGAAATAATGACTTGCGTCTATTCCTGCGCTCCCCTGCGGCTGAATGCCAAAAAACGAAACGCAGGGGAGCGCAGGTCAAAACGCCAGTGAGTAAGAGCCCTTAAAACTGATAAATACTGCACATATCAGTAGAAACATGTCTCCATTGCACATATTTTGCCTTTTAGTTAATAACTAGCGTAAAGATCACTGAATGCATTTATTTTTTGTTTTATTTTTTTATTTTATGGTTTCTTTTAATTGGCTTGTTCCTTTAAGGATTCCACAAATGCCAGTGCTTCAATATGCTGCTCCTATTTTCTTTTCCTGATAACACCAGTCGGCAATGCGCTGTTTCCAACGCACTATTTCCATCCTGGCTGAATTTTATTTATGGAGAACATAAAAGTGGGGGTATTCTTTGAATGTTACTAATGTCATCAAGAGTGGTTTAACCTCGAGGTGCTAGACAGGCTAATTTAGTTAGGGTTCTTATATTTTAGGCATTTACTACGCTGCAGTATACGGTCAGTGAGCAAGACAAATAAATAGAACTGAATCCAGACACTGTGCTGCCCTGAACTGCAAGACCGACTAGATTTAACCGTCGGCTTAATTTAAAGAAGACACATGATCAGTGTCTAGCCTGGAAATATTTTTAAATTATATTTGGTATTATTTCTGGCCAACGGGTATATTTTAGTCTAACCTGGAGCTGGGGGTGGTTAAATCTCAAAGGAACTGCATAACCGATTTAGCCTGATTTCATAGACTCTCTCATATTTATGATAAGTGGCAATCTTAAATTCTGTACATAGAAGCAAAGCAGGGGTCTGGACATGGGAAGCTAAAGGTAGATATGAGTTCCTTGTGCTGTTAGAGAATTTGCAGGCATGCATGGAATCTGTGCTATGACCAGCTATAGAGGCAGTGGATGTAATTAGACCCTGCAGCTTTCCAGGAGCTCAGGCTGAAGTAGAAAGGGGGCAGTGTGTACAAGGAAATTTCATCTTGTCGTTGATTTGTGCCCGATGCTGCTGTCCCTCACCATCCTCCTAACTACTTGTAGTTTCCCCCACCCTCTCTACTTCTTTTTGCTGAAGCATAGGGGAGCCAGTAAAGATTAAATGTGCTTTCTACAAGGCAGTCACTTCATGCTGCTAATGTCTATGGGGCCCTTTTTTGTATGCAGAAGGAGGAAGAAAGCCAGGAAGAAAGAGTGGGTGAGGGAAATAAAAGAAAGTGAAAGGATCTGGGGAGAAATACCAGGTGCAACAGAGGAAAAGGGGATGGAACAAAACATCTCTCATGGATGAAGGAGAGGTAAGGAAATTACTATTTTCCAGGGATGCAAAGAAAAAAAACAAGGAATCAGATATGGCTGCAGAACTTGGTGTGTCTGTATAATTCTATTTTCTGTGCAGATTTATTTATCCACTGCAGGCTATAATTGCTTTCAGCTGCAGAAAGGAAAATGGCAAGCACCATAATACTCAAAAAGCAGTTAACCATACAGCTTTCCCCATTGTGCTGCCGCTGCTTCGGTTTGTTCATTATAGAAAACATACATTTGATTTCCTCCACTGGGCTTTTCAGATTTTTCTTTCACTCAGGATTTCACAGGATTTTCAGCATGAAGACACCCAGCCCATGGGCCCCTGGGACTAAGAGCAAGAAGACCTAGGATCTGCAGCCTTTTCTGTAGTATAATGAGAAGTGGGGGGCTCCCCATTGTATGCGATGCAGTGTAACGCCACTCCACACTGCAAACATACATGGAGGTGGCACAGCAGACTGGCAATGACTGTATTGCATGCTTTAAGGGCATGGGGGTTGCTAGCAAGAATAGAGGTGTCTGCAAACAGTGGGCGGGGAGTTGCATCTCCCCTGAACCCTTCCCCCCCCTTCTGTTCTTTCTTGAGTTTAGTGGATACCAGATGACAGACTGGAGCTTGGTTTGATCATTTCCCTTGACATTCAGCCAAGAAGTGGAGAGGCCCCAGTATCCTTAATATAAAGAGAGTGAGTGTATTGTTAATATATACATTCCTATATATATATATATATATATATATATATATATATATATATATATATATATATATATATATATATATATATATATATATATTTTTTTTTTTTTTTTTTTTTAAAGTCAGTTTTATAAAAATGAAACTATAGTATACTAAATTAGCCCTGACCCTTTTCATTGTTCGCATAACTGTCTGGTGCTAAATGCAGCCGATGAAGAACGGAATCCCTCATGTCATAATGGTGAGTTGAAATTTGATTTTGAACAACCTAATGTTGTTCTAATATGAATATTTCCTACTCATGTATTTTGCTAAGAATTCCATGAATAAAGCAGTAGTCTTATTTGTTGTGTACATGCTTTTGAATTTTATATAGCATAAAAAAGGGGGTTGGTATTTTTTTGTGTTGAGGATAATATAAAAATATCTGCTTTGTATTAACACGTGTATTAACTCTTGTACGGCTTTCTTTTTGTGATACCATTTGAGTTTTACCCGCTCACTGCCAGGAGGGGGGAAACAATGCACTGCATAGGAAAATGATTCTAGGTATTCTTTGCTTGGAATAGGGAAATGCCATTATATTATTATCTGTATGTTTTAAATCCTGGCTGGTGCATTCGGTAGCTTTGCACCCCTCTCAATCCCTGAGACCCTAACTTGTGATGTTTAGCTTTAAAAATCCACGGGTTAGGCTCTTGGGAGCTGTGAGTTGTGCCCTTGCATCTAATATAGAGTACAGTGAATGCAATTAGCAAACTTTATTTAGAACAATGGTAGCGTTAAGGAACTACATTTGGTTTGTTTTCTGGAGATCACAATAAATATAGCTCACACTGTGGAACATTCTCCACGATTAAAAAAAAAAAAGTGGTGTGCGCAACGCCATGCGACTTTCATCCACTTGCCCTGGACTTTTGCTGAGCCCCACCTCTTTTAATGCAAGCAAGTAATAGGATGAATGTGAAGAAATGTTCAAAATGAGGCTACATCTGTATGTAAAGACACAAAGGCTGCAGTGACTGGCTGCTGGTGAATACATCTCACCTCTTTTTTTCTCATTTCTCCTTTCTTTGAGAGCAGAGCAGAGTACCCTGGGGCGTAGCACAAACAGCTCAGTACATTGCTGCCTGACCTCATAGCATCTCTTCTGAATTCCCAGCATGCTTCACACCTCCAGTTTCAAACTCAAACAATTTCATTTAGACTGCATATCGGTTATTGAATGCTTTGTCTTCTGTTGCTTTGTATAGTGCTTACTTTTGTATAATTCAGTATGGGACTCCTTTAATGCAGCTGAATACAGTCAGACATGAGAGATGATATTTTGATACATAAATTAATTTTTACCTTCTGCATATGGTGAAAACAGTCCATGCTAGCACATCTAGTCTGTGAAACACATTCTGCTGGAAGTGTAAGGCCTGTACACTCGCTGATAGAAAAGACCTGAAAAAGCATATTACCTGCTTTGTATTCTTCCACTTTCAGAGGATTCAGAGGCAGTTACTCCAATTTAGAGAGCATGTATTTAATAAAACCATACAACTGCACTGCAAGAAGACACAGGTTATCTGGGGTTTCTTAATAACTCAACTGATGCTTTTTTTGTCTATTTACAATAGCAATATGGTTATCATTACCAAATGTCATGTTTTCTCTATCTCACCAATGACACAGTCACAACATCACTGAGTAGATGGGGGTTGCACAGCTTGAGAAAGGTTAAAGCCTCTTGTGTTTGATGGGTTTCTTAATCATGATTGTGCATTTTGCATCACCACAAGTTGTGTCATAAATTGTTTAACCTCTCCCCCACCCACTTATGGTCTTGGAATTTCTCTTGTTCTGGGAAGACAGCTGATATATACAATGTTTCAATGATCATCTAGGGAACATGGTTGTAAAATCCTGGGGAAGGTCACCCTTCTAAATTAGGTGTCTAAGCACTGGACAGATATAATTTTTTTTGCACATTATTAATATTATCACAAATGTGGATTTTTTTTTTACATTGGATTAAACAAAAAGAGCGTATAATTCATGGAAATGCTGATAATACCATACAATGTGGGAGCATTAATGGATATACATTTCCCACAATTTGCAATTCTGAAAAGAGGCAAAGGGGAAAAGAGGCTAAGGGGAACCGAAAAATCGCAGTCTTTTTTACTATCATTGTATTTTTGTCATTGCATAGGCCCATAGTGCAATTTGTGTCAGACACCTGCAAGCATACTTATGCCAACCTTAGCCTTCTTTATTACTTTCAGTTGCCCTCTGTCTGTCAGATTGGTTCCCATAATCTACAGTGGTGGTGGAGGTTAGTTTAGGGTGTCAGGGAAGATGGTTTCTAGCAAGTAAGAAAGTTTTAAAGAGAACTTGAACTGGATTTTGTAGGTGGGATATAATATAGCAGCCCTTTGGCCTGAAATGCATGATTTAGGCCAAGTTATTTAGGCATGTCACTTCTCTTTTAAGTTAGGTAAGATATGATAATTCAATGGTTTTAGAAATGCTTTGACAAAAGGACTGGAATAAGAACATTGGGTGGGGTGAGGTTAGAAGTTTCAAGTTTATGGTCAGGGGATCTTCTTTAAGTGGGATGTTGATACAAGATGCTCAAGATTGGAATGTAGGTGTTGGCTTGGAAAATATGTGTAAATTGGAAAAGGGAGGATAGCAAATGTCATAGAAGACTTTTAAAATGAGGGAAGAAGTTGAATGTATTATTAAAAAGGATGAGGCATATTTATATGCACAAAGGCATAACTCAGAAATCATTATTTCATTACACTATAATGAGTACTATAGCACCATTGATGACAGCTGAGATCAGTTCTTTGATGACACTTGGAATGGGTTGAGAAACCCTTGTCTAATGTTAAAACTTAGCACAGTATGAGACCGAGACTCTTTGTCACTGGAGCATGTAATCTAATCAAATCTAAGTGTCTTAGATTTAATTTCCTGGCCTGTTATAGAATTATGGCAGGCATGGCTGCCTGTTCCATTCTATGATGTTCTTGCAATTGGGAGGTTATATAGTGGAGGTTATCTTGAAGACAAGATTAGTACAGGTTGCATCATTTTGATATTTGCCTCTAGCTTACCTACAATTTCATATGGTGGAAGATGAGCACATTTTGGTATAATGAAATAGTAATGCATATTGGGCTATATACAACAGAGGAATGGAGACTCTCACTGTGACGCCTTTGTGAAGGAGAAACATGAACATACATTGCTGCTCCAGCCCTTTGGTTTATCTCAGGTGTAACCATACATTGAATACAGGGCCTATCCTATATCTCTGGAACACTATATACACATACAAAACTATTGGTCTCATGGGAGTCAATTAAGTGGCAAATGTGGCTGCAGATATTTTCAATTTGCCTTAAGCAAAAAATGCCAAAATCATTCTATTTCCTCATATGATAGCAATATAAAAATACTATAAGAAGAAATATTATTATCATTTTGATATGTTATCAGTCTTATAGGAAAATAAACAGGCTGTATTATGACATTATTTGATGATCTTTTTATATAGTGGTGTTTCCAATTCTGCTGGTAGGATTCTGTCTTGTCTTTAGAAGCCATTGTTCATTAGTAATTGCAAAGTCCTCTCTTGTTTCATATAACCTGTAATGAGAGTGAACATTGTATTTCTGCTATGGGCATTTAGTAGGTAAAATGAAGCAAAGGTTTTTTTGTAAAATAAGGTTATTGACAAGGCCTAAGAAAAGTCTCATTCTTCAGGTAGCTGATAAAGATGACCATTTAGAAAGGCAGATAAAAAGCCATTGTTGCATCATATTTTATGATCAACTGATAATAGTACAACATAATATGCAAAGATATTAAAGAGTGAATCTGTTCTATATCGCTTCACCAACAATTTGTGAAACAGCAACATTTTGCAAAATGCATCAAAGTTAATAGGCATTTTTTCTCAGCGACAGCGCAACTTTTTCGGGATACAATAACTTTAAGTCTATGGGCATTTTTTTTTTGCATCGAAGCCTGTGAAAAATGTTGCTCATCGATGAACAAGATAGCTATTTTCTTCTGGTTAAATATTAAACCTGCAGCATGAGTTCTGCTTCTAGTTGTAAAGAATGTGAGGACTTCATAATGTTAAACAGAGGTTCACTGTTTATATTCATTATTTTATGTGCATTTGTTAAAGGGGAACTAAACCTCCTTATTGCTTTTTTTAGCCTTTACCACCAGTGCCCAGTCCCTCCTGCCTCCTCCATGACCCCATCATCCTACTTCTTTTACTATGCACCATGATGGCGATCAGCAAGCAGGAGTGCAAGCAATGGGCCAGAACTACGTGTTGGCTTCCATTGTGCATGCTCTTGGTCAACATTTACTAGCACAGAGCCTTGGAACTCAGTCATAACCAGTAGTTTTTGAACAGGAAGAGGGGAAATTATGGCCAGTGGGGGTGATGTGTTAGGGAGCTTGCTCTCGGGTAACATATCTACTTTAATGCTTCTAAATAATTTTGAAATATGTTGTCTTTCAGCGACTGGTTGTGGCAAATTATAATTGTAGGCCTTCCTTTCTAAATCAGAAAATGCCCAGGCCTTGCTGAAAAAGGTTTACTAAAATATCTCTGTGATAGTAAAATTCAGCTTCACACATTTTCTGCAAACAGCAAACACAAACACACATTTGTCTAAAGTACTTCTGTTTGTATGATATGCATCTTAAGGGTAATAATTAAATCTTTATTCATATGCAAATAATTTTCTGGGCTCAGTGAGTCTCTTACAATTTAAATTGTGTTGCCTGAGACACAGTAAGATTATGAGATTTACCCAAGACTTAAGGCATAGGAAGATAGACCATGTTAATAACTATGTACAAAACTTAGCCCAGAAATACAATTTTCATCACCAATTTTTATATGTTGTCTAAAATATATATGATGTGACTGCAAAGTTGCAAGTCATAATTTAAATGTTATCAGTGCATTCCTACTGAAATTGTGAAGAAGCTGATAAAGTTATATCAAATAAATAATATTAAGTTCTAAAGTTGGCAAATGAGTGCCTAGATTTTGTATTTTGGCTCATTTGGGCATGTATGAACAACCAGAAGTAAGTGAAGAGGAACTGAAGCTTTGTTCTTCACTTCCTACTTACAAAGCTAACTATATGTTGGGTCAGTGTTACATAGTAGTCTTTCACTATGTGTTTACTATGATTTATTTCCATTTACATCAATGGTTTTGTCCAGGTCCACTGAAGTTTTGGTACAAATTTCATGTAACTCTGGTATACAGGTATGTGCTTTTATAAATAGCGCACCCGAGCCTTTACATTGGAGAAGCTCTGTGCTAGTTTAACGTTGTCACATTATAAATAGGTCATTGTAATCCAAAATGTACACGTTATTTTTGGTGCAAAATGAAATATATAAAGACATGTGCACTTAAGAGACTTGAGCAAGTCTTTGCAGAAATGACCCAGGCTTTGACTGCACCAAGATTCAACCTTTGGGGAAAACCAGTAACATAACCACTGTGAAACCATTTTCTATCATAAATATAATAAATACAATCTATTATTAAACATGCAAGCATTTCAAATGTGATTTTTGGTTATCTGTCCAATTGTAAAAGGTATATGTTAAAAATTCAAGGGGCAAGTTTAAATGCAGCATAGAATCATAAAGCATCTTTTTGGCTTATACGTTTCACTTAGGGGCAAATGTATCAAGGGTTGAATATCGAGGGTTAATTAACCTTCGATATTCGACTGGGGAATTAAAATCCTTGGACTTCGATTATCGAAGTCGAAGGATTTTGCACAAATAGTTTGAACGATCGAAGGAATAATAGTTCGATCGAACGATTAAATCCTTTGAATTGAACGATTCGAAGGATTTTAATCCATCGATCGAAGGATTATCCTTCGACCAAAAAAGGTTAGCCAAGCCTATGGGGATCTTCCCCATAGGCTAACATTGACTTCGGTAGCTTTTAGGTGGCGAACTAGGGGGTCGAAGTTTTTTCTTAAAGAGACAGTACTTTGACTATCGAATGGTCGAATAATCGAACGATTTTTAGTTCGAATCGCTCAATTCGAAGTCGTAGTCGAAGGTCGAAGTAGCCCATTCAATGGTTGAAGTAGCCAAAAAAACAGAGTGTCATGATTTATCTCCACTAAAGATGTACTGTACTGGTCTTACTCACGTAGCATAAATATACAACTGTAACCCAATCAATTCCAGCTAGCCAGCTCAGCATTAACATTGCATGCAAATATATACAGTTTATCCACTTACTTACATCTTATTTCATCAACATTTCACCTTATACACGTAAAACAATTTGATCATTATTGCCACATTTATTCTCCTGAGTAGCTAATTTGATGGAACTACTAGGCCTGGTAATATCAGATAGGGGCTATTAATATATATTATACCATACAATCAACAAGTTGTTTCATGACCACATCAGTATAGAAGAATACTTGGCATGTGGCAGACAATTGCCACCAAAACATTTTAAATATTGCCCATATTTGCTTCAAAAAATGCTGTGCCCACTCACCCCACTATTGTCCCCACATAGGTACAGCATCACATCTGACAATATTATGCCATGTTTGCCGCTCCCTTTGTACACACACTAGCTTGTCATATGCAATTCATCTTTATTTTGTGTCAATTCCCATTCCTTACACTTTCATAGAGGCCTTGGTCATTAATCCATATTTTATGGGGCCTATATTTCCTAAAAAACCTCATGCAATAATATTCTGTATAGAAATAAAAAAGAAGTAGAAATAAATAGAAATAAAATGTATTTTGCGGATTAAATAATGTACAATAAATACCATTGTGCCTGTGCTAATAGTGCTCATTGTTTGATACCTTCATATGCACTTGGAACTCCCGGTTAACCTCTAATTTCCATATAATGGAAAAAACCTTTTCTTCATGGTTTTCCAATAGATTTTAAATGATTATTAAACAAGTATTCGTGAGATTAAACAAGAGATACTTTTTTCTTATCAAATAGAATCAATGTATGGCTTCCAACCTTATTCACAATATCTAAAATAAGAGCCAGCGCCAAAGGCACAGGAACAAAAAAGAAAAATATAGTGTAATATAGCACCACGTATTGTGCTCAGTAGAAGTTATTAAATGCACCACATACTGTATGTGTTAACCCCTTCCAGTTACAACACCACCATGGAAAAAGAGGCTTTGCACATAAAGGTCTTATCTTGAGACACAGCTCCCCTTCTAATATCAGCTGTAGGATAATATGCAGCAGCAATAGTGTAAAATACCTTTTTTATTTTTAAAAATCAAATATTAAAATACACTCACATGGTATGCATGTTAAAGAAATGTCCCATTGAAGCTGCCCTTTATGTATATCACCACAGAGTCTCTTGGTCTCGAACATGCAGTCAGATTCAATGTAAAACTGCCTTACATCGTTTCCTCCCTTGTGGTCGTTGGTGGGCGCTCTCCTGTGACATCACTAGCCTTACGCAGACGAAACGCCTAAGGCTAGTTGACATATATATATATATATATATATATATATATGTTTTTTATCATGTATACCATGTGAGTGTATTTTTATATTCGAGTTTAAAAATAAAAGAGGGTTGTTCACTTTCCAGCACTTTTTTCAGTTCAGTTGGTTCCTGTTCACCAGAAGAAAATACTTCAATTTTATCTTTGGTCCTGCTGAGTTTACTTGAGCAACAGATCGAAAAAGTCTATATCAAATTAAGTGGCATATTAAAGAATCTTACCAAACTAGTATATATATTAAAGTAAATAAATGCCCTTGTATATCACTTGCAGTGAACCATCATTTTGTGATGGTCTGTGTGCTGCCTCAGAGATCACCTGACCAGAAATACTACAACTCTAACTGTAACAGGAAGAAGTGTTGAAGCAAAAGACTGAACTGTTAATTGGCTCATGTGACCTAACAAGTTTGTTTGGTTTGTTTGTGTGCATCATGAATCGTATGATCCCAGGGAGCTGCCCTTATTTTTCATAATGGTTTTCTATTTATGATTACCCAATGGCACTATTGGTATATTATTATGAAAATGGTTTATTTACATGAAGCAGGGTTTTACATATGAGCTGTTTTATGCAATATATTCTATAGAAACCTACATTATTTGAGGGGTATAGTTTTCCTTTAAATCTACTAGAAAAACATTCAAATGTGAATTAAACCCAACTGGTCTGTTTTGCCTCCAATATGGATTAATATTGTATATTGCAGATGGAATCAAGTACAACGTACTGTTTTAATGTTACAGAGAGAGAAAGGAAATCATTTGTTAAAATTAAAACTATTTTATTAAAATAAAGTCTGTGGGAGATGGCCTTCTCATAATTCTCAATTAATTCCCACAATTCCCAATATCTTTCTGGATAACGACTTTCCAGATAACAGATCCTATACCTGTATGCCTGGCACTGTGACTATATTATGCAATAAAGTCTGAAGCAAATACATAAAGATAGGCTGGCAGAAAGAGGACCACACTCCATTAATAGATGCAGTTAAAAAGTATTTATTTAAGCAAAAATCATCTCAAAAAGCCTTACGCGTTTCGTGTCTTGTGGGCACTTAGTCATAGGCTAGATAACATTTGAACATACAGTCATATTTAAATGAAAATGCATGCTCCAAACAGCCATCAAAAGGTCAGTAATTAAGACAGGACCAATTGGAAATATGCTTAGGATGGCCAATCCAAAACACTGTTACAAATTTGGTTAGTCCATCCTAGATTGCATCATATACATAAAGTTACAAATACAATGGGTTAAAAACACTTTAGAGAAGTTTATTTGCTACAGCCTAATGGGTTGATATATATATAAATACTGGGTTACAATAGATGAAGATAGTTTTTAGATAATACTTCGACGTAATCTAATTTCATACCAAGTGGTTGTCTAGTTTCCAAGAAAAAAATCCATTTTGCTTCTTGTTTGAGAAGTTTATTTAAAATGCTACCTCGTCTAAGATTTGGAGATATCTTTTCTATACCAATTACAGAGAAGTGATTAAGAGACCTATTAATACATTCAGCAACATTTTTGCTACAGTAGTGCAGCTATTTACATCTCTAATATTATGTATGTGTTCTCTGATTCTTTCCTTCAGAGTGCAACAAGTTTGACCAACATATTGTTGGGAGCATTTCCATATATATATATATATATATATATATATATATATATATATATATATATATATATATATATATATATATATATATATATATATATATATATATATATATATTTATATATTTATATATTTACATATTTACATATCCATATATATTTAAGCTGGCCAACAACATCAAAGTTGTAGTTAAATATATTGCAATATATGGACAAACAATCCCTGTTTTGTTTAAAGGGTAAGGCATTTTTTAGTAGCAGTATGCACAAAATGTCTCTGTCTTAAATATATTGATAATGGGTTGAGTTCAGAGGACTATTTATTCATCTAGAAGTTCCACATTTGTACATTCCTTTAAATCTGAAGGTCTGAATTGTTTAGGGAAAGAGAATCAGTTATATTATTTTGGGATCCTCAGATAAATGTTACACCACCGTTTTTTTTATTTCCCTCATTAAGTATGTCATTCACAAACCAAAATGCCCCACAATTAGACTGTTTTAAATTGTTCTCACTATCGGACTTTAGAGTGAAGTTTGATATTGGTCCATAGGGTTTGGTATCAAGCTATTCATAACTAAGTCATTAAGTTAGAGGAGCTCTACTCAAGTATTTCTTACAAACTCGGATGAGCCTTGGGGTATAGAGTAAAATAAGCAGTTCAGAGCTTGGAGCTTGACCCATAAAATGGCAATGTGGTTGTTCAAACATTTAACTTTATAGACAAATTGTCAGTCTTGGAGTTGTCAACCTAATTGTCAACAAAAGCACTGGGGATTAATGTTGTCAAAAATGTTCCCTATGATAATTCCAGTTAAGCAAGTAATTGTGCTAGGAGTACAAGAAACAGAAAGATAATGGTGCCAGATTAGTGTTGTTATTATTATCTATCTATCTAAAGAAAAGTATTAACATTCTCAGTGGCAGTTGACTGTACTTGCCATCTGGTATTTATCTGTAAGTCTTCAACACAACCGTATCACCTTGTAGACAGTTGAGCCATGGATCATGTCTATATATTCAGTGAAGACTTTGGCTTTTATATTTGTTTATGGCTTTCAAAGATTTAATGTGTCTAGATTTGTGTATTTCAAAACATACAGAAATCCTTTTATAGCAACGATTATTGATCAAGGACTTTGAATCAAGTACTTAAAATAAAGGAGGGGGGAAATAAGGTGAAGGAACAGGGTATGTAAAGGTATACAAGAATATTAGCAGTGTGCAGGATTTATTTCCGGAGTTTAATGCTTCTCTATATACAAAAAAAATACAATTAAGTGGATGGTTTATTAATCGTATTTTTTACCTAGCAACAATGATGCTTAATGTATGGAAATATGGATACTGTACTATTTACAAAGATAAGATAAATTATATATGTCCGATTGGGGTACTGAACAATTCCCAATTTCCCAGATCTACTCTTCTGTGAGCTGTAGTTACTCTGTAGTTACTGAATCGTTAAGCCACTCCCCCACATCTCCTGGTTGAATGCTGACATCCATGCTGGGTGATTGGTTCTAGTGCAAAAAATATACTATCTAGCCCTTCATTTTTAATAAAATGCTTGTTTATTTTTGGGGTTTAATGATTAGGTGCGAAGTTAGAGATCAGCACTGTTGCTAAGCTCTAACACCCGGTAGCACAAAATGGAGTTTGACAGCTCAAACCACATTCCTCAGAACTGACACTCTGATCAAAGTAGTTAATCAGAAAAGTGTTAACAAATGTGATAACATTTGAATTGCTGAGAATCCATGAGTGTTCCCCAGTTTTAACTCTGTCTTTAATCCAAAAAATGTAAATTCATTAATGTAAATACTGAAAAAAACCTGTACAGCACTAAGCATTGTAATTACAATCTGTAAATACAGGGCTATTTATGCCTCTGGTGTGCACTGGTTTTACACTTTATCATATATAAGGAACATAGCCAGGAGAATGGGTTGATCACCAAAGAAATGCCACCCAGTACCCCCCAGGAGCTATTTACCAT
This sequence comes from Xenopus laevis, assembly GCF_017654675.1. Taxonomy (NCBI): domain Eukaryota; kingdom Metazoa; phylum Chordata; class Amphibia; order Anura; family Pipidae; genus Xenopus; species Xenopus laevis. The sequence goes on from NC_054384.1 coordinate 68,591,458, forward strand.
CTTAGACTCCAGTCCAAACAACAATGATGTTTATTGTGTGGCAACTGAAAATGCCTTAAGGTTATGGTTGCCACGTGTCTGGTTTTGACACCCACTGTCCGGTTGGAAAATGTCTGCCCGGTTTTCAAAAGTCTAAAACCAGCAAGCCTGTCCCCTGCTTCTGGAGCGATTTGGCCAGTCATGAGCTGCTGCATCACTGACCCACCTCTTCGCATCACTGGCCCGCCCTCTACATCACCGGTCCTCCCTCCATGTCACTAGCCCACTCCTTTGTGTCACTGACTCTCCCCCTTATGTCATCAACTCCGCCTCTGACATCACTGGTGCTGCCCCTGTTTAGATTCCAGAAAACCATTTCAATTCCAAGCCTAAATGCTACAGAATAAAGACTAAATAATTAAAAAACACATACAAAGGAAGTCAACGTGTAATTTGTTTTAGAATTCATCTGCGTATACCTTGAGTGTATGACATGGGGGTATAACCATAGTTAAAACAGTAAATAGTCCTTTCCACATCAGACCTGTACTTCTACACTGCCTTGCCAGCACCCTCTCTCCCACATTTGCCTAAACAGTTCCTTCAGATAACTATAGAGAATAGAAAGTCATATACAAATGTATTGGGAATTGACCCATATCTTCACTATAGCAGTAGAAATGTGTATCTATGCAGTGGTGCTTGACTTTATTTTCTTTATTAATCCTTACAATCCAGAACTTTTTTTATTCTACAGAGGGCAGGGTATCTCATTGATCTGACGTCTACGCAGCTGGAAAATATTTAAAGGCTAAACACATATTTCAACTGTCCAGGTTAATCAAACAAAGGGCCAAACAGATGAGAAGGACTACTCTCCTTATTGAATTCCAGATTTTCCCACAGAGCCGATGCAATTCAGTGAAAAAAATCTTACTTTTTATCACACAGTCTATAGGGGAAAACTGGAAATGGATTAAAGTAAAAGTTTTTTTTAACCTGGCCCATCTTGTTGGCCAGTTTTTGGTGATAGTATATGCGTTTCACACAAGAAATTATTAAATATAGCTGTATTTAGCCAATTCAATGTTTACATAATAGAACATGGTGTACATGGGGAATGGATTAAGGTAAAAGTTTTTTGTACCTGGTCCAAAATGTTGCCAAGTTGCACCTGCAATTTTATTATAAATAGTCATCTTTCATTTTTGATGGTTTTCTTTTAATTCCGTGCCACTAATACTGCATCCCAGTACACGGCTTATAAAAACCCATAATGCCATACACAGAGTAAGTGCTATATTTATCAAGCTAAATCTCTCAATGCATATGACTCTTTTCTATGTTGGTTTAGCCAATTGAGGCTCTGGTACATCAAAGCCCAAAAATGCTCAACAGAACAATTAATAAGAATAAATATAGTATAAAGATTCTGTTTGCAAAATACCCTGTTTTATGTATTTCATTTTGTTGGAGAAACAGAATGATTTAAGAGCTGCCTGATTCCCTTTTTTCTTGACCACACTATACAGGGGGCAAAAGTCCTTTTTTTTGGAGCCAGCAGGATATTAGGTTTTGCTTCAAACAAAAGGAATTGTGTTCTGTTGAAAGACTGCAGCATAGATACGAAACCTACCATTAGTGTAAACAAGCAGACAGATCTGGATCTTTGAGGCAGTGCTTTGGTTATCTGTTTAACAATGTATGTCACAGTGAGCAGCAAAAACAGTGTGAAGATGGGTAGATTGTTGATATCATCTGGAATCAGACAAAGCTGTTAACGCTGTACCTGCATTTCTTTATTTTTTCACCCCATTTTCTGCCTTCTTGATCAGGTGGCATAACAAAGAAGCTGTGTATTACTGTTGATTAAAACCTTGTAAAAACGAACTCGCTATCTATTTATGAGCCAAAAAAAGACACCATGGAAATCCATCTTCTGTCTGCTCTTCACTGAAATAACAAGAGAATAATGTACATGTAGAGGAGAATTTTCTAACACAGAAAATTCATATAAACCAGGTATTTTGATGAAAACAAACACGTGCAATTCTAAAACCATGTTACAGGTCTGTGAATAGCAGCCATAGAAACAGAAGATACATAGCAACCGACAGCTACTCTCAATCCGCAGTGTTAGCAAACTGAAGAGCTTTATTTTTAGTTGCATGCATAATCTCAGCATGTTTCAGGGTTAAATACTAAGCTCTGTAGGAAAATAGAGACAAAAATATTTTTATTACATAATTGGAAGTGCAGGGGTTGCTTGGTCTTTGAACAGCCTGTATTTTAATTCTATAGTTCAGAGCAGGATAAAGCACTGGCCATATTGTTAGCTTAGCATGCTTATTACTCGGCAATAGATTAGACAGGGGTGAATGTAGCTGCAGCCGAGGGTCCCTTTGCCAAAATATACCCAGCAGGCACCTTTCCTCTCCATGCATTTACTCTGTGAGAAATCTTGCATGAAAGTGCCTTTTGCATTGGATGATAATAATAAGCCATTTGGCTCTATTGAGGATTTCGAAGGACAAACCTAAGCTATACTCAAAATTATCGAGCGTCCATTTACTGCAATGCATTTTATGAATTTGTGTCCGTTTCGCAAACTTTTCAGTAAATCTGCGAATTTTTAGGCGAAGCGAAATAGCACAGATTCACCCATCACTACCAAATATATTTTATTAAGAAACAATAGCCAAGAAAAGTAGGCCAGTCATTTACATTGGTTTAGAAAACATGGATATGTGTACTAAGGGGCAGATTTACATAGGGTCGAATATCGAGGGTTAATTAACCCTCGATATTCGACTGCCGAATGTAAATCCTTCGACTTCAAATATCGAAGTCGAAGGATTTAGCGCTATTCCTACGATCGAACGATTAAAAGGATTTTAATCCATCGATCGAAGGATTTTCCTTCGATCAGAAAATGCTTAGGAAGCCTATGGGGACCTTCCCCATAGGCTAACATTGGCCTCGGTAGGTTTTAGGTGGCGAACTAGGGGGTCAAAGTATTTTTTAAAGAGACAGTACTTTGACTATCGAATGGTCGAATAGTCGAACGATTTTTAGTTAGAATCGTTCGATTCGAAGTCGTAGTCGAAGGTCGAAGTAGCCCATACGATAGTCGAAACTTGTAGCTTTTATTAAATAAAAAAAGTTTATTTAAAGTCCTGAGAGTGCGGACTCCATTTGATGTTTGTATGAATATTTACTGAATTTGCACCCAGGCAATTTATTGGACTTTTTCGAGAGTGCCCGTATTCTCTTGGATTACATATATATAGGTCAGCATTCACAATTAAACATTCACTGTTGCCTGGGTGCAGTCTACGTACAATAATTCACAAGAGTTGATAGAAGGTAGACGCACTTACAAAAAGTGTTTTATTTCATGGCAAAAACTGACTTTTCAGCTGTATCTACAGCCTTTCTTTTTTATATACAATAAAGTCTAATAATAATATTGTCTAGGAACTGGCATGGGGCTCTAGTAAACATAAGGTATAGAATCTACCATCCATAGTGCATGTGTGACTTTCTGTTTTGGATTTGAATTTGGATCTCTATGCCTTGAGACTGCTAAAAATATTTGAAACTTTAATTAACCCATTAGGATTGTTTTGCCACCTATATAGATTCATGTAGCTTAGTTACCATCAAGTACAAGATACTGTTGTATTATTTCTGGAGAAAAAAGAAATCAATAAAAATGGTAATTATTTGCTTAAAATGCAGTCTATGGGAGATGGACTTCCTATGATTAGAAACTTTATGGACAACATGGTTGTGGATAACGATCCTATACCTGACTAATGATAGAGTTAAAAATATAATATAAAATAGTATATTAAAACAGAGAGGAATTTTCCAGCAGTATAATGGCATATGGCTAATTAAAGTTGTCACTATAATAGACTGGCTGGATAGGAGAATTTGCTACCAAGCTGTTTTTAAAAGGCCTCATTATAGAGGATTGTGCTGTGTATGTCTGGGATGCCCAGTTGGCTGCCATATCTGTATAAAGTTTTGTTTGGAGGGCTCTCTTTATCTAATTGACATCAGAGAAGTAGTCTGTCTATTTGTCTATCTATGCGTCTAGCTCAACATGTGTTGTCATGCAGCAACTTTCTATGTGTCATCTGTCATCTGATTTCCTAATAATACATATATGAATATAGCTATCATTAAAATTATAGGCATTTTTTCATCCTAATCATCATTAACTAAAAACAAAACTGAAGAAATACAGTAATAATAACAGTACAGGTATGTGAACTGTTGTCCAGAAAACTGTTTTCCAAAAAAGTTCAGAATCACGAGAAAATTGTTTTCTTTTTCTCCGTAATAATTAAACAGTACCTTGTACTTGGTCCCAACTAAGATATAATTAATCCTTATTGGAGGCAACACAATCTAATTGGGTTGAATTAATGTTAAAATTATTTTTTAGTAGATGTAATTCATGGTGATTCAAATTAAGGAAAGACTTATACTGAACACCACAGGCCCCAAGCATTCTGGATAACCGAGCCTATACCTGCACTTTAATTTGTTTCTGAGTGACATTTGTTCAATTAGTATTTAGTCATTATTAGTGTTTGTACCCTTACAAGTTGGTGCATTATTTCATTCATTACTTTGCAATTTGGATAGTAATGTGGAAAATGTTTATCTTTAGTAAATACAGACTGAAACTGGGGGATCCTGGGCTCAACAGGGCTTCCACTTCAGGGACCCTCACACCGTCCCAGCCGCAACCCCCCTACAATGCTGCAACCCTGCTTGAACCTTGTACTCTTCCAGGGGGCCACAAGTGGGGCCAGGAGGAGGTCATGAAGTAGAGCAAAGAATTTTCAGGCAGGGAGCAGGTCTGGGTTGGGGGCCCACCGGTTTTTTTTCCTGGCCCAGTGTGACCCTGAGTAAATAAGCCCTAAAACTTTTTCACTTTATGGTGTTACTAGCTTCTTAAGATTGGGGTTGGCCACTGTGAACCAATTAATTAACATATATGGGACCAGGGATGCATAGCTGACTGCATGAGATACATTATAAGGCCATACTGATCTAACCCATACATGTATGTGGGCACAGTAATGCATTTATGGCAAAGCTGTGAGTTGTAAGAAGCACCTATTGTGAATCCCATAAGCTACAATTCATTTTTTGAGTCTCTCACTACACACTAGCATTACAAACTTACAGGTTTCCTGCAAAATTAGTGCCAAAACTCTCCCTGCAGTACTAAAATATTAAATTCTGAATTTTAAATTTTAAACTGCTTCTGAACTGAAAATTCAATAACCAGAGAGAAAAATCAAGATTGAATATCACTGCCTACATAATGCTAAAACTGAATGTAATTACCCCTTTCAAAAGTTTTTTAATGATATATTATATTTCTACATAAAGTACTTCATTATAAAATAATGCTGTCAGTTACACATAGAGGCATATATACTGTGGACTGAGCTAAAGAATCCAAATAGGTTTCTAACAATTTAATTTATGATTTATCAAAAAAGTCTAGTAACAATAATTTCCTCACAGTTTGAAGAATTTTGGGAACGATGGTGCTAAGTGCTGCTCAGCAAGGCTAAACACTAATTAACCTGGTCAAAATCTTGTTCCCCTATGTGAAGGCAAAGGCTTTAGTCTATTAAAGGACGTGTAAACTCCCCAGAAAAGTGAACAGCATCTTTGAAATCTTAAAATAACTGTCACTCCGGTTGTTCACATTCAATAGTAATGCTGCAACACTTAGGATTCCTTCTCATCCTCTAATCCACTCAGCCTCCTCCCTTGGGAATTCCCTTTGGCTGCTGGCTACTGAACATGCTCAGTTCTTCATTGCTCAGATTACTAAACACAACCTCCAGTCTATCAGCCAATGAAGAGATGTCAATGTTGGTTCCCATAGAAACTCTGCTCTAATTACTGTATCTGTTCCCATTTTGTTCCCATAACTAGTGATGGGCGAATTTATTCACCAGGCGTGAATTTGCAGCAGAATCACTGCCGGCAAAAATTTAGATCCTGGAGACGATTAAGGGATGCCCATTGACTCTAATGGGCGCAGGCGTCAAGTGGCGTTGGCACCCATTTGTTGCCGGAGTCAAAATTGGCCCGTTTCGGGACAAATTCGCCCATCACTACTCTTAATCCAGCGTAACAATTACAGTGCTCAAACCAAGCAGAACTTTTTATTAAAGTAAGTTCTGCCTTTGTAAGCCTGCATTCTGGATTGCATGAACTTTACAGCACACATATGCTGTTTGTAGATGTAAATGCCACTTATGATCTGTCAGAGGAAAAATGGCCGCCAGGTGAAAGCTGCTTTCTGTTTAAGGAAAATATGACAGTGCTGACAAACGCAGGGGATACATGCAATACAAATGATGCAGCTTGCATGGGGTAAATGTGCCCAAGTTATAGACATGGTAGAAAAATGTCGGGTTTATATGTTCCTTTAAACACAACAGCATGGTTTACCGACATAAAATTACAGAGGGTTTTAAATTGGCCACAAAGTTTACATTAAGACAGGAGTGCCCTTACTTGACTAATGTGAGGTCTACTTTAAATGATGATGTCCCATTATGATCTACATCCATAAAAGCATTGCTAGCATTTTGTTCCGTGGAAAATATTACTTAAATATTGCTATATTTAACAAACAACTATTTCTTATGTAATCTTAAAGTAATATATATCTGAATGAAAAGCATGATATAGGAGGGCAGGGCAGCCATCAGGGGGGGACAGGGGGGAGAGTTGTAGGGGGCCCCGAGGGTAAGGGGGGCCAGGTCACGCCACACTTACTTGATTAGCCGGGCCCCCCATCTTTCTTAGAGCTGCTGACTTTGGGAAGGCATGGACGTTTAAGGGGCCCTGGTCACCAATTTTCTCATAATGCGGGGGAGGGGGCCCTGGCCACCAATTTTTTTTTCTCATGTGGGGTCCTAGCCACCAATATTTTTTAATGGGGGGGCCCTGGCCACAAATGCTTTTTTTATGGGGGCCCTGGCCACCAATATCTTTTTATTAACATGTGGGAACCCTAGCCACCAATATTTTTTTAGTTTTTTTTACTGTGTGGTGGGGGGCGGACCTGTGGGGTGGGGGGCGGACCTGTAGGTGGGGCTTGCAGTGGGTGCAGCCCAGGGGGCCCAGAAAATTTTGTCGTATGGGGCCCTGCGATTTCTGATGGCAGTCCTGTAGGAGGGTGATTTAGTTAAGCTGTTTGTTGACACAGTCTTGAGATCTACTGATCACCAGCTAAAGGTCTACTGGTAGATCCCGATCTACCGTTTGGGCACCCCTGCATTAAAGATAGAAAAGTCTTATGTGTTTCTGCAGGTTGGTGACTGATTTTATTGTTGCACATTGTTCTGTTAATGGATCTGCAGATTTATTATATAACATGTGTACACCTACATTGAACATTATTGTTTTATATTTTTAATATACCATAAGATGAACATTTGTATGCATTAAGTCACATGCATCAATTGTGTTAAGCGGTAACCACACATTTTTATTAAACAGGGGGCCCCTTTACCTTCAGGAAGATTTTTATGGGTTGTGTGAGTTTAGGTATATCTCAACAAATGTATTACTGTATATTATAAGTCTGTTGATCGTAGTGGCTGGTGAAATAGGGTTGGTAATTTATATTTTTGTTTATGTGGAAGCTCTGAGTCCAGCCTGCAGTCTGCGTCATGACTACTCCCTCAGTAAGGAGAAGGAAAGAATGTTCCATGTTTGCTATAGTTAAAGGGCCATCGCACCAAAAGTAAAAAACAAAAGTTTTGTTGTTTATTTACAACTAGGGGGATGCATAATATTTTGACACAGTAACACTAATATAACTGTTTTGCTTGGCATTTTGTAATGTACAATATTCTGTCGCTGTTGCTGCAATGCATATTCCCCACTTAAAGAAATCTCAGCTGCACAGAAGTGTATACTGTAGGTTTCTTTGCAGAGTTATAGCAGTTCACTTTGTGCTGTGAATGTACTGTAATTTCAAGAAGAACATTTTTACCATGTAGGGGTACCTTTTTTTTTAAGTAGAGAATACAAATATTTGTATTCATTGTCTGGTTCTTTCTTTTTGCATATTTCTTTGCATGTTTTTTTATATTGATATATATTAGAACTATCTTCATTCCTCCATGACACTTTAACAGATGGATATAATTCATGTCCCTGTCACAGAAAAAATATAAAAGATAAAAGATAAAAATACCAATAAAGCTATGAAATCCCCTACATCCGTGGAGACAGCTCTTTTTTCTGCCTTTGCTATCTTTGGCAGGTTACTTTTCTTTTTAGACTCTGCTTTCTCGACTGAGGCTCCTGCAAGGGTACTCACTTGGGACTCTGCCCAGTTTACAACCTAAGGACAACATGTGCTTGGCTGGCTGACTGGCTATGCTGTTTGAATCAGTGAGAGTCATAGGGACAGAGGAGGGGGAAATATTTATTTAAATTACTGATTAGTATTCCCGTTTTACTTTTTTCCTTACAGATTACATCTTACTTTTTAAATAGTTTAGCTCTTTTGCAGACTGTTGTAGCTGCAGGCAGGTAAGGAATTAATGAGTGTATTTTATATGCTGCTGTCTAAATCCTGACTTTTCTCCCTTGCCTGTAATGTTCTATAAGGCTTACTGAGTGTTCTGCTTTGGCACTGATAACATTGTGCAAGTGCATTACACAGTAACTCTATTAAGCAGGAGGCACATCATTTTTTACATTCTTAAAAAAAAATATAAATATAAATTATTGTCCTTATATTTCACAAACCTTTAATCCATCACTTATTCTTGGCTGTCAGGGGTGCTCTCTGTGCTAGCATCATGAACCCCCTGGACCCCTCAGCCAACATCATGGACCCCCTCAACCCCCCGCAGCACTAAAAGGTGAGTGTGTGGGGGGGAAGGTGACAGCAGCAAGCTGCCTCAGGCGTCAGAGGGGCCAAGTTTGCCCCTTTTGACTGTTTGCTATGTATTTACCTATACTGCTTGCTGAATTGCATATATTACTCTGCCACACGGAAACAAGAAAACACATACATTCCATCATAGGTTACACAAACAAAGTGATGTATCAGCCAACTAAAATAAGGCATTTCTGTTGGGTTTGGTGGCAAAGTACTCTAGCTAAATAATTTTGTTAGTAATTTTGCACAACTCCTATTCGGTAGATAACAAACAAGAAATCGTTTAGAGGTCCGAAGTGGGATATACAGGGAAAATGTTTTTGTAGGTGAATGATACCCATGTGTGATGCTGCCATAACAGGGATCTTAGAAAAGAGAGATTTAGGTAAGTATGCATGTTAGTCTTCCCTTATTCAACACAACAGTGGCAACAGCATTGGATCCCAGTTAGTGTTTCCATATACACACTGAAATGTCGGATTTGAGTGCGGACACCCTGAGTATTTATATATATTCCTGTTTTAAACTTATTTAACAAATATGGAGTTTTAAACCGAAAAATCCTGGTGTGCACCTTTTTCAGTGGAATTTGGATAATGCAGCTTTTTTCAGCGTAGCACCCAGGTATGTGATCTAATTTTTGGAGTCGCTCATGGATGGTGTGCGCTAAGACTTTGAATCTGTATATGTATATATATATATATATATCTCCATCAATGACGGCACTCCATAATCAATCAAACTGAACAAATCATCACCACCAATAAACCTTTGAAAGACTTAATGATTTGTTCAGTTTGATGATTATGGAGTGCCGTCATTGATGGAGATATATATATATATATATATATATATATATATATATATATAGATATAGATATATATCAAACAAATGTAAGACATAGATCTATGTAGGGACCTATAGGGTTAACGCTTGTCTATGGCTTAAAATGCCTATACTTCCTTGTTCTTTGGTTTTTGGCAAAACCCCATGTATCTACTTTTACTTATTACCATAATGTGTAAGGTGTATCATTGGCCCCTGAGGATGAAGACCACTTCCTGCCACACTTCAGAGGGTGGGGCCTCCTCTTTCCACCGCCACTTCAGGAGGGAGTGGGATGGTAATGGGAGCCTGGAGCTTAGGCCCCAGTAAAGAAAAGGCCTTGGTGAAGTCGGGGGAACAGGGACCCCGAGAATAAGGTGGTATCAGGACAGGGTAGTTCTCTGTAAAGCACTTTCTAGGAAAGTGAGGCAGATAGCACTAGTGAGCAAAAGCAGCCTGGCTCTAATACAGAGGGATATCAAGGGGGTAGATCTCCCCTCAGGCAAGACTGGCCTGTAGTGTAGGGATCACAGCCTAATAGGTTTAGTGCTTTCCATGATTCATTGTGTGGGGATTCAGGTCTCAGAGATCCTGAGGGTGCATCTATCCAATGTAATATGCTATCTCCACAGGGAAGTCACAAGGTGCTGGCTCTGAAATGTTGTGTTGTTACCTGACATGTATGTGTGTGCGTATACAGTATATATATATATATATATATATATATATATATATAAATAAACATGCATTCACTCACAATGCAGTGTTCTTTCCCTAGAACTTCAGCTATATTAAGGCCTTGGGTAAAAAGCACCACAATTGCACCCGATGAATCAAAATAAATTCAACTGAGCATTCGCTTTTTTCAGGAATCAGGTGCAAGTTAACATTTTAAGTGGGGAGTGGGGATTGGGTCTCATTGGATGTTTGGCATCAGAACAGTATAAGTATTTAATTCTGCTGGTGCAAGTCTGTTGTAGCTATTGCTGCAACCTGCTGTGCAACGCTTGAAATTACTGCCATATTCTGGGGTGTGGTAGGTCCCCAGCATCAATAGGTGTACAAACAAACAGTTCATTAGAGCAGGCTTGACAGATGCAGTGGTGCTTATCAGGGCTGGATAGGCAGAAGAGGCACGGGGCGGGGACAGAACAGTGTGGAGGGGTGCTGGGTTTGGCACCAGGCACCTCTTCTATTGTCTTTCCTTGTTCCGTGCCCTTGTTCGCTCACCGCCACTTGTCCCTCCGATACTCTGTGCTTGCTCCTCCCCCCACCCATCGTTACAGTGCCCCCAGCCACCATTGCCCAGGTCTTGTGCTTAGAGCATCACAGCATACCGAATATAAGCAACCATTAGGGGCTGGAAGAGTTCAAGTAGCAATAGAACAATAGAACAGAAACACCTACCATGGGCACAGTGACCAGCAGGAATTTAATGTAATATTATTAAATATATCTATATACATATACATATATAGATATATATATAGTCTCTGCTGGGAGGTCACCGAGAATGATCTGCTCCTGTTTATTAATATAAAGCAGCTGGGAGCAACGAGCAAAATCTGGGAAAAATAGGATATAGGTAGGCTTCAATACAAAGAAAGCCAATAACTATAGTATGCTTTTGTAGAATAAAGGTGAGCACAGAAGTCTACAGATGTAATGGAGTCTGAGCGGGGTGACCAAGATGGCGTCCAAGATGGTGGCTCCCTGGTTCCTCACGGACGCAGACGGATGACGCCGACCTCTTCCCACACTCGGATTGGTCGCCGGCGACGGAATGGGCGTCGGCGTCAATAATGGGCGCCGGCGTCGGTCGCACACGTCAGTGCGTCAGTCGCTGACGTCAGCGCGTCCGCGCACACGTCATGACGCCGATGCGTCCAAAATTGGCGCCAAATCAGGGCCTATAAGAGGGAACTCTGGATAATCATCAGTGCCCAATTATAGGTTTAGTTTACTACTCCTGGGTTTGATTCATTTGCGAACTTCCTGATATTTGTGTACCGACCTTTGCCTGAAATCTTCGACTTTGAACCTCTTCTGCCTGGACTGATCTTGTTGCCTGTTTGACCATTCTTCCGTCTCATCCTCTTCTGTACTGCGAACTTGGACATTGTTATTTCCTCCCTTGGTCCTCACTACTCCTGAGGCCTTTGGCCTTACAACAGAGTACCAGGTCACAGGTTCAAACCCAGAAGAGGACAAAACAGGGGATAATATAGAAACTAGCATGTAATGATATGCTTTAATGTTAAACTCAATATTTAAGGGCTCCTTTATCATTAGTCAAGGGTTGAAATCAGGTATATTGTTGAAAAAAATCAGCTGTGCTTTTCTCTCATGCTCCGTTTGGGACATTTTTTGGACAATCATTGTTTTTTCAAGAAAAGAAAAGCCTGTCAGGTTTTAGGTGGTTATCTTTTCATTTTCTGAAGAAACAAGATTTTGGAAATAAAAACTGAAAGCATAGGGATGAAATAAGCAATTGATGCAACAAAACGGCATTATGATAGGAACATGGCTGCAATTTTTTTTACATCAACATACCTTATTCCAACCATCTAGTAATTCTAAATCATCCCCTCGAGTAAGTGCCTAATATGATTCCTTGAAGATGTCATCATAATTTACATTTTTACAACTGTAAACATCAGCATGGTTAGTAGGGCAGGGAGCAGGTGCTGTAGCCAGGGGCTGCCAAACAGGAAAACCCTTGTGTAAGTTACTACTATTAAGCTTGTTCATTTTTCTAAAGAGGCATTATATATGTAAAGTACATGGTGTCTGCTTGTATTCTAGTGACGGTGAACATGTAGCTAATTAGTGTAGTAGGAATTCGTAAATATACATTCAGGAATTTCCACTTATTAAATTCATACAGGGTGTAATTAGGCGGAATTAAAATTCAGCAAAGAGCTGAGGCTGTAACATAGAAAATGATGCATTCATAATAAGTAGATTTACGTCTTTTTGTTTTCTTGCTCACTCAGTTGTGTTTCTTTAAATAACTGGGTGGACATTTTTTCTATTTAGCAAAAAATAAAATAGCATTTGTGTTTTATTTGAAAATGTCCATATGGTAAGAAGGCCAATATACTTTGCAAGCAGCTTTTGTGTTTTCATTGTTAATGGGAATCAACAGAGCTGTGATGGCTAGAAAAGGGTAGATGTAGTCAAGTCAAGTCAAGTAGTTATTTATTGCCTTTGTACCAGGAGCACAGTGCAGTGAGACACATATTGATTTTTAACAATATATTGATATTTACAATATATGTGGGATACAAAGATACAGAGTATAAGATTAATAAATAGTAAACATAAAGTGTAGGTACAATTTAGACCATTTAGTTCTTTGACTAGATGATTGGTTGGGATAGGCGATTCCTGAAGGTTTCTTCTTTCTTATCTGTAGGACTCATTTGCAGTTAGTCTGACAGCTCTTGGAAAGAAGCTATTAAATAGTCTTTTGCTTCTGGTTCTTATGCTTTCGGGCCTCCTGTGCTTCAATGAGTAACTGGGGTTATGCCAAATGAATATTTCATGTCCTGGGTGACTCTGGTCGCAGGTAGTGGCTTTAATTTTGTTCTTGCATCTGGCTGTGTCTAGATCGGACAGTGATGGAAGTTTGGTGGAGATGATTTGTTCAGCAGTTTTTACCACCCTCTGTAGAAGGTGATTTGTGCAGACCTGTTGATTCCACACCTTTTCAGTTTTCTGAGGAAATGAAGACGTTGATGAGCTTTCCGGATTATGGCTAGGGATGTAGCGAACGTCGGAAAAAAAGTTCGCGAACATATTCGCGAACTTGCGCAAAAATGCGAGCGGTTCGCGAACGGTTCGCGAACCCCATAGACTTCAATGGGAAGGCGAACTTTAACATCTAGAAAAGACATTTCTGGCCAGAAAAATGATTTTAAAGTTGTTTAAAGGGTGCAACGACCTGGACAGTGGCATGCCAGAGGGGGATCAAGGGCAAAAATGTATCTGAAAAATCTGCCTGTGTGTGCTTGGAAGAGATAGTGTAGGGGGAGAGCTGTTAGTGATTTCAGGGACAGATGATAGTAAGTTTGCTGGCTAGTAATCTGCTTGATACTGCTCTGTATTGGAGGGACAGAAGTCTGCAGGGATTTGAGGGACATTTTAGCTTAGGTAGCTTTGCTGGCTAGTAATCTACTGTTCTCTTTAAACAACTGCCATACGTTGACCTTGTAGGCATTGTTTGCCCAGTTTTTTGGACGCAGCCACTGAAGCACAGTTGCCAGAAAAAATATGCCATATAAATGCTGAAAATAGTCATTTTTCGCCATACGTTGACCTTGTAGACATTGTTTGCCCAGTTTTTTTGGACGCAGCCACTGAAGCACAGTTGCCAGAAAAAATATGCCATATAAATGCTGAAAATAGTAATTTTTCGCCATACGTTGACCTTGTAGACATTGTTTGCCCAGTTTTTTTGGTTGCAGCCACTGAAGCACAGTTGCCAGAAAAAATATGTCACGTAAATGCTGAAAATAGTCATTTTTTGCCATATACGTTGAGTCAACGTATGGCAAAAAATGACTATTTTCAGCATTTATATGGCATATTTTTTCTGGCCTCTGTGCTTCAGTGGCTGTGGCCAAAAAAACTGGGCAAACAATGCCTACAAGGTCAACGTCGTTGACCTTGTAGGCATTGTTTGCCCAGTTTTTTTGGCCACAGCCACTGAAGCACAGAGGCCAGAAAAAATATGCCATATAAATGCTGAAAATAGTCATTTTTTTGGTCGCAGCCACTGAAGCACAGTTGCCAGAAAAATTATGCCATATAAATGCTGAAAATATAAATTTTTTTGGTTGCAGCCACTGAAGCACAGAGGCCAGAAAAATTATGCCATATAAATGCAGAAAATATGCATTTTTTTGGTCGCAGCCACTGAAGCACAGTTGACAGAAAAATTATGCCATATAAATGCTGAAAATATAAATTTTTTTGGTTGCAGCCACTGAAGCACAGAGGCCAGAAAAATTATGCCATATAAATGCAGAAAATATGCATTTTTTTGGTCGCAGCCACTGAAGCACAGTTGCCAGAAAAAATATGCCATATAAATGCTGAAAATAGTCATTTTTTGCCATATACGTTGAGTCAACGTATGGCAAAAAATGACTATTTTCAGCATTTATATGGCATATTTTTTCTGGCCTCTGTGCTTCAGTGGCTGCGGCCAAAAAAACTGGGCAAACAATGCCTACAAGGCCAACGTATACACTACTACAGCGGTGGATACGGATTACGTAAAATATATGAATGCTGCTTGAAAAAAGTGACTCCGGTGTTTTTTCTGGAGACGGTAATATTATGGATATTTAGACAGAATGGGAACAAGGTCACACAGCTCGATGGCGGGTTGAAGAAAACAGTGTGCAAATAATGCCTACAAGGCCAACGTATACACTACTACAGCGGTGGATACGGATTACGTAAAATATATGAATGCTGCTTGAAAAAAGTGACTCCGGTGTTTTTTCTGGAGACGGTAATATTATGGATATTTAGACAGAATGGGAACAAGGTCACACAGCTCGATGGCGGGTTGAAGAAAACAGTGTGCAAATAATGCCTACAAGGCCAACGTATACACTACTACAGCGGTGGATACGGATTACGTAAAATATATGAATGCTGCTTGAAAAAAGTGACTCCGGTGTTTTTTCTGGAGACGGTAATATTATGGATATTTAGACAGAATGGGAACAAGGTCACACAGCTCGATGGCGGGTTGAAGAAAACAGTGTGCAAATAATGCCTACAAGGCCAACGTATACACTACTACAGCGGTGGATACGGATTACGTAAAATATATGAATGCTGCTTGAAAAAAGTGACTCCGGTGTTTTTTCTGGAGACGGTAATATTATGGATATTTAGACAGAATGGGAACAAGGTCACACAGCTCGATGGCGGGTTGAAGAAAACAGTGTGCAAATAATGCCTACAAGGCCAACGTATACACTACTACAGCGGTGGATACGGATTACGTAAAATATATGAATGCTGCTTGAAAAAAGTGACTCCGGTGTTTTTTCTGGAGACGGTAATATTATGGATATTTAGACAGAATGGGAACAAGGTCACACAGCTCGATGGCGGGTTGAAGAAAACAGTGTGCAAATAATGCCTACAGGGCAAATAATGCCTAAAAGGTCAACTTATACACTACTACAGCGGTAGTAAAATAAAAAAAAGTAAAATAAAAAAAAATGAATATTAAAAAAAAAAATTAAAGTTGGTGCTGCTGAACTACTAGGAGCAGCAGATTAGCACACCAGTCCCACTCCCCAACACTGCTAGACTAATAGCACTGGGCTCTTATAGTAGTAGTAGTAGTAGTAGTAGTAAAACAACAAAAAAATAAATAAAAGCAGTCCTTACAAGGACTACTGTTATTGCAGCAGTCAGCAGATGAGATCAGAAGCAGGACAGCTGCCCACTGCAGCTACATACAGAGCACTGCAGTAGAAGGTAGATTACTAGCCAGCAAAGCTACCTAAGCTAAAATGTCCCTCAAACCCCTGCAGACTTCTGTCCCTCCAATAACAGAGCAGTATCAAAACGATTACTAGCCAGCAAACTTTCAACTGTCCCTGAAATCACTAACAGGCAGCAGCTCTCTCCCTACACTATCTCTTCAGCACACACAGGCAGAGTGAAAAAACGCTGCAGGGCTTCGGTTTTTATAGGGAAGGGGAGTGGTCCAGGGGAGAGCTTCCTGATTGGCTGCCATGTACCTGCTGGTCTGGGGTGAGAGGGCAAAAAAAAGCGCCAACAATGGCGAACCCAAAATGGCGAACGTCGCGCGACGTTCGCGAACTTCCGGCGAGCGCGAACACCCGATGTTCGCGCGAACAAGTTCGCCGGCGAACAGTTCGCGACATCTCTAATTATGGCCTTAGTGTTGCCAGTCCATTTTAATGAATTTGCAATGTGTAGACCTAGAAATGTAATGCTTTCAACCTGCTCTATTTTGATATTTTCGATTTGTAAGGGATCGTGTTTATCTTGGTGTTTTCTGAAATCTATGATCATCTCTTTTGTTTTTACTGTGTTTAGGACCAGGCCATGCTCTTTGCTATTTTCAGTGATGTCATGCACTAGCTGTCTGTATCCGGTTACATCATTGTCTTGGATGAGGCCGAGCACAGTAGTGTCATCTGCAAACTTATAGACTTTGCAGTTGTTTATAGAAGATGAGCAGTCAAAGGTGTTGGGGGAGAAAAGCTTGAGGCTGAGAAAGCATCCTTGTGGTGTACCTGTGCTGGTAAGAATTGTAGTAGACGTGCATTTCCCAATCTTAACAAATTGAGGTCTGAGAAAACCAGAAATCCAGTTACAGAGGTGCTGAGGCAGAGTAAGAGCTGTGATGAGTTTTTGAGGGTTTATGGTATTGAAAGTGGAACTGTAATCTAGGAACAGCATGCGTACGTAAGTGTTTGGTTTTTCTAGGTGTAATAAAGCAGAGTGCAGTGCTAGGGCAACTGCATCTTCTGTAGATCTGTTTGGACAATATGCAAATTGGAGTGGATCCAGAGAGTTGGGGATGATAGAGTTGATATAATTAAGAACCATTTTTTCAAGGCACTTCATAGCAACTGATGTTAATGCAATCGGTCTGTAGTCATTTAGGCCTTCGATTTTAGACTTCTTTGGTACCGGTATAATCATGGAGGTTTTAAAACAGCGGGTATTAAAGCCAGCGGGTATTAAAGCCTGTCTGAGATGTATTCCATATACTTGTAAATAGAATTAGATAAATCATATATTTATGGTATAAAAGTATTAATTATCTTATATACCTGCAATAGTAACATACATGCTTTATGTTTTTCTAACATGTCTGAAGGACAGGATAAGTCCAAAATCATGCCGTTGATCGCCTCTAGACCTACATTGTCTCCAGCGTCAGATAACATGTCTCAGATACTGCATATTCTGTTGTGTTTGTCCGGCATGAATCTCTATCAGTGCATTGTTTCTAGATGTTTTCAGATTGCTTAGGCATTTAGGGAATTGGATCTTTGCAGAGCTTTTGTTAAAAAATGTTAATATATATTTGAGCAGTTGTAGTGCCCTTGGTGTCTCAGAGCTGTCTAAGTGCTTCGGAATTAGGTTATAAAAGATCTAAAATGTTGGTTTTGCCCGGGATGGTATACAATGGTGTAGAGACCCTGTGGGTCATATTTGGACACCTAAGTGGTCCTTTAATTCACCCAGGCAGCGATGTCTCTTCTCCTGGGTCCATTGAAGCATTTAAAAGGGAAAGCACACATGTGCTCAGGGCTCTTTTCCTGGATCCCACCTTGCAAGGGGTGGGTACAGGAGTGGGTCTAAATGTTGTCAGGCTCAAAAGCAGGGACAGTTTAGTTTAGTGTCAGAAGTTATGTAATAGTCTCTCTATTTATCAAAAAGTGAGGTTAGAGATCGCTACAGTCCTCTAGAGTGAAATACCACCACTCTCCATTCATTTCTATGGGATTTTGAAAGGAGTATTTATCCACTTTCACCCATTGATAAATACTCTTTTACATTTTTTTAGAAATGAATCGAGAGTGGTGAAATTTAATTCTAGAGGACTGTGGTGATCTGTAACTTCACTTTTTGATAAATTTACCACTAGGAGTGAAAGATAGTGGCAGGGTAATTTAGTGAGTAGCTTCCTGGCTCCAACAAGGAGAGTAGTTGGGGTTAGCACCCTTGCAATGATCAAGCTGCCAGACAGGGACATGAGAGGGTGAGCTCTGGAGCAGGGGGGAGATTCCAGTGTGCCAGATACCACTGTGATTTACCTGTGCTGTGGATAGGATCACCAAGACAGGCTGCACTACCTCTGAGAGGAACTACTTGAGATCATGTAAAGAGGGTTTGTACTGGAAGAGCTATACTGCCTGACTGCTGTGAGCCATGACCTGCCATTTGTTCAATAAAGAAGCTCTCAACCAATAAAGAATCAACCACCCTGGACTATTATTGCTATCAGCCTGACTGACCGGCACACCAGGAGACACCCAGGATCCACTTTAAGGTAAGGTAAGGTGCTTAAAGGAGCACACACACACACTGTTGGGAGTTGCAGGGAGTTGCCCACAGCCCATGGGTGTCTGCAATACACTGACAGTGTCACACTATTTCCACACATCTCAGGCCCATATTTCAAATTTCATAAAGTATAATTGTAAAGAAAAGAATGTAGCTCAAAATGTTATTTTTTCTGTTACTGTTTATTTGTAGCCCAAAATGTTACTTTTTTCTGTTAACCTTTCTTCAAGGAACAGTAACAACAAAAAAGACAATAGTTGTAAAGTAAATAAAATAAAATGTAATGTTGCCCTGTATTGGTAAAAGGTGTGTGTTTGCTTCAGAGAGACTACTTGGTTTATATGATTAGGCTGCTGTGTAGCCATGGAGGTAGCTATATAAAGTAGAAGGAAAACTATGGAGGCATTTTATTGCCAATAGATTAGCTGCAATAGTGCAAGCTAGAATGCTATATTTATTCTGTAGAATGTTTTACCATACCTGAGTTCAACAAGCTCTCTGTTTGTTTAGGATAGCAGCTGCAGTATTAGCTTGGTGTGACATCACGTCCTGCCTGAGTCTCTCCTTGCTCACTCAGCTCTGGGCTCAGATTACAGCAGAAAAGGGAGGGGGGAAGAGGAGCAAACTGAGCATGCTCACGCCCAGGGCAAGCTGAAGGCAGAAATTCTGATACAGAAGCCCACGTCTACACAATAGAAGGAAAGAAATGCAGTGTTTCTTTTGACAGAGGACTCAGAGCAGCATTATTAAACTGGTATATTTAGGTGAACCTTTCTGATAAGGCTTACTTAGTTTTAACCTTTCCTTCTCCTTTAAGATGAAAATGGAGAAAAGGCACAGATTACATAGCAAATAGATAAGCTCTGTTATAGAATACAGTGGACTGCATAGGTTTTCTGCTGTGTAACCTGAGCCTTGCATGGCTGCCCCCATGGTTACCCAACAGCTTGTTTATATAAAGTATAGTAGTCTTTCTGAAGCAAACACACCAGTTTTACTAGTGCAGGAAAACAGTACATTATATTTTAAATACTGTAATACATTTTTTGGTGTTACTGTTCCTTTAAACAACAATGTTAAAAACAATAATTTTCTCTGATAAACCAACCCAAGCTTGGATAAACGTTGCTGTACTCATAAGGGTCTTCTTAAATAAACTCTATAAGCAGAACTAATGGAAATGTTATTGCACAAGCTGACATTGGTTTCTATTTATGCGTAAAATGAACAGCTACGCACCACTTGACAATTCACAGTTAAGTAGTGTACAACATTACAGCATGTCTGATACAAAGAAGATTAAAAAAGCCTACATTAAAGTTTCTTTGGAAAATTACTCTAGGTTCACTTTAAAAAGTAGGTAGCATTTTATTACTGGTGGAGGCCTATGATAAGCAATAATGCTTATTATTATAAGCATTAACCACTGAAATTTAAACACAATGTTACATAGAGTCTTTTTGGGTAAAAAAAGAAAACATTCTAGCGATATACATACCACAGTGACCTCCTGTGGTATGTCCTGCTTAGGATCTAACCAGGTATCTATGAAATGGGATTTTATAGACATACACACGTATATACACACAAGCACAGTCATATTATTATATGACATATTTATGCTGTGCTGATTTCAATCAGTTTGACTTGTTATACGCCCCCATTCTTGGCACTGCTCTATTAATACAATGAAGTTTTTTTAATGTGACGATGTTCTAGTATTTAGTCATAGTTTTGACCTGACCTAGGCATTGGTTTGTCAATCACTAGTCATACTGTAAGTACGCCAGATCTAAACACCATGTGATATGTATACTTGTTAATCATAACTCAATAGGGATGTCGTGGACTGTTCGCCCGCGAACTAATTCGCGCGAACATCGACTGTTCGCGTCCGCCGAATGTTCGCGAACGTCGCGCGACGTTCGCCAATTTGGGTTCGCCTTAGCTGGCGCTTATTTTTGACCTCTCACCCCAGACCAGCAGATACATGGCAGCCAATCAGGAAGCTCTCCCTCCTGGACCACCCCCACACCCCCTGGACCACTCCCCTTCCATATATAAACTGAAGCCCTGCAGCGTTTTTTCATTCTGCCTGTGTGTGCTTGGAAGAGCTAGTGTAGGGAGAGAGCTGTTGTTTAGTGATTTGAGGGACAGTTGATAGTAACTTTGCTGGCTAGTAATCTACTTGATACTGCTCTGTATTGTAGGGACAGAACTCTGCAGGGATTTGAGGGACATTTTAGGTTAGGTAGCTTTGCTGGCTAGTAATCTACCTTCTACTGCAGTGCTCTGTATGTAGCTGCTGTGGGCACTGCTTCTGATCTCTCATCTGCTGACTGCTGCCTGTAACCCAATAGTCCTTGTAAGGACTGCTTTTATTTTCTTTTTTGTTTTTTTACTTTGCTACTATAAGAGCCCAGTGCTATTAGTCTAGCTGTGTTGGGGAGTGGGACTGGTGTGCTGCTCCTAGTAGTTCAGCACCAACCAGAGTAATTTTTTTTTAAATATATATATATTTTTTTTTATTTTACTTATCTTACTGTTCTTTAACATGTTCAGTGCTGTTTGCTGTTCTTCATAGTAGTGCACCAATAGTAGTGCACTTGCAGGCATTGTTTGCCCAGTGTGTTCTTCAAACAACTGCCGCCTAGCTGTGTGAGCTTGTTCACATTCTGTCTAAATATCAATAATAATACCGTCTCCAGAAACACCACCTGAGTGACGTTTTCCAAGCAGCAATAATATATTCCATATCCACTGCTGTAGTGTATACGTTGACCTTGCAGACATTGTTTGCCCAGTGTGTTCTTCAAACAACTGCCACCTAGCTGTGTGAGCTTGTTCACATTCTGTCTAAATATCAATAATAATACCGTCTCCAGAAACACCACCTGAGTGACGTTTTCCAAGCAGCAATAATATATTCCGTATCCACTGCTGTAGTGTATACGTTGACCTTGCAGACATTGTTTGCCCAGTGTGTTCTTCAAACAACTGCCACCTAGCTGTGTGAGCTTGTTCACATTCTGTCTAAATATCAATAATAATACCGTCTCCAGAAACACCACCTGAGTGACGTTTTCGAAGCAGCAATAATATATTCCGTATCCACTGCTGTAGTGTATACGTTGACCTTGCAGACATTGTTTGCCCAGTGTGTTCTTCAAACAACTGCCACCTAGCTGTGTGAGCTTGTTCACATTCTGTCTAAATATCAATAATAATACCGTCTCCAGAAACACCACCTGAGTTGTTGTTGTTTTAAAAAAAATGCCAGGCAAAGGCAGGCCGCCACGCAGAGGCACTAGGGGCCGTGCTGCTATGCTATCCTGTGGCCCTAGGAAATTGCCCAGTTTTACAAAGGCAATTACCCTGAACTCCCAAAATGCTGAAGAGGTAGTTGACTGGCTTACACAGCACACCCCATCCTCTACCATTTCTAACTTTGCCACAACATCCTCATCCTCCTCTGCTATGGGCACCCCACGTAACACTTCCTCCACCACCGGCGCCCCTTCTTCACTGGAGTCAGAGGAGTTATTTACACATGAGTTTCTTGAACTGAGTGATGCGCAACCATTATTGGCAGAAGAAGATGAAGGAGATGAGGACGTTACACCAGATATAATTCTGGCAGACAACACAACAGAGATGGACATAATGAGTGATGAGGAGGTCCCCGCTGCTGCTTCCTTCTGTGAGCTGTTAGAAGAAATTGATGCATCTGAGGAGAATGATGATGAGGAGATTGATGTTTTGTGGGTGCCCAGTAGAAGAGAGCAAGAGGAGGATAGTTCAGATGGAGAGACGGAGAGTCAGAGAGGCAGGAGGAGAATAAGACTTAGAAGAAGCAGGGAGGACAGCTCGCAGGGAACAGTAGGGCAACAACATGTATCGGCACCTGTGGTCAGCTGGCCAACGCACCCGCCATTGCCGCCAACTTCTACTGTTACCGCCAGATTGCCAGCTTCAAAAAGCTCAGCAGTGTGGGATTTTTTTAATGTGTGTGCCTCTGACAAAAGCGTTGTAATTTGCAATGAGTGCAGTCAGAAACTGAGTCTTGGGGAGCCCAACACCCACATAGGTACAACTTCTATGCGAAGGCACATGAACGGCAAGCACAAAGCACTATGGGAGCAACACCTCAAAGGCAGCAGACAAACTAAAAGCCACCCTCCTTCTGGTCCAGCATCTTACTGCTCTACCTCTGCTGTCCTTGACCCGTCTGAACCACCCTCCACTCCGCCTTCCACCTTGACCACCAGTTCCCAGTCATCTGCCCCCAGCCAAGTTTCTGTGAGGGCCATGTTTGAGCGTAAGAAGCTAATGTCTGCGAGTCACCCCCTTGCCCGGCGTCTGACAGCTGGCTTGTCTGCACTCTTAGCCCGCCAGCTTTTACCATACCAGCTGGTGGACTCTGAGGCCTTCCGCAAATTTGTAGCAATTGGGACACCGCAGTGGAAGGTACCCAGCCGCAATTTTTTCTCCAAGAAGGGAATACCACACCTGTACCACCATGTGCAGAGCCAAGTCACCGCATCTCTGTCACTTAGTGTTGGGGCAAAGGTCCATATGACTACTGACGCATGGTCCTCCAAGCATGGTCAGGGCAGGTATGTCACCTACACTGCCCACTGGGTGAACTTGCTTATGGCTGGGAAGCAGGGAATGCGTGGCTCAACAACAACAGTGGAGTTGGTGTCACTGCCACGGATTGCACGCGGTTCTGCCACCACCTCTACTCCTCCTTCGCTCTCTACCTCGTCTTCTTCCTCTGCTTCCTCCTCCTCTGCTGCTGGGTCCTCCTCCTCCACACCTGTGCACCCCCAGCTCCCCCTAGGCTATTCGACGTGCCAGGTACGCCGTTGTCATGCTGTCTTGGGGATGACGTGCCTGGAAAGCAGAAACCATACCGGATCTGTACTCCTGTCATCTCTGCAGTCACAGGCCGATCAGTGGCTGACCCCACACCAACTGAAGATCGGAAAAGTGGTGTGTGACAACGGAAGCAATCTGTTGGCAGCACTTAGACTGGGCAATTTAACACATGTGCCCTGCATAGTCCAACGTTTTGTCTCGAAGTACCCAGGATTCCAGGACATTCTCAGGCAGTCCAGGAAGGTGTCGGCCCATTTCAGACGTTCCTACACAGCCATGGCACGCCTTGCTGACATTCAGCAGCGGTACAACATGCCAGTCAGGCGTTTAATTTGCGACAGCCAGACTCGCTGGAATTCAACGCTCCTCATGTTTGAACGTCTGCTGCAACAACAAAGAGCCGTCAATGAATACCTGTTTGAACTGGGTGGTAGGACTGGATCTGCAGAGCTGGGGATTTTTTTCCCCCGTTACTGGGTGCTTATGCGCAATGCCTGCAGGCTCATGCGCCCTTTTGAAGAGGTTACAAACATGGTCAGTCGCACCGAAGGCACCATCAGCGACCTAATACCCTTTGCTTTCTTCCTGGAGCGTGCCGTGCGACGAGTGACAGATGAGGCTGTAGACCAGCGTGACGAGGAGCAGGAAGCGCACGATTTCTAGTCGGAATCACCAGAACGAGCCCAGGCACCTGCTGCAACGCAGGGAGAGGTGTCAGAAGTGGAGTCAGAGGAGGAAGGTGTCTTTGTGGAGGAGGAGGACCAACAGGAGCAGGCTTCCCAGGGGGCTTGTGGTGACCTTTTGGGGACCCCTGGTCTTGTACATGGCTGGGGGGAGGAGACCGTGGATGATATAGTCCTTGATAACGAGGAAGCGGAGATGGATACCTCTGCATCCAACCTTGTGAGAATGGGGTCTTTCATGCTGTCATGCCTGTTGAAGGACCCCCGTATCAAGAGGCTTAAGGAGAAGGACCTGTACTGGGTCGCAACGCTACTAGACCCTCGGTACAAGCATAAAGTGGCAGAAATGTTACCAGCGTACCACAAGTCCGAAAGGATGCTGCATTTACAAACCAGCCTGCAAAACATGTTGTACAATGCTTTTAAGGGTGATGTCACTTCAGGAACTCATCAACATTCCAGGGGCAGAGGTGCCAGTAATCCTGCCACGAGCGCACCTGCAAGGACAATGCACTTTGGCCACTCTGTAACGTCAGACATGCAAAGGTTTTTCAGTCCAAGGCAGCGCCAGAACCCTTCTGGATCCACCCTCAAAGAACGCCTCGACCGGCAGGTAGCGGACTACCTGGCATTAACTGCAGATATCGACACTCTGAGGAGCGATGAACCCCTGGACTACTGGGTGCGCAGGCTTGATCTGTGGCCAGAGCTGTCACAATTTACCATGAAACTTTTGTTTTGCCCCGCCTCAAGTGTCCTCTCAGAAAGGACCTTCAGTGCAGCAGGAGGGATTGTAACTGAGAAGAGAACTCGCCTAGGTCACAAAAGTGTGGATTACCTGACCTTTATTAAAATGAACGAGGCATGGATCTCGGAGGGTTACTGCACGCCGGAAGACTTGTTCTGACTCCTTATGCAGCTGTCCTTCTCTGCACGCCGCATGACTCCACACACAGCTGTCCTTTAGCGTCCTCCTCCCTCCGCCACCATTACAAACTAGGGTGCAAACCCTACTGGTTTCATTTTAATCAAAACTTTTTGGACAGGTAAATCCTGAGTTTTTCTAGCCTCTGTGCTTCAGTGGCTGCAAGCAAAAAAATTCATATTTTCAGCATTTATATGGCATATTTTTTCTGGCCTCTGTGCTTCAGTGGCTGCGACAAAAAAAAATCATATTTTCAGCATTTATATGGCATATTTTTCTGGCCTCTGTGCTTCAGTGGCTGCGACAAAAAAAAATTCATATTTTCAGCATTTATATGGCATATTTTTTCTGGCCTCTGTGCTTCAGTGGCTGCGACAAAAAAAATTTCATATTTTCAGCATTTATATGGCATATTTTTTCTGGCCTCTGTGCTTCAGTGGCTGCGACAAAAAAAATTCATATTTTCAGCATTTATATGGCATATTTTTTCTGGCCTCTGTGCTTCAGTGGCTGCGACAAAAAAAAATTCATATTTTCAGCATTTATATGGCATATTTTTTCTAGCCTCTGTGCTTCAGTGGCTGCGACAAAAAAAAATCATATTTTCAGCATTTATATGGCATATTTTTTCTGGCCTCTGTGCTTCAGTGGCTGCGACAAAAAAAATTCATATTTTCAGCATTTATATGGCATATTTTTTCTGGCCTCTGTGCTTCAGTGGCTGCGACAAAAAAAAAATCATATTTTCAGCATTTATATGGCATATTTTTTCTGGCCTCTGTGCTTCAGTGGCTGCGACAAAAAAAATTCATATTTTCAGCATTTATATGGCATATTTTTTCTGGCCTCTGTGCTTCAGTGGCTGCGACAAAAAAAAAATCATATTTTCAGCATTTATATGGCATATTTTTTCTGGCCTCTGTGCTTCAGTGGCTGTGACAAAAAAAAATTCATATTGTCAGCATTTATATGGCATATTTTTTCTGGCCTCTGTGCTTCAGTGGCTGCGACAAAAAAAAATTCATATTTTCAGCATTTATATGGCATATTTTTTCTGGCCTCTGTGCTTCAGTGGCTGCGACAAAAAAAATTCATATTTTCAGCATTTATATGGCATATTTTTTCTGGCCTCTGTGCTTCATTGGCTGCGACAAAAAAAAATTCATATTTTCAGCATTTATATGGCATATTTTTTCTGGCCTCTGTGCTTCAGTGGCTGCGACAAAAAAAATTCATATTTTCAGCATTTATATGGCATATTTTTTCTGGCCTCTGTGCTTCAGTGGCTGCGACAAAAAAAAAATCATATTTTCAGCATTTATATGGCATATTTTTTCTGGCCTCTGTGCTTCAGTGGCTGTGACAAAAAAAAATTCATATTGTCAGCATTTATATGGCATATTTTTTCTGGCCTCTGTGCTTCAGTGGCTGCGACAAAAAAAAATTCATATTTTCAGCATTTATATGGCATATTTTTTCTGGCCTCTGTGCTTCAGTGGCTGCGACAAAAAAAATTCATATTTTCAGCATTTATATGGCATATTTTTTCTGGCCTCTGTGCTTCAGTGGCTGCGACAAAAAAAAAATCATATTTTCAGCATTTATATGGCATATTTTTTCTGGCCTCTGTGCTTCAGTGGCTGCGACAAAAAAAATTCATATTTTCAGCATTTATATGGCATATTTTTTCTGGCCTCTGTGCTTCATTGGCTGCGACAAAAAAAAATTCATATTTTCAGCATTTATATGGCATATTTTTTCTGGCCTCTGTGCTTCAGTGGCTGCGACAAAAAAAAAATCATATTTTCAGCATTTATATGGCATATTTTTTCTGGCCTCTGTGCTTCAGTGGCTGCGACAAAAAAAAATTCATATTTTCAGCATTTATATGGCATATTTTTTCTGGCCTCTGTGCTTCAGTGGCTGCGACAAAAAAAATTCATATTTTCAGCATTTATATGGCATATTTTTTCTGGCCTCTGTGCTTCAGTGGCTGCGACAAATTTTTTTTATATTTTTAGCATTCATATGGCATATTTTTTCTGGCCTCTGTGCTTCAGTGGCTGCGACAAATTTTTTTATATTGTTAGCATTCATATGGCATATTTTTTCTGGCCTCTGTGCTTCAGTGGCTGCGACAAAAAAAACATAATTTTTCAGGAAAGTACACATGCCTAATTTTTCAGGGTTCTGCAACAGTGGCAAAATCGCATCTTTTATGGTCACCGCAGGTGATCAATAAAGTAGACCAAAACTGGGCCCACACTGCAGAATCAGTGTTTTTTGGTTCACTTCACTGTACATTGAATTACCTCTGCCTGACCGTGCACGTGCGCACAAGCACGGTGACTGCTAAACACACCACTACAGAAATATTGCCACCAACAGGACGAACATCCTGGAGGTGACAAGCAACTAGTAATTAAAAACTATTATTTGCTCACTTGACGGTATCATTCATGAAAGCTCTTTGCGTTTTTTTGCGTTGCAGTAAGCGCCGCGTTTTGTCTTTGCGTGTGAACAGGCTGTAACCTTTACACGACTTGATTGGCATGTAGACGCCGGACGTTTTAAAGCAGTTTATTACACAAGTTTAGAAATGTAGTGTGATTTCTGCCCTTTACAGCACAAAACGCAGCGCTGTGTCAACAATGTATTTTTCCGATACATTTTTGCCCTTGATCCCCCTCTGGCATGCCACTGTCCAGGTCGTTGCACCCTTTAAACAACTTTAAAATCATTTTTCTGGCCAGAAATGTCTTTTCTAGCTTTTAAAATTCGCCTTCCCATTGAAGTCTATGGGGTTCGCGACGTTCGCGAACCGTTCGCATTTTTGACGCAAGTTCGCGAATATGTTCGCGAACATTTTTTCCGACGTTCGCTACATCCCTATAACTCAAATGTTGGCCTTTAGCAAAGATTACAACATTTAAATGAGTAGAGCTATATACAGTGATGTGATAGTGAATAAAGGGCCATTTGCAAGTTTAGTGTTGTCAGTGCAACATTTCCTTTTTCTAGTCCAGTTATCAATACTGTATTTTAACAGAGCAAGAGAGAGTAAGCCAAAACATATGCATTTCTATTGCTATATTATATGTACCCTGCACTGTGAATTATATTTTCATTTAATATAAAACAGTGAATAAAAGGATAGCCATTGTGTACCCTAGGAATATAAGCAGTGTATTGTTTCCTTAGCTCAGCAGCAGATTAGAAAGAACAGTCATTATGCCTTCCTATGGCTCAGAATTAAGCTTAGTGAATATGAATGAAATCGCACATCTGTCCATATTGACTTTTTTATTTTTTTGCAAGTGGCTGGTCGATGGATAAAACTGATTGGCTAGCATCATTCGAAATATAGTGGTAATTATACAAAGGAGACAAAGCTTGTCACCCCTCCTGTTTGTCCATTATGTTGCTGGGTATGCTGAAAAGGCTGGGCCTTGTCTCTCTGCTTTCTAAAAGAACAGCAGCAAGCAAAGCTTTGGTGAAATGAATAACATAATTGGTAGTTGGTTCAATCAGTACATGTCTAGACTGGCCGAGACATCAATTAAAGAGGTCTCTCTTTTAAAGAGAGAGAAAACAGGATGGTCCTTATTGATACTGATCATTCCATATGTAAATCCAGAGTTCCAGCAGGAAAAAGAGATTGCGATTTATGGGATAATGTCTTCGATAGAATTCAGTTGCTTTCACTACTAGTGGGTACACCGAGGACACAAGCTGATGGTTTTTGTCGAGTATTTTTCTTGCTGAGCCTCTTTGCTTGAATTGAGCCCAGAAAACCTTTTAGCCAGAAACAAAGGAAGGTGAATCTTTTACCAACTGAAGCAAAGAAAATACATATAATAGCATTTCCATCCTAGTTGCAAAATACATTTTTTAAAGCAACATTTACCCTAATTATGTAAATATTAGCGAGTAAAATCTTGGAATCATATGTCATTTTCCTATTTCATTGTTTTCATAGAAAAATCTGTGGAGGTCACATTCTTTATTTAACAAATTCGTAAAGCACTAGGTACACCCTGCCCCCCAGCTGCGACTCCTACCATCAAACATGGGCTTCTGCCCATACTGTAACAAAATATCAGGGAGCAGAGATTCCGGAGCAAAGCGCACTCTGTGACTGACCGTTAACCCATCCTCCTGCTCCCTATCATGTGCAATTATGGAGCTAACCCAGCCTTTCAGATGAACTCAGACAAGACAGTGCAGTCTCAGTCTGATCCACGCTAGTGACTCTACAAGGGTAGGCCTGCACTGTAACCATCACTGTTTCTGGAGCTGCACTGATACCTACTATTGATTTGGAGCCATAACTGCATCAGGAGAGTACCACTGACCTACACAGATAATGGCATTCCAGAGGAAAGCAAAAAACTCAGGTGCCTGAAGCCAATTTGCATCCTGATGAAAAATTCCTTCCTGGCCCCTTTAAGGCGATCAGTTACTGGAAACCTGGAGCACTGTCTTTTGAATCCTTCTTTTATCTAGGGTGGGAGGGTGGGAGACAAAAAACAAAAGTGAGTCTACCTGACTTGAACTTGGGCTCTCCTTAAGAACCCTTTCAGCCTTCACCAACCACCCAGTCACACCCCCCAGCCTGCCCCCCTTTTCCCACTGAAAGGTGGCTCCCTATTGTCCTACCTGAGGGGGGGGGAGCTGGGGCAAACATACCTGTAGCCACGCACATACCTACCAGGGGGAAGGGGCCCAGCCTAAAATCATTTCAGCAATAAAGGGGCCTCATTCCCCCTAAACTGAACTAAAACAGACTGAGCACAACTTCTACACATTGTTCTGAAGTTCACCCTACAGTTTGACTACTAGGCACTGCAAAGCTCATTTACAAATCCAAGCAAGGCAAAACAATGGTAACTATTTTTACATGCACTTAATTTTTATGGAAAATGAAGTGCTCCGATCCCACTGGCGATTTAGATTCTCCCCGAATCTTCGTGTCTGTCTCTGCCCTTAGCTCTTGCATGAAGTACCAATGCCTTGGGTGAGACTGTTTTGATGAATTGTGGGTAAATGTTTATTTTTTCTTCTAGATAACCCTGAAAGTGCAGCTTAAAGGTCAATGACACTTGGGGCCTATTATTAAACCTCTAATTTTTTTGGTTGAGTTTCTTAAGGGGAAAAAATTTAAATTTTAGATAAAAAAACATCAGATTTATTATGCTCCAAAGCTGCTAAAAATTCAAATCCGAAAATACTCCAGCTAAAAACCTGTCAAAATCATGTACAAGTTAATAGCAGATAGTTACTTTAACAAATTGAACATGTTTTTTGCTTCATGGTTGTAGAAAGTCTTGGGTTGTTTGATGATGGTTTCCATTTGACAATTTGGAAAAATTATCCGATTCGCATTGTTGCACAATTTTGTCCAGTATTGTTAGTAAATGAAGCCAGATTGTGGATAAGAGTTTGACTGAATTTTATTATCAATTTCTTTTTAAAAAATCAAGTTTTAATAAATAGACCCTTGGACTAGTATCCTCAATATTTTTGGAAATGTGGCTAAATGACTATTACACCAATATTTTTTTATATCTGAAACCTTGTTAGTTGGTAAAGTGGGGCTTTTAGACCTCAAAAGGGATTTGAACTAAAAAAGTCAGACAACTACTGGTCTAGCAAATCACATGCTAATGCTGCTATTGAAGCTGCACACATTGCTGTTTTGAAGTGGTGCCAACAGAAAAAAATGAATTTGTTCCTGGACTGGACCCACAAATATTTAAGAGGTGGCAACCAGTCGACTGTAGATCTATGAGGATTAAAGATATACTCCAAGGTAATTAAAATTAAGTTTGATAATAATTAATCAATGGTATGGCAAAAATACAGATGAGTAGATATATTTACAACTGAAAGACTTAAATCCAAAATACAGAAAACAATAGCAAGCCCATCACAGCCTGAGGACTGTGGACTTGGGGAGGCTCATTTATTAAAGGTACAATTTTAGTGGTTTTAGCTTTAACCACAATTAAACTGTATTTCTCTAAAATCACAAATGTCATGTAAGTTATTAAAAGATCTGAATATAAAAAGTATAAACAGAAAAAACGATGAATGATGCTCTAAAAATTCAGAATATCTCTAAAACCTCTATAAAAAATTGAGTTTTCAGGCAATTACTAGCAAAAAAAAAATCTGAAAACCTCTAAGATCAGCGCAGCTCCCATTGAATTCTATAGGACCTTGAATACTTTTTTTTGTATTAGGGCCTTATTTATCAAAATCCTATATTTTTCTGATTATTTTAATTAAAAAAGTCAGACCAAACTAGAATTCACAAGTGTACCTTATTTATTATTAAAAAGGCACAATTTAATCAGATCTGAGACAGACACGAAAAAATCATATGAAAATCCTAATCGTATGATTTTTTAGGCTTTTTCCTGAAAAGCCCAAATTTTTTTGATTTTTGCCTGAAAAGTCAGAAATAGTAACATTTTAACAAATTGGCCCCTAAGAGTATTATATATATATATATATATATATATATATATATATATATATATAACAACCCACTCCGGTGCACTCATGACCCAAAGGCCAACAGCCTGGGTGCAGGTCAAACGAACATGTAACCAATACAAAAAAAGCCGCACTCCTAGGTCTTATCAAATAAAAAATTTTCAAAGTGTTTGTTTATTCAACGTTTCGGCAACAATCCGCGTGCCGTCTTCAGGAAAGACTTTCCTGAAGACGGCACGCGGATTGTTGCCGAAACGTTGAATAAACAAACACTTTGAAAATTTTTTATTTGATAAGACCTAGGAGTGCGGCTTTTTTTGTATTGGTTATATATATATATATATATATATATATATATATATATATATATATATAAAACTTATTTTTAAAGAAAATGTGCAAGTGGGTAAAATAAATTATGCTCATAAATGGGAAATGTAACTTAATTAATTTCATGATATATGGTCTATTGTATTATACACCTGTATGTCTTGCTAATATGTCTCAAAAGTCAAGTTTTAATAAAGACGGATATTTAATGAAGATGCAGACACACATTTACATACAGTATATGGTTTACATGCCCCAGGCTTCCAAAATGTTGGAGGGAAGTTAATGGGAACTAAGACTTACATTAAAAACAGATGTTTCATTGACCCACCCACCCACCCCATGATCTAACTTAAGTCAGGGCACCTTGATCTCCTCAGACCCACTTATACAGCTATTATTTTACCAAATAACTATCATTATTAGAAGATGAGCAGATACAGCAGATTTAAAAGACTACAGTAGCATAATGCTTTACAGTCCTGTAAAGTAAAATAAGAATTACTTAACTTGATAATTGTTAAACAGAATTTGTTAAGTCTAGTTAGAGTAGCTTATAAATAAGGATAAGAACTGGATTGTTGAATTAAATGTAATACTTTCCATAAGTTAAACCCATATTAGGAGCCTTAGATGGTTACTGGTTATCTTCTCACTATACTAACATTTTTAAACCAGTTAAAAGTGGGAAAAATAATGTATTTGTTACAATGTAGGGAAACACCCAACTAGAGATTGCAGATGAAACCTAAATGTTTTTCTTTTTTTCCCTTCTTTTTTTCTTGGTGGACAAACTTTTTGTTATCGAACATTATTTAAAGGAGAACTCAACCCCCTAGGTGTAAAAATCCTTCCCCCCTCCCCTGCGTAGGCCCCTCTCCCTCCGGTAGGGAGCTACTGCACATGCGCCCGAAAGTCACAAAGTTTCTGATTTCTTTTTTGACTTTGTGTATGAGCAGTAGATCCGAACCGGCTAAATGCCTTCTACTGCGCATGCGCCACCAAATGCCGATGACTACAGGAAGAAGAGCACTCGGGAGAAGATGGCTGCACTGAACTGAAGGAGGGGCTTTGCCTGGGGGGGTGGTAGGCCGGGAGAGAGGGGGGCCTATGCAGGGGAGGGATTTGTGTGCCTAGGGGGTTGAATTCTCCATTAAATTTTTTCTATAAATTGTGTCTGTGCTTCCCTGTCCCTCTTTATTTATGTATCCCTATATTATAAAATTAAGAAATGAAGGCATAAAGAATGTAATAAAAAAAAGTCACAAAATCATAAAGTCTCTTAATGCAACTGCTGCAAATTAGAGCTCATTTGTTAGTGTAGTGCAAAGTGAATGCAGTGTTCCCCAGAATTCAAAATCAATTGAGCAAAAAGTGCCAGCTAAGTTGCATCCACCACAACTTGTTGATAATGCACTAATATGGTTGTAAATTAGCATTACATTTCAGAAAATCTGGAGAAAGTTTTTTTTTTCATTTTCTATAAAAATTCTGTTTTTTTTTTGCCTTTTTTTTTTTTCAAATATGTCTTTATTGAAAAAAATTTTCATAACAAATAAAAGAAACAAACACAAAGGAATTTGGAATTACAGAAAGAAAGAATGATGGGTAATTCCATCGGTTATACAGTTCGAGCGGATATACACGACAGCCAGAGCAGCAATCTCCTCTTAATGACACAATATAGAATATATTAAGGTATTATAATACACAACATTATTTCCCACATACAGATCAGTTAAAGGAAGGGAAAAGCAATTAAGAATACCTCGTTATTAACATCTGATTTACGTGGTGGTTCCTGGGGGGCGTTCGTGACATTTGTTCCTGCGAGTGGAGGAGATTTTGTTTTTTTTGCCTTTTAAAGCTCGAACAGAAAAATTTGAGGCTTGATAAATAGATGCCGTAAAACAAGTTTTATGATCTACTAATCAGTTGCCATCTACAGATCGGTCCTGTCCCTCCATTCTTCCCTTTTTATTCATGCATAGCATATTAAACAATCACTATACACACCCGTATGTATTTATTAATATAGTTACTTATGTACACAGCACTGTACAGCAGAACAATAAGTATAGAACAAGCAGGGGTCATTACAGTAGGTTGCATTAGAGCAGTGGTCCCCAACCAGAAACATATTGCTCACCAACCCCTTTGATGTTGCTCCCAGTGGCTTTAAAGCAGGTGCTTATTTTTTAATTCCTGGCATGGAGGCAACTTTTGGTTGCATAAAAATAGATGAACTGCCAAATAGAGCCACCTGTAGGCTACCAGTCCATATAGGGGCTACCAATCAGCCAATCACAGTCCTTATTTAGCACACACTGGAACTTTTTTCATGCTTGTGTTGCTCTCCAATTCTTTTTACATTTAAATGTGGCTCACAAGTAAAAAGGTTGGGGACCCCTGCATTAGAGATTAAAGAGACAAGAGGAAGAAGGTAATGGGCTTCTGCTAAAAGAATTGTCCAACAGGAGGGGTTGTACTGTATCCTGGAATTCTAACCAAACATGGAGTAGCTTTGGTTTCTATATATGCACTATTTAGCTTAATACATACAACTCCAATTACAGCCTGTAAGAAAACATGGAAAGGAGAAAAGCAACGAAAATGTGAAGCTCAATGGATTTGAAAAAAATCTGAAGCCCAAAGCAATTGGACAGTCCAATTCCCACCATACTTTTTATAATTTTTTATGCTGTAGCAGTTTATTATCAGCACAGAAAGAGTTTCTAGCAGAAAGCACAGGAATTTGGTTCTAGTGTTGATTCAGAAGAACAAGCAATATGTTTCTCTCTTACAGATACAGACAGATCAGACTGTAAAGGTGGCAATACACTAATAGATCTGCTCGTTTGTCGAGGCCACCAAACGAGCGGATCTTAACCCGATATGCTCATCACTAACGATATCATCAGCTTTAATCTGCCCCTGTATGGCGACCTTTAGTAGTACAGTTGGCTCAAATTACACAGCAAGAAATACCCCTTTTTGTTTTGAACAACATACCATATTAAAAGAGTTAAATGTTGGTGTGTAAAAGGCAGCCCTGTCCTTACCACCTGCGTTTGGACTTTTGGTAACTGCAGAGCTCCTTTACAGCCTGCACCTGCCAGTTGGACTGGGGCATCGGGACACTGAGAAAAAAACAGACAGGCCCTGCTGATCCAGACCCACTTCTTGTGCTGCTCCCTGACCTCTCCTACCGGCCCTGATTTTGTGTTGCATCTATAAGGAAAAAAAAGTGCATGGGGGGCTGGTGGAGGGGGGTTTTGGGTGGTGCAGGGGGGTTATTGGTCCCCTGACATGGTAACCCCAGTGGGCTCCAGACGCTGTCTGAAACAGCAGTGTGAACAGGCCATTATCTCTTTGTATTATAGCAGGGCCAGATGTCCTTTCTGTGCCCCCTAATCTGCGTGGTCCTAGCTCCCCAGGCCGCGCGGTCCTATCGCCCACACTACCCACCTCCATGCTAGTGCAAGCGCCGGAGCACTGGGGAGCTGCACATACTCAGTACTCCTCAGACAGCCTAATTTTTTGCCGCCCTAGGCTCGGGCCATGTGGTCATCTCTATCAATAATAAATGTTTTCTATATCTAGGGAGTAAACCGCACTGCATTTGTTTAAGAGCGACTCCTAGAACCATCAGTAAATGAAAGCTAGAACAAAAAGGAATACTTTGAAAAACATACAATATTCAGCATTTACAGGATTTTAGGTCAAATGCGTGCAACGCCACTTTCTTAAATGTATGCAGACATGACATTTCTACCCTTTTATTACATTTTGAGTCCTAAAAGTGTTATGTTCTTTCCTGTCACATAAGAGGTTCGTAATATTGACCAACTTTTGCATCTCTTTTAGTCGCACCATTAAATTAGCCTCAGTGATCTCCAAGCAGCAGTGTAGCAAATGTTTATGAGCTATCCAGAAAAAGGGTTGCAAAACCCATGTTGTGCTATGGCATACAGTAAATGAACATAAGCTAACAAACACAATTGTGAATAGCTTTAGATGGTACAACTTTCCAGGGCACGTTGACACATGATGATGAGAGAGCAGCCGGTGATATGGAATGTTGGAAGCACATCAGCCAAAGCTGTACTTCCATCACTAGCCCAGCACCCAGCTAATGTTCACTGGAGCTAAATGTAACATCCGCTTGCATGTTATCAATATAAGCTTGCTAATATAAACAAATTAAAACAAAAGCTACTCATCATACTCATCTTTAATATATGTGCTCATTTCTGAATGTAAAAGAGGATTAGAAAACAATGATGATAAAAAAATATTTTTGTGAACTCTTCTAAAGATATTCTTTATACTGTGTTTATTCGTTAATCTTGCTCTTGCATAATTTTGTTTTCTATTACAATATTGGCACCTGTTTCTAACGTATAAAGCCTTCCCACACCATCTTTTCCCACTGATGACTACAAAAGAGCAACTTAATAGTAATTTGCCCTTTTCAACACTGACATTGTTTCATAATTCACGCAATACATGCTAATTGGCGATGCTAAAAAGCCCCAACCAGTCAAAGTCATTATCATAATTTACCACTTCCTCATCACAGTAAATGTGTTCCTTGCTGATTTAAACGTTTGAAATCAGTACGGTAGCCAAACCGATTTCACAGCAACCGCGCACACAAAGCGACTCCTATTATCTTTTATCTCTAGAAGTTAAATTCACTGCATGTAATGCATTCAAAATATAGCATGTCATTCTTTTTTTTTTCCACAAGCACAAAATCAGGGATTAGATTCAATGAAAAGGAGTAAAGACATGGAAACAGCACTTACAATTTAGTTAAATGGGAATTACAATTTAAATTTTAAAAGGCTTCGCACAATGAACTAGAAGCATTTATACTTTTCTCACACACATAAATTGCTGCAATTTTCTGACCTTGTAGACAAATCCATAGATACAATTTACAGTATTGCAGTTAAGATCCTCAGTAATAGCTACACTTAAACATTTCATTCCGCTACACATTCCCTGATATAGATCTTCTATTAAACTGTTAGATTTTCTATTGTGAGCAGTACCAGAAATTAATTCAAACAGGATCAGACTGGGGCTGCTTCTTCCCGGGCCCCCAAACCCCCCGGGCCCCCACCCCAGCAGCAAAGACACCTCATGCCCACCCCATGCCGCACCCCCGCTCTGGCCCCTCATCCCTACCTTTTTTTCCTGCTTGTGGCGGCAGCCGGAAGGGAGTTAGGGAGCAGCGCTAATAGCGGGTCTCAGTCTGACCCTGTATTCAAATCTACATTCTCTTCTTTTTTTTAGCATAATGGGTATTTTCATTTTTAAAATGGTATTCTTAGTAAATAAATACACACTATGAGAAACGCTGCATGCGTTGCTGCATTTCAACTATTTGAGTGTCAGTGAGAGAAAGAAGAAGTGATTAAGAACACAAAATAACTTCTTCTTCAGACATGGAACATTATGAAGTTAATAACAAAATATAAATGAACACTCTTTGAGCAGGAAGGTGCATGGATTAAATGTGCAGTATACATCCTTTTCAACTTGAGTTAAATGATTATTGTTTTAATACAGGTATGAGATCCATAATCCAGAAACCCATTATCCAGAAAGCTCCAAATTACCGAAAGGCTGTCTCCCATAGACAGCATTTTATCCAAATCCGAATTTTAAAAAATGTTTTCCTTTTTCTCTGTAATAATAAAATAGTACCTTGTATTTGATCACAACTATGATATAATTTATCCTTATTGGAAGCAAAACCAGCTTATTGGGCACATTTTGGGCATGTATGTGACATCATGGGGGCAGCTATGGTATCTTATTTGCCAGTGGACTATTCACATGGAGAATAGGTTATGGAAACATAATTTTTTTTAGTTTAGACCGCACAACTGCAGAGTTGCCAGCATGTGTAAACCAGGTGTATCTTAGCCACATTCATGTTCAGCTCAAGTCACACCTGTTTCATCCACAGGGGGACCATGTTCCTCCCAAGATTCCTCCTCCATCTACAGATACTCCCTGTTCTGTCCAGGTCATGCAGCCCAACCATGCTGTTTCATCCACAGGGGGACCATGTTTCTCCCAAGATTCCTCCTCCATCTACAGATACTCCCTGTTCTGTCCAGGTCATGCAGCCCAACCATGCTCCCTGCTCTGCCTGTTTTCTAGGATTCAGCAGAATGTAAGGTGTGTTTCAATGCTTTTCAGTGGTGTTGGGTAAGTAAAATCAGGGTAAATTGACATCAACAACTATGATCTGAAACTGATTCCCCCCTACCTGAGGTCGCATTTGGTAGTGCCCACTGAGCCCAATTTGCCATAGAAAATCTCAGAATATATAGGAATCTTAAAAGATCAAGAGTTACTTACAGAATGTATTTAAGAGGGGGCTCCTATAAACAGGAGGCATCTTTAAGAGAATGCATAGGCTGGAATGTTTTACCAATCACAAAACAGCACAGCAACTAATAGTGTACTCATGGGCTAGTATTCAAAGAACAGAAAAAAAGTCATCTCACTACATGTACTATGGATCCCATACCTTTAGTATATACTGTATTGTACTAATTAAAGTGCCTTTTCATCCCAGGCTTCGGCAAGGAGATGTAGTCTGAGATGGCAAATCAGCTGATCTGGACGTGTTATTTTGCCAAAATGAGTAATTTCAGGAGTTTTTCTTTTCTTTCTTTTTTTTATGGAGGATTTCTTCATACCACTCGATTCATGTTCTGTTGCAGAATTATTTTATTCCTGTAAAGTTGGCTGCTAATCACACTGGGTACCTGATTACTGTAAAGATCCCATAAAATGTATATAGTGAGCAAACTCTGCTATGTTTTGGCCAATGTAGATATAGAAACAGCAATATCAGAGAAGAAAGAAAGATGAGGAATTAAGTTAGGAAGCATTATAAAGTGAGCAGAGGAAGAAAGAAAGGCATCAAATGAAACTGCTGTATCCACTGCCTGTCTCAGCTACGATGAGGGATTGACACAAATGTCCTGTACCGAGAAAAAGAACAGTATTAATATCCATCTACTTTTGCATTCAAAGCAACATGGCACCCAATGATGATAACATCATTTCAGTCTACTCTTGTCAGTTATAATATCAAAATTGTGTTTTCTACAATCGCCAACCCCTGAAAAAATAAATGAGTCAGACGGCATCCATGATTTTGAAGGAAAATATATTGCAAATGGGTAAGTGTTTTTCTCTCTTAATAAAATGCGTGATGTTAAAAATACCATTCACTTGTTCCAATATTCTACGTTTAAAAGGCCTGGTCATTTCCCCACATATTGGTAGCCACAACTGCAACTTGCCATGTAAATGACGATCTTTGTGTTGCAGGTCACACAACTTTTTACTTTAACTACTTCATTACTTTGTGTAATCACTATCACTGATCCTTCTCGCACATATTTACTGGCTTGACACTTTCCACAGCACTTGGTGCCCTTTATTCCTTCAACTACCCCCTCCGCACATCTAGTTCTGAAGCTAGGGGCAACTATATTTTTAATAGTAGGGGCTCTGGAGAAAGCTACTTTTGGTAATATCTGGCCTAAAACTGTATCAACTGACAAGATCCATCAGTATTCTCTATTAGCTGTGCTAAATCGGGTTACAAATGGAACTAGCCCTTTGACTTTTTTCTTTCAATCTTAATAAAGAGTCTCTATCTTTCTTCCTCATTTTTCATAGGCTGTATTAACTTCATCTCTATTGTACCCCTTTTCCTGGAACCTCTCTCTAGTTGATATTGACTTTCTTAGTAACTCACACTCACTACTACTATGGTCCTATGGGTATATTACTAATACGATATCTGGGATGCCTACCCTTTGGATGTAAGTATAAATTAACATTTACTGACTTAAAATGTTTTTAGGATTTTCTCTATTTATATGGAAGATTTTCTGATATGACTTTTGCTTTAAAAACACTTGTGGAAAACATTTTCATGTAAAATATCACTTCCTTTTGAGTCACAGAACAATTTCCAGAATTACTCATTAAAGTATGTCAGGCAAAAAAAGAAAAAAAATCAAGGCAGTGAGTTTAAACATATCCAAATAGTGTGGTGTGTGACTCACAGCTATATTTTGGTTGCTTTATAATTGTTTTCTGCAGCAAGTTTATTGCAGAAGTAAAAGGCTGATTTATAGAAATTACATCCTGCTCTGTATACATAGAAATGTGTGAGGCAAAGGTTGTCTATTGCGTTGTTTAGAAATTAGAAATACTGTCTTGATATTTGAGACAGCGGTTCAGCGGGGAGAGTGGGGAGCACAGCAGACATTTGCACACTACTGTGTGTGTCTTTTTGTGATGACGCTGCCTGTCGTCTTCAGTTACAATGTGCATTGACTGAAAGTGAAATAAGATGTTAATTGGTTTCCATCAAAATGAGGTGCTTCTTCTGTCACTATAGGGGCTAGAAAAGGAAAACAGATAGCAAAAACAGAAAAAAGATAAATTGTAAATGTTATAAAAAATTTTTTTATAATAAGTACCCTTTTCTTTTATTAAAAGTTATCAGTTATCAGTATAAGTAAAATTATACACTTCAGGGCTGTTTTATCATTTTAAGGCTTACCTTCTACCTGAACACAACTTGTATCAAGCATTTTTAAAGGGGGGGTCTGGATTTCTAATTTGGCCGCCCCTAGGCCAGAGGGTCCTCACTCTCACCCCCTGACCCCTTGCTAGCATGTCTCCCCCTGAAGAGGTCATGCATATACAGGTTCCCACCAAAGCACTAGGAATTAGGCTCTCAGAAGAGCAGCACCAGTGCCACCAAAAAAATTAGAATGTGACTGGGCGGCATGCCACCCTTAAAATCTTGCTGCCCAAGCCTTTATGGCCTTCCCACAAATCAGGGCCCAAGTGCAGTAAATAGGGTTTGGGCTTAACATTTTGCATAATTGGAGTCATTTTTATATTTAAGACTCTTGTACATGCAAGTGGATTAATTCACATCCAATTATTATCTTATAGAATTTATTATACAATCATTCCTGATATTAAATTCTGATGGATAATATACAGGTATGGATATTATTATTATTATTATCCAAAAAGATCCAAATTATGGATAACGCTGTCTCCCATATACTCCATTTTATCCAAATAATCCACATTTTTTTTAAATGATTTCCTTTTTATCTATAATACTAAAACAGAGTACCTTGTACTTGATCCAAACTAAGATATAATTAATCCTTATTGGAAGCAAACCCATCCTATAGGGTTTATTTAATGTTAACACGATTTTCTACTAGATTTAAGGTATGAAGATCCAAATTACAGAAAGATCAATTATTCGAGCATTCTGGATAATGGGTGCCATACCTGTACTGGTTTCTCAGCTGCAGCGACAGATTCTTACTGCTTAAGGACTGTAAGAATAATTTGTAACATATCTAGCTTATATAACTAATATAAATCTTTTATAATTCTATAAAAATACTGTATTTTTACATATCTATATATTCTTCTACAAGAACTTTGTTCTAAATTACAGTCTTCAAAAAGGTTTATTAAAGATCCTATTAAGATTACTTAACCTCTTCTCTATTTTTTCTTAAGCTCTCTCCCACCAGATTGACAAGAAAATTGTCATCTTCCTGTTTTGGTAAATGCTGATACTATGGTCATATTTTCCTACCTTCCAACCTGCTCATTGACTATGCTCTGTTTCTGGAGAACTGGAGTTTTCTTATTTGCAATCCCAAAGGACTCAAGCATTTATGACATTTAAAATGTCTGAGTCAGTGACTGACTCACATGTCTACCAAAGACATGTAAGTACTGTTATAAAAGGTGA
The DNA here is from genome assembly GCF_017654675.1 of Xenopus laevis. NCBI lineage: Eukaryota > Metazoa > Chordata > Amphibia > Anura > Pipidae > Xenopus > Xenopus laevis. The sequence continues at coordinate 68,633,458 of NC_054384.1, forward strand.
CCACAGCACTCTGGAATATGTGGTTCATGCTGAAAAAGGTGATTGATTGTTCAGCAAAAAGCAAAGGTTGGGAAACATTCAAGAGGAATGGCTAAGTGGTTTCTGAGTCATAATAATTTCAGTTACTTGAGGTCTTGATTTTGTGCCTATGTTTATGTGGACACCAAACATAGATTGTAAACTCTTATAGCCAATGTGGCTTTGCCTAAATGGAGTTAATACTGTATATAATAGAAATTATATTAGTGTAAGATTATAGTAAAATGAACGCTGTTACTCTCACCAGTAACTTTACCTCAATATTGATGAGACCTTATTCTCCTGACAATGGTGTGGAGGCAGGGTGTTGTGCAACTATAACTGTATATAAATGAACAATAAATGGGTGCCAGTGGTTCTTGCAAATTAACCAAATAACTGATTTATTGAAGAACAACACAATCCACATAGGAGTTCAATGAGAGATAAGCAGGAAGATGTAATATCACTTGCATATACTCACAGCACCAGTGGTCAGTGTAGACCCTGCAGGGTAAGGAAGAGAGTTCAGCGGCTACGGAGGTACTCCTAACTTTCAGCCCTTATCCTAAGTGGAGCAAACTCTGAAACTAATTAGTCCCTACTTCTGGGAAAGTATTAGCCAGGATCCTAATCCCACTCAACACTCCTCGGTGGAGACTCAGGTTCCAAGTGCAGCCCTTCCTGCCTGCTTAGGTAAGGACTGGCAAAATGGACCCTGGACACATGTGTGCTTGGCTTTTACTGTATATTAGAACACAGTGCCATCTCATGGCCAAACCTGGGATAATTAAGGGTCAGGCTTAAACCCAGGAAATGAAGTCTAGTTCCTCTATAACTAAGGGACCCTTAAGTGGTCAAATTTTAAGGGATTGCATTATAAATGGTGAATACATTTATCTAGGGTTGCCTCCTGTCCGCTTTGACCCGGACAGCCTGGTTTTTTGAAGGGCTGTTCGTGTCAAAACGGACTGCACGGTTTTCCAAATTGGGAAAGTTGGGCAATCAACGATCGCCCCACCTCCGATGTCACAGCTCCAATGTCACACCTCGGAGATGGCCCCGCTACGGCACAACCCTGCCCCCCAGCAGCATCACAGCCCTGCCTCCCCCCGAATTCATCGGCAATCCTACATTTATCAGTCCCTTACAATAGGAATATCAAAAGTAAACAGTATTATCAAAGTAGAAAATATCATGTTGGTTTGTAAACATCATTATAGCATACATAAGTATTAGGCACACTTAAACAACAAGTACAGGAAATATTCACAGCTCCATAATAATGGCAAAGCTTCAAACTCTGTTTAGAGTATCACTTTTCTACAGCTGAACAGCTGTCATATGCAATGACATATTGTTTACCTTTGTGTTTCTGTGTTAGTACTGGCTTCACAGCCAACTGGACTGTATACTACTATAAATTCTGTTTCTCTTCAAACACAGAAATATGACATAATCTGCTCACTTTTTAGGCTTTGTTTCAGTGTCTGGAATGTATGTTTCCAAAGCATCTTTGTATTGCCTTAATCCAAAATATGTGGAAAATGTTATATACTTGTTGTTTGGATACAGTGAGAGTTGATGGTAAGCTGCTTACAGTGTACTTCCAATTTTAAAAATATGTTAGCCTGGTTGAGGTCATGGATAATCACCTATGATTGGAGTAATATGGTGCTCTTTCATGATTGGAGTGTTAACTTGTCACTTATTTATGCAGACAATATTACGGTCTTTTGCATTTGGTGCTGTTACTACAGGGGAGACCCAAGGAGTGAACCCATTTATAAATTCAAAAAAATGAATTTGTTTCAAGGTTTTCTAGTTCTGTGCTTACTTTTTGCAATACATGGAAGAGCATTTTCCTTATGTGACTATATTATCGGCTTCATACCAGGATAAATGGGATTTTGTATTGTACCTGAAAGTCTTTTAATTTTCCAGTTCCCTGCAACAATAAGTAACAGAGTATTTATGAGTTTGATTAGACCCAGACGAAATCACGTCAAAGCTCAAGAGTGAATTATGACTTCCCTTGGTCATATAAAACCACGTTTTTATTTTTCTGTGAATGTGCATGAAAATGATGAATTTGCCACACATACATATAATGTAGTTTTTTTGCATCATAGATTTGAATAGTAATAGCTAGGGATGCAGCGGATCCACTATTTTGGATTCAGTCAAACCCCCGAATCCTACGCGAAAGAGTTCGCTGAATACCGAACCAAATCCAAATCTTAATTTGCAAATGCAAATTAGAGGTGGAAAGGGGAAAACATTTTTTACTTTCTTGTTTTGTGATAAAAAGTCACATGATTTCCCTCCCTGCCCCTAATTTGCATATGTAAATTAGGATTCTGATTCAGTTCGGCCGAGCAGAATGATAGGGCCGAATCTGAATCCTGCTGAAAAAGGCAGAATCCTGCCCAAATCCCGAACAGAATCCTGGATTTGACAGCAGAGTCTATCATAGTAATGATGTGTTGTCAAGGAGTATACAGATGTAGCTACATGTAGTTGTTTGATATCTGCACTGGGGAGTTGAAACAAATGTATAATTCGTCTTCATCACTGGAAGGCTCATCCGTTATCATTATAATAGGCGTGACTTGATTCTGTTCCCTTGGCTGCATTTTGGGAAAAGAATATAATTCACTGTTTTAAAACAGTTTTGCCTTTTTAAACAGTTTTTCAAAATGACTTTTTTCTCTGGACTTTTGCTGGACACATTTCTGTATGTGGGTAAAACCCCTGCAGTTTCTGCATGTAGTATGTGACTTCTGATTATATTTGGTATAGTGTGCTATGGTACATGCTTCATCAGTCCTATTTACAGCAGCCTGATCAGTAGTGCATTTGCTTTCTATAACTGCAGCTATCATTGTCTAGTAGGGCTCTATTGGACAGCTCAGATTCCCTTAGTGCCTGGAGCCATTGGTATAACTATAGAGGAAGCAGACCCCGCCATCGTGGGGGCCTGGGGAAAAGGGGGTCCCAGACTGCAGGGTCTGTTTCCACTATAGTATTGAAATCCCCCACCCCAATGCTTTGGTTTTCCTTAAATTGACATGCTCGCACCTCAGCGAGTGACCCGGGGGGGGGGGGTGTGCAGGAGTACCTATGCAAACTGGGCCCTCTGAATTTTTTTCTGGCGGGGGGCCAGTGCATTGTTGTTATGCCCCTGCCTGAAGCCCAAGCCCGAATTTGTGGCGAGCATAGGCCCAGGCCTAGGGCAGCACATATTTCGGGGTGGCATGCCGCCAAGCCACTCTATGGGGAGCACTGGGGACATGCTGCTCCCCAGCGCTCCGGCGTTTGCACGCCAGCAATCTGGCGCCTGCGTGAGGTAGTGGGGGCAGGTGATAGGGCCGCTAGGACCGCGCTGTTGGAGCCTGGAAGAGCTGCAGTTTTGTATTATTTTTGCTTTTATTTCCAGTCAATATTGAAAAAAACAATATTGGACCAGCAAATATAATCTAGTGTAGCGCTATAGTAAACTGACTTGTGCTAGGGCCGTTTACTCTACTTTCCTTGGTGGGCTGAGACCACCGATGAGCTCTCTTTCTCAGGGGTAAGCCCTCGCAGCGAGGTGGAGGCAAGGGTGTAGTGTAACTGTAACCTGATAGAATAGCACAAGGATGGGCGCCAGTAGTTCTTTAACAGTTGAACCAAGAACAATATTTATTGAACAAGAGCACAGAGATCATTTAGCACATTGATCCACAATGGAGTATAGAACATACACAGCAGCATAAAGGAAGCTTATACTCACAGCACGTATAGGCTGAATCCCCACAGGCTAGGGAATAAACAGCAGAGAGTAAGTTGACAGCATGTGATGGGTATTGCCCAGTTTTCAGGATATCTTCCAGTGGCAGACTAGGGGAACTCCTGACATGCCTATCTCAACACTTGGTTCCTTACTCGGGGTCAGTAATACCCTGGGATCTTAATCCCTCTAATCTCCTCGGCGGAGCCTTGAGCTGCTCAACTATTTAACCTCTCTATCACTCCTAGAGCGATCTATAAAACGAGTATAGCTATCTAATTACTAGGGCCAAGGCGCCTAGGGTCAGCATCACCCATTCCCTTCCAGCCTGCTTGGTTGGGCTAAAGCAATGGACCCAGAGCACATGGTTCCTAAACCTTTTATACTCTGGCACAGTGCCACTAGTGTACACTGTGTGAACTGCAGGGGTTACATAAGCACAAGGTCCCCATAAGGACCCACTAAGGTGTCCATATTACTAGGGATGTGCCTGTCTGTAAAGTGTAAGGGTGTCTAAGATTTTCACATCCCTACATTAGTATGACAGGAATCTAAGGATTTATCAGACTACTATGTTGCTTGTCTGAATACATACAGTAGATTTCATCCTGTGTATTTCTCTTAGAGTTAAAGTATGTAGTTGACTTCACTTAACTTCTGTGTATGCATCATTAGTTCTACTAGTATGTCAGCTAAATGCAGTACTTTAGTAAAGCTTCCTTTTTATCAGTGTTAGTAACATCTATAGCTATCAGATTATTTTCAAATCTTTGTATCCTTTACAACCACCTTTGTCCGGTTACTAATTAGTTAGTAGTTAGTAAGAACCAGACAATGAAAGTGATGCAAAATATTGATTCATGTTGCCAGTTGTAAAGTATTGAGAAGACAATCACACACCTACCTACCTACCTACCCACCCCATGGTCTGGAGTCTTAGTTTGTTTCTGTTTTTTAGTGACTGTTTTTTGCTCATCTTTAAAAACTATAATAATTTATCACTAACACATCCTGACACATCCTGACATTCTGTTTTATATGTCTGTCTTTGGTATGTATGTAACCTGTTTTGTTGCTACTTTCTCTCTGCATGGTAATGTTGAGATCTAAGACTCACTGGTTAGAATATATATTCTCATGTTGTATGTCTAAGGCCTGAACTCCACTGCGCAATGAATTCCAATCCGACGCGCTACCGACATCCATCATCACACCTACAGACTACATGCATCCGACGCGACTGTCAGATGCAAACGACGCACAGTGGGGCTCATTTATTAACGCAGCGCAGCGCTAAAAAGAGCGCAGTGGCCAGACATTTGCCCAGCGCATGCGAGTATTTAATAATGTAGCGCACGATACCTTAACAGTGCGATTTGTGCGCTAATGTAGACACAAGACAGGTGCGACGTGTGAAACTGCGTATCAGCTGTCGCAGTGCTTATAATAAATTGTGCGCACAGGAAGATACCGCAAAGGTAAGGATTAGTTGTGCTCATGTATGAATGCGCTGCTTTAATTAGTTGCGTCACATATTGCGCATATTGCGTTCACTTAGACGCATCTGCATTTGTTTCTGTGCTAATATTTGTTTGGTTGCAAAGGTGTTTAGCCTACCTGATACCCTTAAAGGAACCTTGGTCAATATAAACATGTTGGGTGGAAGGCGTGGTTAATATGCACTTTACAAGGGTTGTTCATCTTGAATATACTAGCGCAGCTGGGCAGGAATGCGCATTTTGAAGAGCGTTACTATTACGCCACGAAGAGGCAGGCGTAAAAATTGTGGTGCTGTTGCCCGGGTGCAGTTTTGCACATATACAGACGCAAATCTGCGACGGCCGCAGTGCAAGCGCATTGTAGCCACGCCCACAGCCACGCCCCTAACAACCACGGCATCGTTTGCGACATAAATGCCCAATCTTTTGCGCAATGCGCATAAACAAAACCATCGCAAAAGCTCTGTGTTATGCGCAATATCACGCAAATATATTAGCGATCACGCTTGTGATGGCGCAGACAACCTTTTGCGTCCACTTATGCGCTGCGCTGCTTTAATAAATGAGCCCCAATGTGTCTTCATTTTACAGTCGTGTTGTGTGTAGTATGTAGATGCAATGTTTCTATAACTTACATTATATTCAGCGCCTCCGACTTGTCGCCTGCTTTTCCTCTAAGTATGTCGAATCGGAAGACATTGCGCCATGGAGTTTTGGTCTAAGAATGCAGCTCATGTATGATATAATTAGGTGCAGTGCTGGTAAGTAAAAGCAGACTTTAAGATTGCAGTCAGTTGTTAATTTTAATAAATTATATCACACGCGGGTACACTACTTACTAAAAGTGTTAGTGCAAGCACAATTTATCTGTATAATTGAACTGTTCCCCATGATATGAAAAAGATTCATTGATTATCTCATGACATAACGTATTTTGGATTAACAAAGAAGCTAGATCCATACTAAAAAAATACTAGAATAATATCTAATCCCATTTTAATCACAGATGCTATAATTGGGTGACATAATTACCAGCTCTAGCTGCATAGTAATAATTATAGCAGCACATTAATTGCTTTCTGTGAGGCACATTGTTGCTTTATAAAAAGTAACCCCTTAGGAGCCATGACATCCCACATACTAAACCGCTACTCCAGGTTGAAAGGCATAGGTCTATACTACAACCACTGCATGCATAATCATATAATGGGACCATAAGCAAACTCTCTAATGCTTTATTCACCAGAAGGTCCTTCAAGCAGACACGGCCTCCCTTGAAAGAAGGTAGGTTCTATAATACTGTAAACTTCATATAACTGTGAAATTCTCTCCCTGAACTGGTTGTACTTTCAGATACAATAGATAGATTCAAAGGACTGCGTGGCCTTCTAGCAAATGCTATGAAGTACAATGCAGTACTAAAAGAATACAAGCAAACCATGTCATATATATATATATATATATATATATATATATATATATATATATATATATATATATATATATATATATATATATATATATATATATATATACAAGAGGTCCTCTGCACTCAACCCATAATCAATATATTTAAGACAGAGACATTTTGTGTATACTGCTACTGAAAAATGCCTTACCTTTTAAACAAAACAGGGACTGTTTGTCCATATATTGCAATATATTTAAGCTGGCCAACTACTTCAAAGTCATCCCATATCTGGCCAGTCCTTCGCTTAATTTTCATCTGATTCATTAAGAATTATATTATATTACAGGAGCAGTGACCAGCTCCATGTTGTAGGTCCCACCCTTCCCAGCTATAGTCAGGTGATCCCACTGGTGTCTAATAAAAGGGCAGCCAAGTTTGGGAGTTTTACTTTGAAAGCAGCTAGTAAGTTGCAGGTAAAACTTAGTCCCTTTGTAAAATGTATAATGAAGCAAGAGAATTCTTAATGAATCAGATGAAAGAACTAATTAATATAAGCGCGATGTGGACATGCCCTCTGGCTGCCACGAGAGATGGTAATCATGTAAGCAGTCCGTGCGCTACAATACAGAAAAATACAACCCGGGAAGGGTTAAATCTAGTGAAGCGGTGAGCGTGACCTACACGGTGCATGTGGTTGAGCGGCGTAGAGGCCATAAGCGCTTTGATACTCTACAGTGGAGCTGGATATTACCGGAAGATATCGGATACGGTCACTGACAGTACTACGCTCTCTATACACCATTCCGTACCTGCGATGGGGGCGACATATTTAAAGGTATGCTAAAGCCCAATTCCCTTCCTACTGAGTGTTTTCTGTGACAGCTCTACCTCCCCGTAAGAGGGGTTGGTGAGGAATACAGTGATCCATTTTTAACAAGATTTATTTTTTATCATATACATTGGCCGGGTGGCTGCCCGATGTCACTGATAGCACCTGCACTTGATTATATTGTATATTTATTTAGTTTGGGGGCTTTACACTTAATGTGGGATGTGTACCTGTTATTACGTCAACATGGATGTAATTAAGATCACTCCCACCAGTACACGTCACCTTACCTTTGGCGGGCTCTGGTTGGTGCGGTTTTTCTCTTGGATATATATACTTAGCCCACTACATATTGGTTTTTCTGCATGTCTTGCACATCTTTTACCTTTATGTGGGATAATCAGCTATGTATAACAATAAACATCAAAAATACATGTTTAAAGTATTGTATAAAATTCAATAAAAAGTATATTTCATTCCCATTGAACAAACCTGACAACATACAAGAAACACCCCCATATTGTATACACGTTCAGGTATAGCATTATGCCAACAAGTCATTCATAAAAATGAATAATAGGGTTGGGCATGAATGTAGTCACATTAGTAAGTGAACTGACACATACTTCCCTTGTAAGTCTTGAGTCATAAACCACTATTTAAGTTGGTCCCAGTCCAGGAAGTGAGTTAAAGTTTTTTTTTTTAATGTGAATGCAACTTCAAAGTAAAATGCTGAATATTTTGAAATACTGCATCTATAAATTGTCTGTAATAATTTAGGAAATGCAACAGTCTGTTCAAATACAATGACTAAGGACTGGTCATGGTTACAGCCCGTATTTATGTCATAAACCAAAACCAAATAGAAGGGTCACTTTTTTGGCACAGCTTGTAAAAGAGAAAGTCCCAATATTAAACATATTGAAATAAGTTTTTTTAAATAGATGGAAAGGTGGGAATGAAAAGGAAAATAAGTAAATTATTTAATGCAATCACAACAAAGTTTATCTTGATATTTGACTCACCAAATTTTTTCCTTGTCACTCAGTTATAATTGACCATTATTACAACTAATTTTACTTGGACGTTGAAAGATAATATCTCCACTAATGGAAACTATGAAGTACAAGGCAGTACTAAAAGAATACAAGCAAACCATGTCTCTAGATTGTGTCAGATACACTTAAAGGGCATGTAAAGTCTAAAATAGAATAAGGCTAGAAATGCTGTATTTTGTATGCTAAATATAAACATGAACTTACTGCACCACAAACCTAATCAAACAAATAATTTATGCTTTCAAAGTTGGCTACAGGGGATCACGCACTTGTAACTTTGTTAAACAACTGTACAAGACTAAGACTGTGCACATGCTCAGTGTGGTCTGGGCTGCTTAGGGATCATCATAAACAAAGCTGCTTGAGTTCTGCATGGCTGGGTAGTAAGGCAGGGGCTCCCCCTGCTGTTCATAAGTATGATTGTTTCCCTGCTCAGCAGCCTTTACATGCCCTTTAATAAGAAGCTGCAGTTAAAAGAGCTGAATAAAATATAGAAAAATGTAGAGAAACCCCCAATCCTTTAAGATCCACCAAATAAATCCTAGCAAATCACTTCTGTTTATTCTCAAGAAAATATCCTGAAAGGGGAAAACTCCATATTTACTGTGACTAAAGACTGAAGAAATGCAGTGTCCAAATATGAGGAAATACATTTGCTTTAGGAACAACTGGAAAGCTGTGAAACTAATTGTTATTTCAATATTCTTGATATTCCCAGCATCCCTCTTAACAGTTCAGGGTATTGTACTCCTTAGTTCCTACTGCCATACCACAAATCATTTGTTTGCACTGCCCTAGTGCTATTTAGTAAAGGAATAATCTGTAGATATTGTCATTAAGAGGATACCTTAGTACAATAACAATTTATAGCATTGGAATATTGGAAGCTTTTGTCATTCCACATGAAGCAACTACCTTAACTTATCTCTCGAACAACAAAGAAAAGGAACCATGGAAAGACTAACATCAGAGGGCTCATTTACTAAAACTTAACTGTTTTCCCATGATTTAAATGAAACATGCATGCATTTTGCTCACTGCACCTACAGTAGGTAAGTTAAAAGCCAGAACATGTAAAAAATTATCTTTAATTTAATAAAATTTAATATTCATTCATTTGTATTACTCCTAATTGCAATGTTTATCCTCCATGAGATTCTCTGCAATTTCCAACAGTTTATTGGGTCGGAATTAAAATAAAATGTTTCTGCTTCCTGTTATCCCACTGCATTTCAAATAATTGAAAATATACATTTGTTATAAAAATTATAAACATTTTTAAAATGCACTCAACCCATTATCAATATATTTAAGACAGAGACATTTTGTGCAAACTGCTACTGAAAAATGCCTTACCCTGTAAACAAAACAGGGATTGTTTGTCCATATATTGCAATATATTTAAGCTGGCCAACTACGTCAAAGTCATCCCATATCTGGCCAGTCCTATGCTTAATTTTCATCTGATTCATTAAGAATTATATTGCTTCATTATACATTTTACAAAGGGACTAAGTTTTACCTGCTATAGTCAGGTGATCCCACTGGTGTCTAATAAAAGGGTAGCCAAGTTTTGGAGTTTTACTTAGAAAGCAGCTAGTAAGTTGCAGGTAAAACTTAGTCCCTTTGTAAAATGTATAATGAAGCATGCACAGCTGTGAAAAAAAAAAAAGAAGCCAGAAGACGATGGCTTGTTGGAAGAATCCTGGGCCGGTGCACTTTTTACGTAATAGGTGCACTGGTCAGGGGTTCAGGTAAGTAAATGTGATCACTTGGGGGTGCCAAACTTTTGGCAGCCCCAAGTAAAAAGTCCTTTCCTACTGCTTTAAAGGGATACTGTCATGGGAAAAAATTTTTTTTTCAAAATGAATCAGTTAATAGTGCTGCTCCAGCAGAATTCTGCACTGAAATCCATTTCTCAAAAGAGCAAACAGATTTTTTTATATTCAATTTTGAAATCTGACACGGGGCTAGACATTTTGTCAATTTCCCAGCTGCCCCATGTCATGTGACTTGTGCCTGCACTTCAGGAGAGTAATGCTTTTTGGCAGGCTGCTGTTTCTCCTTCTCAATGTAACTGAAGGAGTCTCAGTGGGACATGGGATTTTACTATTGAGTGCTGTTCTTAGATCTACCAGGCAGCTGTTATCTTGTGTTAGGCAGCTGTTATCTGGTTACCTTCCCATTGTTCTTTTGTTTGGCTGCTGGGGGGAAAAGGGAGGGGGTGATAATCACTCCAACTTGCAGTACAGCAGTAAAGAGTGATTGAAGTTTATCAGAGCACAAGTCACATGACATGGGGCAGCTGGGAAATTGACAAAATGTCTAGCCCCATGTCAGATTTCAAAATTGAATATAAAAAAATCTGTTTGCTCTTTTGAGAAATGGATTTCAGTGCAGAATTCTGCTGGAGCAGCACTATTAACTGATTCATTTTGAAAAAATTTTTTTTTCCCATGACAGTATCCCTTTAAGGTATGAAGATCCAAATTATGGAAAGATCAGTTATCCAGAAACCCCAGGTCCCCGAACATTCTGGATAGCAGGTCCCATATCTTTTTATAGATTAAAATATAGATGGACATCCAAATTAATTACTTTAATGTATAATTTAGCCTATGATGGTGCATCTCTAGAAACTACTACATGCTACATGCAGATCCATATTTATATACTGTATAGGAATCCTAGGGGCTTGTGCCTAGGGTGGCAGATTTAAAGGGGTGGTCCTTGGGAGCCTATATACTAGATCACATTTTTTAGAAGAAACATTACCAAACACATACCAGCCTTGCCAGAGTCTTGCATTGTAAATCTGGCAGCGAAGATGAGGGTCATGAGGGGGTTTGGCATTTATCGTGGTGCAACAACTACGGAGTGACCTCACAAGTAACCTGAAGTGACGTCAAGCTTGGCGGTGTCCTAAGGACTGGTACCTAGGTTGCCACTGTAGGCACATAAATACAGCCCTGGCTACATGTCACCAGAATAATAAATGTATTGTTCTGTGCAGATATATCAGGTTTTATTGTACGAAGTACATAGTAGATGAGGTTGTAAAATGCCTAATTGTTAGTTCATTCAGAGGAAGGTGGAAAAAAATCATCTGAAGCTTTTTAAATAACGTTAAAAGTGATGGAGCAAGGGAGTAATTGCATTACCATTGTTGGTATCAGTAAGGAACCCCATTTGAACCTTTCCTTAATTTGTTTGGCAAGTGCACAAATGTGATTGCCGTTGGCAAGTATTAAAGGGGGACTCTGCCAGCCATTCTGAAACAGCAACTCTTAATACAATGACAGCATTGGTTTCAGAATGAGAGCACTGAATCAACCGCTTCAGTGGGGATAAGAACCCTTAAAAAAGGAACACTGCTTTCAGTCATGCAGAATTTAAATTGTACTAAGCCAAGTTTCATGTTTGTCTAAAAAAACTATTTTTAAACAAGTAAGAAATAGGGGTACTGCTGATATTTCTATGTGAAAGCAATGCTTCAAGTCATACACTGCAGTTGCCTTTATTTATTTTTTTGTCAAGAAGCAACAAAATAAGTTTTGCTATTAGTACAAGGACAGTCATTCCCTACTGTATACAGACAGATGACTAGTTTCCTGCTTATCACTTGAAGTGGCGGTTAGTGTACAAAATGGCAGCTAAAGTGGAGTTGCATGTTTACAGAAAAACCAACACTTGATAGTGAAAACAGATGTCTTTATTTTTCACCATTAAATCTGGATAAGGGCCAAAAGACTAAAGCTCCACAGGACCTCTGTGAGAACTTCACACTTTCTAATCACTTAAGCAGAGAAATGAGATTACACAGATAAAACCGGAGTTGCTGGAACATGTGGCCAGAGATAATGTAAAATGTCATGAACCATGATGCCATATATTGCGAAGATTATGCTAAATAATCCTAGTTACAATATCCAGAAAACATAAGTACAGCGCATCAAGGCATAACACAATAATCTGCATCATCAGATTTTAGCCACATATTGTAACGTGTCTTTGACCTGTTTACATTCATTTTGTGGATTCTTTTATCATACTGATAGAGCAAATGGTATTCCAAACTGGTATTGTATCTCAGAAAACCTAATGGCTGCGGACATTTGCCCTATTTTATTCCAAGATAGTAAACTCATTCAGATGGATTAATATAAGCAGAATTATTTGGAGAAAATTCTGTTACATCTATTTTAGCTTCTGCCCTCATCATTTACAGAAAGGTAAAAGGCAAGAAAAGAAATCAATTGACACATACAGTAAATATGAGAAAGAAGGTAGATGGAATAGTGTTTTATATATACTGTATATATATATATATATTAGGGATGCACCTAATCCAGGATTCAATTCGGGATTCGGCCAGGATTCGTACTTTTTCACCAGGATATACGAAATGAAAGCACTCACTGCAATAGTCCAATTCAGGCAAATTCTTTACTATATCATGGTAAGATTGGACATCGACACATTTTGATCCGCTAGGGACTGTCGTCATTATGACGGTTCCTAGCCACGGTCCTTATTATTATTGGAAGTTGTTGAAATTTCATGTGTAGAGGCATTCCTTTGTATTTAGCGAGTGAGGCTCTAAGGATTTTTCAAGTTGGTGATGGGTTTCTTAACCTGGAACAACTGGACCCAAGTGAAATTCTCATTAATGTCAGATGTATCCTGACATTAGATCCTAGATCCCAGAAAATTTGAAGCAATTACTCCTTTCACTGTTGGCATCTCCAACATATCTTAAAAACAAGGGTAGATGGATCTGAGCTTAAAAAGGTATGTAACACCTAGAAATTACTTAATAATTTAATTACTGAATGCAACTGGATCTAGAGCTAGTTCTGTTAGCTACCTCCATGAGCTGTATCTGTAGATATCTTTATTTCAAGACGTGATAATGGTAAGATGGGATAGGTTTTTTTCTGTTTGCAAACTTTTA